>NC_041410.2:36500285-37100285 GCF_900747795.2 Erpetoichthys calabaricus
TCAAATCCCCGCGCTTTGCACCGGCGAAGTACTGCTTTTAAATTTTTATTAAGAAGAAAAGAAAACCTTTTAAAATTGAGGGAAAATATACCAATAACAGTTTTTTAAGGATCTGTTTTTTTGTGAAGCTGCGTTCACTCGAGTGATCACTTCGAGATGACTTGCTGGCTAACCATAAGCGTTACCTGGTAGGTAACCACCCATACAATCAGATTGTGAATCAGACTACGAATGCCGTGAATGTAATTACCCCGATCTACATGCCGTCAAATAAACGAACCACACGCCGTGGCGCAATTTTAGGGGCTTAGCCTCTAGCGCTGACGTCCAAGGTTCGATTCCCGTAAGGGAGTGAAGTGAGCGCTGCTTTTAAAGTACTGCTTTTAAATTTTTATTAAGAAGAAAAGAAAACCTTTTTAAATTAAGTCTTAAAAAGAGCTGTAAAGATATTGACAATAAGCTACGCAAACCCACCAAGACATGCAATCGTTTAACTCAAAGCGCGAGTCGAAAAACACCATCCCATAATATTAGTTAACGATTAACACATTTCTATATGTATTGTAAGCATACAATACAGCTGATAATATGTTGCGCTTATTTATCTGGTGTACTGACATTTTTGCGAGTTTAACGGCTGAAATCTAACGTGGTTTGTGCCCTTCAGAATGAAAAGAGTTTGCATTTACCTTTTTAATAAAAGGCGAGCTTTTAAGCCTGAGAAATCACCCCGTAAATGCACACGTTTAATTGCACATGTGTTAATATGTATGCTTACACAGTATTAAAAGACACTCAACAAGTACACAGTATTAAAAGACAGTCAACAATTAACGTCATTTACCTTCGTTCCCGCGTTTGACTTGTGCTGTAAATCTCTTCCTCGTTTTCAGTTCACGTGATTACGTAGGAGGCGTAATACGTGATGACGCGATACGTGACTCCGCCTCCTCCATTAGAGTATATGGACAAAAAACAGGTTCCAGTTATGACCATTACACGTAGAATTTCGAAATGAAACCTGCCTAACTTTTGTAAGTAAGCTGTAAGGAATGAGCCTGCCAAATTTCAGCCTTCTACCTACACGGGAAGTTGGAGAATTAGTGATGAATGAGTCAGTCAAACAAGTTCCAGTTATGACCATTACACGTAGAATTTCGAAATAAAACCTGCCTAACTTTTGTATGTAAGCTGTAAGGAATGAGCCTGCCAAATTTCAGACTTCTACCTACACGGGAAGTTGGAGAATTAGTGATGAGTGAGTCAGTCAAACAGGTTCCAGTTATGACCATTACACGTAGAATTTCGAAATAAAACCTGCCTAACTTTTGTAAGTAAGCTGTAAGGAATGAGCCTGCCAAATTTCAGACTTCTACCTACACGGGAAGTTGGAGAATTAGTGATGAGTGAGTCAGTCAGTCAGTGAGTCAGTGAGGGCTTTGCCTTTTATTAGTATAGATTTTCCAGACTCAAGTAAATTGCACTCTTGCTTTTTTTATTTTACAGAATGATTCCTGTCACAATTATAATAAAGGAAATACAGAGATACTTGAAAGAAAACTAGACTTAAAAAAACAGAGACACTAGAGAGAAGGAATTCAGATACATTTAGAATATACTCAACAACAACACTTATTTCTATAGCACATTTTAATAAAAATGATGTAGCTCAAAGTGCTTTACAGGGTGAAGAAAGAAAAAATATAAAAATAAATTATACAATACTAATTAACATAGAATAAAAGTAAGATCTGATGGCCAGGAGGACAGAAAATAACTAAAAACCAACTGCAGACAGCTGGAGGAAAAAAAGAAAATCTGCAGGGGTTCCAAGGCCACAAGACCACCCAAGCTCTCACTGGGCATTCTACCTAACATAAATGATCTCAATCAGTCCTCATGGTTTTCAGGCTTCACATAGAAGAACTTGATGATGATGGTCATGTGAACCTCTGGCCTTCAATCCATCAATGTGGCGCAGATCACCACCACAGAAAACCGGAAAAAAAACAGCAGAGAAAGTAGGGGTTAGTACAGATTTCGGAGGCAAAAAGAAAGATAATGATAATTAAATGCATGTACAGAATATCAGGATTAAACTAAAATGAAGCTATGAGAAAGCCATGTTAAAATAATGAGTTTTTAGCAGTTTTTTAAAGATCTCCACTGTTTTAGCCTGGCAAATTTCTATTGGTAAGCTATTCCAGATTGTAGGTGCATAAAAGCAGAAGGCTCCCTCACCACTTCTTTTAAGTTTAGCTCTTGGATTTGTAAGCAGACACTCATTTGAAGATCTAAGGTTACGATTTGGAGTGTAAGGTGAGTGACATTCTGAAATATAGGATGGAGCGAGATTATTTAAGGCTTTGTAAACCATAAGCAGGATTTTAAAGTCAATTCTAAATGACAAAGGTAACCAATGTAGTGCCATCAAAAAACTGGAGAGACTTTCTTTTCCTTGTTAAGATTCTAGCAGCTGCATTCTGCACTGGTTGCAATCGATTAATGTCTTTTAAAAATTCATCTAAAATTTGACTGTTTAAAAAAGGCAAAATGTTTAACAAGCAAAATGGGCCTTACTCTTCAGCAGAATTAACTCTGTTATTTCATTTTGTCTTGGCAATAAAAATACTAAGGCATCTGTCTTATTACTACAGTACAAAAGTAAAGATTTAAGCACCTTGAGCATGGGAAATGTGCTATATAAATAAAATGTATCATTAATATTGTTTAGAGTACAATTCTGACTCTATTTTAAAACCTTTAACATTTCTTTGTGCTACAGAGCTGGATCCAGAAAATTTGTTACAATCTTTTCAAAGACTTAATGAACCAAGTTCTCTTCAAACCCAGAACAGTGGAGGCTCATTGCACATTTTAGATTAACACTTCGAAAATGACGTACAGGTTAACCCTTATGTCATTGTGCTTGTGGAGAATACAAGATGTACAAGATAACTCGTATTTCAGTACAGTATACAGTTGCTACAGATGCAGCCAGCGTGATGATGAGCTCTGCTGCTACGACTCCGTTACTTACTACTGTGCTGCCATCTAGTGGATAGCCACAGAATCTCATTTTTTTTTTTGGAGTCAACATTAAAATAGTATTACAAGTAGACAATCCATGGTTATCCATCCAACCATCCATTTTCCAACCCGCTGAATCCGAACACAGGGTCACGGGGGTCTGCTGGAGCCAATCCCAGCCAACACAGGGCACAAGGCAGGGAACCAATCCCGGGCAGGGTGCCAACCCACCGCAGGACACACACAAACACACACCAAGCACGCACTAGGGCCAATTTAGGATTGCCAATCCACGTAACCTGCATGTCTTTGGACTGTGGGAGGAAACCGGAGCACCCGGAGGAAACCCACGCAGACACGGGGAGAACATGCAAACTCCACGCAGGGTGGACCCGGGAAGCGAACCCGGGTCTCCTAACTGCGAGGCAGCAGCGCTACCACTGCGCCACTGTGCCGCCCCAATCCATGGTTATGCTGTTGCAAAAAAAAGTATAAAGTAGCTGATGTTTTGAATTGTTTCAAGATAAATATATTGATGATAATGACAGTGATTGAGATAGTGACAATCAACTTGATTATGTGGAACCTGTAGGCTCTTGTACTGATGTGGATTGTGAAGCGACTTGAGGAACTACATGGACCTTCTTCCACCCACTGAGCTATAACAGCCACCAAACTACCAAATGTGTTGTGTACAACAAGTGTGGACAGCACAAAGAAACGTATTATGCGATGGTCGTTCAAAAAGTTCCTGCACTTTTATATTTTCGTTGGAAATGGTGAAGGTGGGAGGAATAATAATTGGGCATTAAAAAGTTGGTACGACGCTGGGAAAATTGCATTGCAAATGAAGGTGGCTATGTAGAAAAGTGATGTAATTTGTTTTTGAAATTCTTAATCTATAGAGTTAAGAAAAAGTGTGGAAACTTTTTGAAAATCCCTTGTATTTGCGGCACGTGTTCTTCTAATCCTGCACTCTGCATATTGCCATGCTTCAAGGACTCTCATTCAAATGCTGACTTGTAGTCGTGTTTCTAGTGAAAATAATTTACATTCTAAATTTTGTTTATATACATTTTCAGAGTTTTGACAGAGTTACTCTTGATAATAAAACCATCCCAGTACATATCTTTACATTTTTTTACGAGTTTTGATGAGAGTTCATTGTTTATCATATACGCATAAACTTACACTGCAGTAGTGAATGGTCCAGCAGTCAATGTGCTATCATTTTTGGTGATCTTATTTCAATAAGGATTAGTTAAAATGTACTGAAAAGGTTCAAGAGAGTTTGCAAATCTTTTATGTGTATTTGATTTATTCTATTTCTTCTATCATTACAGTGTCATCAAATGTTATCATCATGCTGGTTTCTATAGTTGCTTTCTCAGATAGTGAAAGATTCTCTTGGGAACGAATCAAGAGTTGTTGCTTGGTAAAGCGTTTTCCATTCCTGATCATTGCTTTTCTTATGACTCTTTGTATTGCCCCATCATGAAAGATTTCCACACTGATCAACTCCTGCATGTATTTCAGGGTATGACTTGAATATTCAGCTTCTGCCCCTCAAAAGAAAAAAAACAACAACGAACAAGTGTTTTTTCATTGGCCACAGTCCATATTACAGACCAACATACTTGTTAAACACCAATGTCCACATTCTAGCTAAGCCTCTTACAAACAGAATAGAGAAGGCACTTCTTTATTTTATTTTTTAAGACCAGACTGGATTTCTCAGTTATTATATACAGTACATATATTGAACTTAATACACACTTCACCTTCTTGAGAGTCTTGTGGTTGAAGTCCTGCTGACAGTGGTTGTAGGTAAAGGATTTGACAGAGTTGAATGGAGTTGCTTATTTGCCACATTAAACAAATTTGGTTTTGTACCTAAAATATCTGCATGGATTACTCCAGCTCAGAAGCTTCATGCCCCTATGTAAATAATGTAAATTTTGACATCTTTGTTTCAGAATGTGTCACCTGACAGGAGTTCCCATTATTGGATATTTAATTTGTTGTCAGTACTGATCCTCTTGTCATTTACTTTCACAAGCCGTTCACAGCACCGGAATTACTAGAGAAATCGGTTTGTTTTTTTTTTTTTTGATAGCACAACTCTTTACTTTACTGACCTGCATGTACTACTTCCACATGAATTAAATGTGTTGGATAAATTATATACAACTTTGAATTTATGAGTGATCTTAGTAAGAGTTATTATTTTATGCTAATGTCCCCATACAAAAGCTTACATTAGATCATTTCTGCTTAACTGTCTCAAATTAATGCCCATATTTATGAATTTCAGTCACACAATGGCTTAAAGATTTAACCTCGGCTTTAATAACCTTAATTAATGTCTCACTAACTGGTCACATTTTCATATAACATTAGTCAGGAGAATTAATATTTTTAAATGAAATATTCAATCTAATGTTTTAGCACCTTACCATTCATATTAACGAGTCCTATTAAAAAAAAAAAAACTGGATGCAGTCATAGCTTAATTTATTCAGTATAGAATGGCCAAGAGGCTACTCATTTAAAGAAAATCTTTAGAAACATATAACAGTGGGAAGGTTGGTGTCATCTAATATTCAGATATTCTATTGGATTACACTAGTATGTAGTTTGAGATAATGTAAGGAGTCAGACAGTCATGAACTTATATTACTATGGAAAATAAATTTTGGACCATCCCTGTTCTTCCCTATGTGCTCTGATCTGTGCGCTTACTGTCACTGT
Source organism: Erpetoichthys calabaricus (assembly GCF_900747795.2). Classification (NCBI taxonomy): domain Eukaryota; kingdom Metazoa; phylum Chordata; class Cladistia; order Polypteriformes; family Polypteridae; genus Erpetoichthys; species Erpetoichthys calabaricus. The sequence continues at coordinate 36,506,067 of NC_041410.2, forward strand.
CATCAATGATACTGACAAATATTCCCATAAAAATATTATTTATTTCCTCCATCAATGATGTAATACTTATTTAAAATAATCCATTTGTTTTGAGACCTTCAGAGACTTGCACATTGATATGTAATTGAATCCTTAAAAACCATTTGCCTAATATCCAAACTTTCCTCAAAGTATTTCTTTATATTTTATTAAAATCTGAAATATTGCAAAAATAAAACTGATTAACTTCCTAATATTACACCTCTGTCTACAATGTATACTTTACTCTGTAGCTGTACTGCAATCAATGGATGTATCTCAAAACTATACCAGGGCACGGTAATGATGGACAATTAGAGAACTGGACACAGTGTTAAAGAAACAACCTTTCAAGTTAGATTTTAGACTATAAATGGAAGTCATTATTAAATAAAATACAGCGTTCCTCAGGCTGTATGAAACTCAACTCAGACTTTCACACTGCACAGTTCTGACTTGAAACTGTCAAAAATGTACCAGCGATAAATTCCTTTGTTTTGGGGAAGTCCTATACTTAAACTCTATTGCAACAAAATCTTCTGTCTTTTTATCAGATGGTTTTGGGAGCTCAGTAATCTCTAGTTCTTAAAAAATGTGTATGAAATAGCACCATGTGAAATAAGCAATCTTTTATATTAACTTTACACAGATAGTACCATGTTTCACTGCTATCCAAATACAATCCAATGGGAAAATGTATGCTTTACTTAAAATTAAAATACATTTCATAATCATGATGAGCAACTCCGGCAGTCCGTTAGCAACTTTTGACCTAACCAGATGAACATGCGGAACTGTTGTTCTTCTTTCAGCTATGCTACTTCATATAAATTTTTTCTATTTTTTTATTTCCACTTATTGTTTGCTAACTCTTGGCAAGTAGGCGAATGGGAGTGTGTCTGCGATGGCATACGACTGGTGCACTCTTTGCTTTAATGGTCTGTAATATGTGAATCTGAAAGAAATTCTGAAGGAAATAAAATATATTCTTTAATTAATTCTCAAAGCAATCTTTAATTAAATTTTAGTACTTAGTCGTGTTTTTAAGCATCAGTATATTGAATATAAATGAATATCTCTCTATATATAAAATCCAATGTCTGTCTGTCTGTCCACTTTTCACTAGAGAACTACTTAACGGATTTAGATCAGGTTTTTCTATAATTTGCTTGAACATTCCGGTTCATTTTGCAACTACTCTCATCTCGCTAAGTATCATAGTTTGCTTCTAGGAGCGATTTATTCGCAGTAATTTGAGACAGAGGCTGCGGGCCGAGGGTGACGTCAGGAGTAGAGAGCCGGATGGGGCCCTCCTCACTCACACGCCAGCCTCCATACGAATCGTTCTACCTCAGGCCATGTTTTGAAGCGGACCTTGATTCCGCTTAGCTAGCAATACCAGTTTGTTTATTGATTTTTAAAGTCTGTCCTGTTTCACTGTTATGCAGGCGGAGCCGCAGAGGCAGCTAGTTATTGATAAATAAACAATAGTTATGGAACAAGCAATATAGATTTTTACATTTGTATTTATATGGTATATAAAACTGCTTAGAAACTGAGTTTATGCAATTCACTCTTCACATTCACTATTATTTCTGAAATTTATTCAAATATAGAATTTAATTTAAAATTTAAATACCATATAATGCCTGCGGTGGGTTGGCACCCTGCCCAGGATTGGTTTCCTGCCTTGTGCCCTGTGTTGGCTGGGATTGGCTCCAGCAGACCCCCGTGACCCTGTGTTCGGATTCAGCGGGTTGGAGAATGGATGGATGGATACCATATAATGCAATGCAAAAGCTTGTTGTTTAATTTGATTTTGGTTCAGTGAGCAGTATTTAAAATGCAATAAACAAAGGGTACTATATAACAATTCTTTTGTTTTTTTTCTTCTTCCATAGTTATTCCCAGTTTTATACGGGGGGTCACTATTTTTTTTCACTAGACATCTCCTGTCGATTTTTCAGCATGATTTTTATGGCTGATGCCTTTCCTGACACCAACCCTCCCCATCTATCCGGGCTTGGGACTGGCTAACACTAAAATACTTATTTTTTATTGTGCCTTTTGTAAAATAGTAACAAAAGGTGTTGTGAAAAGAATTCAGACTTAGTATAGCTGATCTTTACATGAGTCCTTTAAATAGAAGGTATTATCAGAAAGAACACAACTAAAATGAGCAATAATATCAGTTTTCATTTTGTATAGCACCATTCATAATTAACAATGGCAAAATAATTAAAAATAAGAAGTTTACAGCTACACAGTTTGATACAAGGAGGTACATTCTTGCTAATATTTTGAAACTGTGCAAAGAATTATCATTTTTAACATACTCAGATTATATTTAATTAGGCAAGTTAAGAATAAGTTAAAGATGGCACAGTAAATAGCATATTTCAAGTGTTCAGGTATTTGGAATCATTAAATCAGTTAATTCCTAGATGGTTTAGCTGCCAATGTTAGCTTTTATTTTTACACTTGGAAAACAACCTAGGAGGCAGCAGCAAGGGAAATAATGGCTCCAGCCACCTCTGTACTCTACCAAAAAAATAGCACGACTCTCTCATTATATTCCTACTAGGGGGTCCCCCTGGCGCCATTAGCGCCCGACCCCCAGTTGCGGCCAGAAAATTAGTAAAATCTGTAAATGAACAAAAGAAAAATGATTACTTATTGGAGTCAAAATCACGAAATTCTATAAATATGTAAAAGAAAAATGAATTATTATTTAACGGAGTAAAAAATCATGAAATGAGAATAAAATATTTACTCTCTTACCGATTGGAGTATTCCCGTTAAACTGAGGTCCACTATGCTCAATGAGTATTTATAAGAGACTAAATAAACGATCCATTCGTTTTAACTGACATCTTATAAACCACAACTTTCTTGATATTTTAGTTTATAATTTAAAAACAGAATAACAGAATCTAACAACATCACATTAAAGTTTGATAAATTCTGAAAAGAATGATACCAAACATATATGTGTAGGTTTTAAAATAAGCCAGATTTAAAACTTGACAAAAAACGTGACATAAAAATGTCACATAAAATCGTTGCACTTTTAGGCTTAGGATTTTTTTTATATAGAGTAGATAAGAAAGTTTGAGTACTTCAGCTGGTATTACTCGTGGTCTTATCATGAATGCATTAAGTGTGTATATATTATCTTGCCATTTTTGTAGCACCATCTATTAGTATACCTGGAATCAGGCTGACTAGTGATTCACAAGGTTAAATCAGAAAAAGGTACCTAAAAAACTGAACAAACGTTTTGAGATTTTAAAAGTATTCACTTAATTTAGTGAGTCTGGAAATAAGTTCTAACTGTGATAAAAAGGTAAAGTAAGTTAAATGCATAAAGAACAAAGAAGTAAAAAACAATAAAAAAGAAAGGCTATCAAAGGAAAGGAGACATTTAACCACATAACCAGCCAGGAGTTGCTTAGGGTCTCACCTCTCCCCATTTCACATCCTCACAGAGGGGGGCAGGCAACACACTCAGGACCTCTGAGTCAGAAATGAATGCTTATTCAGATTTGCTGAAGGGAAATTTCCCTTACTTTAGCTGAGCAAGCAGCCCCTTTGACTCCTACTGCAATGGGAAAACAGTGCCAGACTCTTACTCACTCTTATGTCTCCCTTAGCCTTGCTGTCCCTTGGATACATTTAGTCCTCCCCTCAGTGAATGTCTAACCTCTCTCCATTTTAAGGTTGGCTGCAAATCCAGGGCTTCTGAGTCAGAAGTAAATGCTTATCCAGCTTTGCTAAAGGAATCTCTGACATGAATGTTCTGGGTTTGTGGTCCTTGAGTGATTTCTCACCAGTGACGCACACACACACAGACCCCAGTTAAGAGAAGAGTTTGAATTGTGAATACTAAGAGTGTGGTAGCTTATGTAAAAGTGAAAATGTATGCAAGGCCAGAGAAATTGGACTATACTGACCTTGAATTTCAACATGAAATACTACACAGCCATCACAGCCCTCAATCCAAAATGTAAGGATAATTTGACTTTTATAGGATTGTCCCATGTCCCATATAAACTGCCCTTTTATCCTCACATCACAAATTGTGCTATAATGACAACTGTCAAGGTTTTTCAGTGGGTCTTTCAGACCTTTCATAAGTATTACATGCCATGTTATGACCTTTTAACAACAAATTAAGGTATCAGTTAGTTTTAAGCTTAAAATCACCTGTGTTAACAATTAAGCTTCAGTAATGTATTGTCAATGTCATGGAACGGATGCAGAATGGTGAAGATGTTAAGCTTGTAGTCCTCTGAAGATATTAATATTTGGTCGAATTGCTGTCTTATTATGTTAGGTATGCAGCCTGTGCTCTATTCTGTACAAGAAGCTTTGCAAGGTCGGCCTCACTGGGTCCGTGAAGGAAACGAAGTCTGTTATTACAAGTGAGTGACTCTGATCTTTCATTTCTTTGTCTTTTATATTTTTTACTTTTCTTACAGTATGTGCTTAGCATATGATAGATGGAAGTGCTAAAGTCTGACAAAAGGTGTCATTGGATCATGTTGAATGAAAATACTTTTTCAGATCAACAGTAATGGTATCTATTATGTCAAAATCATAATCAAGAAGGAATGCACAATAAGCTATATGCAGATATGTACCATTTGCAGATTTTAAGTCTACTGAATCTTGTACACAACTATAAAAAATACTTTTTAGGAATCATAGGAGGAACTGTTTTAGCACCAAAGGAATAAAAAACATTTCTATCAGACTGAAAAAATCTTGGACATTTATAATAGTGTACTTTATATTAGTTGGTACATATTTCACCTCTGTGTCACTCATAGGATTAGAGTGCATACATTTTCAATAACAAAAAGAACTGAAGTAGAATATAAAGAACTCATTGCATAATATCACTGTTATATAAAAAACAGTTTGCCTATATCAAGTGGTTTAAACATGTATAAACCACAGCAAAAACTACAGGAATTGTACAATCCACGTTTATATTTTTTTTCAACGAAAGCAACATTTTGAATAGTTAAATATATTATATCCTGGTGTTCTCTGATTTTTGAAGAGATGTTTTCTCATTTTAGAATTTTAAACCACGCAAACAATTTCACCAAGGCATTAAGGGCAGTTTCTTTACTCGCTGCTAAAGATTTTGAAAAGGCTTGTGTGTTTCTGAAGAGCTACCAAAGACTAAAATGATCTGGATTATTGTTACGCTGACTCTAAGACAGCAATAGGCACCCCCTTTTGTGGTTAAGTTTCAAAATGTATACATTTCAATAAAGGTTATAAACAAGGAATAGGAACTTGAAGTGATATACAGTATAAGTCACAAGAAATTTTATAAAACACAGTCCAATCAAAAATACAATCATTGCTGCATTTCAAAGACTTAAAATATTTTAAAATCATACAAATTCCATCATTTACACAAGTGAGAGGGCAATTTGAAAAACAAAATTTCCATTATAAAATACTGTAGTTCCTCATATAGATTAAATCACCAGAGGTACAACAGAAACTTATCAGCAAACTTAGTTGACATTCACATTTATAAGGTTTTGCTGAATTGTGAAAAAACTCAGCACTCAAAGAAAATTGGATTCTTCTGGTTTTAGATAATATAAGACATTGTTTTCTTCTTCAGTTATGGAGGTGCACTCAAATTCATTCAGTTAAGAAAAATCAGTTCATTCGCTAACAGCGTTTAATAGGAAATCACTTTTAGTTTATAACTACATAATCCAATCCCATTAATTGTTACTCCAAACAGTTTCATTAGAGGATTAGGAATACATTGAAATATGACTCTAGGTAACACTATATCTTCCATCCAAAAAAATGGGTAAAATATAACTATGAGCAATCTTTACACTCTAGGTAACACTATATCTTCCATCCAAAAAAATGGGTAAAATATAACTATGAGCAATCTTTACCTGCTACATTTATTTGTAACAGTATGCTCTCAGACATTCTCTTTATATGTGAATATTTAAGGTTATTTATCCAGACTTGTCAATGAACTGATTTCCTTTGGTATATAAAGCCATGCACCAGTGCCGTACTGCTCAGCTCTGTTGGTAGAAGTTCAAAATGGTACCCAACACACAGTCAACAGACATTGCAATTTATGGTAGCCTGTGGCCTGCCTGTATTTATTTACCCAGTTCACTCAGCCTGACCAACTTGCAAAAACATCTTTCTTACCGTATTGAGAATTAGTCTGGCCAAGTAATTTGTGATAAATCCTTCATACAGACAGAATATTGCCAAACATGATGATACAGTATACTGCATATTTAGTCGAAATAAAATGGAGATTAACAGAAAATTCAGTGTTATACTATGGTGACTCGGCTGGCATAAAAATAAAAATAAGATTAGGAGGTACATAAAATTGTCAGTGATTCACTTTACCTGTTGCTGTGAAAGGGAAGATAAAAACAAATCAGCTCTTGGTGATGAACATTAGAGGTCCCTTGTGCTGGGCTGACAAAAAGAGCTCTTATTAAAGAAATTGAAAGGGCCTATCTTTCACATTGATTCAGCCTTATCATTGTGAGTGCATGCTTGCATAAACTAGCTACTAAATATCACCAAACACTAAAGAGTAAATAAAATGCTAAGGATAGCAAAAAGGGCATTAGGGACATCACACGATCATGTCCAACTGCCACATTATGATAGTTAATTAGATCTCTAATTTCCCAATTTAAGGAAAAAAATACCCACTGTGATATTGCATTCCAACCCACATGCACAAAATTCTACTTTCATGTCTTTTCTAGAGCTAGGTTTCATTGAATTCAAGTCCATTTAGAGGTGTTACCACTAGAAATGGCTTTTACTATGACAGTGGACACTGTGTTTTTAAATTTATAATTATTTCATCAGTGTACATGTCATGTTCCTGTTCTTCATTGATTTCTCATAATAGTAATACTGAAAATATGCTGTTTTAAATCTAAAAAAAAGAGATTTATAACATTTGTTTTTAGATTTTTACATCATTTGCCGCAGCCAGCAACCCTATTAAAAAGCTGGCCCCTAGGCTTATATTTCTGCTTCCCTTCCCTGGCTTGTATATCACCACATTTGTATTCCCATTTTACTGTGAAAATCCTCTCCTGCCACTGTTATCGACATTGTTGATCACTGCTGTTGTGTGAACTCCTGTCTGTGTTTTCAACAACTAGACAATAATCACTCAAAACATGTCACAGTGTTTCACTGTGTGTGGAGATCATAGACAAATCTGAAAAACTGTCAGCACTCCAGTAATTTAAGTCATGGAATGTGGAAAGCATCTGCAGTAGAAGCTGACTGTAGATGGGAAGATTGCTAGACAAATCCTTATTACAAAAGACAGAGCAAGTGGTAGAGTTCAGCAATTCTGTTAAGTTTATTAAAAACTAGCTGTGTAAGCCTGTGCTGTAAAAAGCCTGGGCTCCTAGAAACTGTTGAAATCGTCAGAAGAAAAACTGAAATGCATAGTCAGTGGTTTTGTTTTGTTGACATGCTCGCCCTCATTCGTCTATCAGCAGCTAAGTGAGTTTCTCTCTCCTCTGAGGTTTTGTTTTGCCGATGTGCTTACCTCGCTTGTGTATTAGCAACTAAGCGAGTTTGTCTCCGACTCGTTAACTTGGGACCACCTTGCCGGCTCTTTGAGCTTCATGCTGTAGCCTTGCACTTCTATGCAGGACAGACAGACACACACACTTCTATGCGTAGACATTTATATATAAGATAATCAGAACTGATTTATACTATGGGCTTGTAAAAATGTTTTCGAAGAAGAGCAAAAGCTACGAATTACCGTAACTCACACAAAATCTTTGACCATATCCTCAGCAAGAGTGACTCAGCCTGTGCTATAAAAATCAATAGTTTGTTTGTATCACACCCCAGAGAACTTAGTCACAATGTGCAGGTGGACAAGGGCTTTAGTTCATTCTAAAATCTAGGGGTTTGATAAAATTTAATGTAAATTAATCATCTATAACTTGTCTACTGTTATTTTAACACATTTCAATTTCCACGATTACTTTTTTTGCATATAGTTAATGGAGAAAAGCTATAAACTGTCAAAAAACTAAGTGACACCTAATAGTTTATCAGAATTGTAATCCCAAAAATAAAATTTATCAAATACCAGAGAGGTGAGATTGCATTGGTTTGGACATGTGCAGAGAAGTGACGTGGGGTATATTGGGTAAAGGATGCTAAGGATAGAGCTGACAGTCAAGAGGAACAGAGGAAGGCCTAAGAAGAGGTTTATGGATGTGGTAAGAGAAGACATGCAGGTGATGGGTGTGACAGAGGAAGATGTAGAGGACAGGAAGATATGGAAACAGATGATCCGCTGTGCAACCCCTAATGGGAGCAGCCAGAAGAAGAAGAATATCAAATACAACCAAAAAAGTTTTTCTTAAAAATACAGCTGTTTCAGTTTAGGGGAAAATAATTGGTTTGTCGCTGTATATGAAGTGCGCTGTATCTTAAAACCTTGCCTCTCTCTAAAATATGTAATAACACTCCTATTAAGTGTGCTGTATAAAATAATGACTGACTGAGTCACAAAAAATGCCGACTCCTCAGTAGGTTCCCTATTAGCCATGGTTATATGAATATTTCTTTTACTTATAAATTCATTATAGTTGTTTAATATTATTAGTTTACGATTATGAAGTATGGTATAATGTTCATACTGGATTAGAATGCGTTGTTCCCAGTTACATCATTTTATCAAGTTATACCATTAGCACTGATTTATAATTTTATAACCTATTATACTATTAATTATAAGATCTTTCTTGCAGATAATTAGAATTACTAGACAGCCCTCAACATGCAATATTTTAAGGTTTTCATTTTTCTTATCTGAACAAATTAAAATTTCTGTTGGGTAAAAAAAGTTGCTACCCCAGTGCTTTCACCAGTATTTCAATACAAATCTACCAAGAAAGTCATAGATAACACAACTGTGGACTTTCAAGAGTGGAAATATTATACATTACTGTAAATATCAGTATGAATAAATCAATCTGAAAAAAAATCATTTCCACTTTTTTGCAAAAGAAGAAAAAGAATGCATATATTTCTGTTATGTCTATTATGCATCTGCTTACAGGTCTACTTTAAAAGTATCATAACTGTCTTCTGAGTAAAGACTGAGCGGGAAGGTAATGTATTCATTTAGTCCATGCTAAGTAAAGCCTCCTTTTCATGTTGTTACAGAAACCATTTTTCACAACCTTCCTCATCAAAAGGTGGACAGAAGGGGCTGTCTTTCTATTCCCTAAGCTTCACTGTGATCTTTCCACATAACGATGACGTCTGCTATTTGGCCTATCACTATCCCTATACCTATACTGCTTTGCAGGTAATTTCTTTTCTATTTGCATAGTTAGGTATGATTTTAAAAACGAAACACTGGTTTTTCTTTGGAACTGAATGGTTATTTCCATACACAGTACAGATGAAATCCCTACAGAATCATCTTTAGAAAGCCCTAAGAAAGAAAAATAAGTCAACTTTTCTTTATAACTTTGCCCAGTTGATTTTTAATTATTTATGAGATCTTATTTTAAAAGCTGCTACATTTTTTCTCCAGGCATCAGCATATGTTTCTTGTTTTATTTAAAGAATTGATTTGTTTTTAAGGTAAAATATCTATGAAATGTTCTAAAAATATGTTCTCTCGGTAGATGGAATAGCTTACAAACAAATATGACATTTGGGGTCAGATGCTATAAATTTACAGAGAAAAGTTAATGTTTTATTATATTGGGATTTAATAATTAAAGCTGCTTAAAAATATATATACACTCCACTGGGCAAATAATTAGGAACACTAAATTAATACTTGGTAGGGCCTCGTTTTGCTCTCAAAAACAGCCTCAGTTGTTCATGGCATGGATTCCACAAGATGTTGGAAGCATTTCTTTGAGATACTGCTCCATGTTGATGTGATTGCAAAACACAATTTCAGCAGTTTTGCCAGCTGCACATTTTTGTCTGCTGTGAATCTCCCTTTCTACCATATACCAAAAGTGACCTCTTTGATTTGGATTCTATTACTGAGAAGGCAACTGTAACCAGTTTGATATAGCTTTTGCTCTTTGACATGGTGGATTATCATGTTGGAAGTAGCAATCAAGAGATGGGTAAATTTTGGCCATAAAGAGATGCTAATGGTCAGCAAAATTACTGAAATAGACCATGGTATTCAATCGATGACTGATTAATAATAACAGGCTCAAAGTGTACCAAGACAACATTCCAAAAGTGTGCCAAAATGTTAGAACCAAATTCTGCTCCTCTTGTTTGTGTGCCTCAGTAGAAATTGAGATTAATCAGATCAGGCTGTGTTTTTCAAGCATTCAGCTGTTCAGTTTTGGTGAACCTGTGTTTACTGTTCAGCTTTCTGTTCTTGTATGATAAGAGTGAACCTGACGTGGTCTTCTACTGCTATAGTCTCATGGTTCAATGTGTTGTGCATTCTTAAAAATGTAACAAAACAGGGTGGTTATCTGAATTACGATACATATTTTCTGTAAGTCTGAACCAGTCTGGTCATTCTCTGCTGATGTCTTTCATCAGCATGGCGTTTCCATTGGTGAAACTGTTTCTCTTGGGATGGTTTTTGTTTCTTGCACCATTCTTGGAGGCTATTGCCCGTGAAAATCCCAGTTACAGAAATATTCAAACCAACCTATCTGGCACCAATAATCACGCCACAGCTGAAATCCTTGAGATCAAATATTTCCTGATTCTGGTGAAGCTTCTGGCCTGTACCTGCATAATTTTATGCATTGCGCTGCTGCCACATTATTCGTTATTATTATTATTAGAAAAATCTAAGGATAAGCAGGCACAATCATTTTCTCAGTAATTATACTGTATATATATATATATATATATATATATATATATATATATATATATATATATATATATATATATATATACTCACTCAGTTATATATATATAAGCTGTGCAAGCCCGTGCTGTAAAAAGGCTGAGCTTCTAGAAACCACGGATTCTGGCACTTTAATCAGTCAATTGCATCGGTTGTGCATTAGCGACTAAGTGAGGTTCTCTTTTTTTGGTGGTTTTGTTTTGCCTCCATTGTCCATCACCAGCTAAGCGAATTTCTCTCTACTCAGAGGTGTCATTTTATCGATGTGCTCACGTCGCTTGTGTATTAGCGGCTAAGTGAGTTTCTGTTTTCTCAGCGGTTTCGCTTTCTTTGAGATTCATGCTGTAGCCTCCTACTTCTGGGCCAGACAGAAAGACACACACACTTCCACACATAGACGTTTATATATAAGATATATATGTATATATTGTGGCAAGTGGCTGGGGGCGGTACCCAGCCAGGATGCCCGGAAGGACCGAAAGAGGGACTACATCTCCTCCAGACCACGAGAGGACCTGGATGGTATGGGGACCACGGGAACAGTGCTTGGAAGCTCAACCCTTTAGGGGCCCGTGGTCACTGCCTGGAGAGCCCTGGCCCTCAGTACTTCTGCCACACCCGGAAGTGCTGTGGGGACAAAGACCAGGGACACCCGGAGTGCTTCCAGATGCGCAGCCAGTACTTCCGCCCCACCAGGAAGGGCCAGCAGAAGCTCATCAGGAGGCACCTGGAGCATGTCCGTGTGGGGATAAAAGGGGCCGCCTCCCTCCATTCAATGGCTGGAGTCGGGAGTGGAGAAAGACGGAATCTTGGAGGAGAGGAGTGGAGGCGGTCAGGAGAGGAAAAGGCATTGTTGAGGGCCTGGACTTTGGGGTGATTGGTGCTGTGGCACTGGATTGTGTGTGTTCACTGTGCTGTACATATTGTAAATAAACGTGTTTTGGGTGATAAAACGATGTCTACCTGTCTGTGTCTGGGCTGTATCCCACAATATATATTTCTAGTTTGCTACATGACCTTGGGTAAGTCACTGCACCAGTTGCAAAAAAGATAACATAAAGATATGGAAATTGTTTTAGGATGGTGCTTGCTATTGAAACAGTATATTTAAAAACTGTTCATTAGCTAATATTATTTAATGAAAGGCAGACCCTTGCATTACAGAGTTAGCCATCTGTAATTTGTTTTGCTTTTAGTATCTATGGCCACAAACTTGTCTGCCATCTGTTGCTGAGAGGCAGATGTTACACCCCTTCACAAACACAGACAGTACACCATAAGAACTGACTGCAGGGAGATAAAAACAAGGCACATTCTGGTTTGCCAAATCATTAAACCTCAATTACTCCAGCTTCCAAATCATTCCAATAATCATAAGGTAATGGTAATGCTTTAAGGCCAGGATATACCCGGACTGATGTTTATTTACTATTAAAAACCAGTAGCGGTGCACTGTGCGATAACGTGCAGTGAATACACTTGACTTGAGCATTTCTAGTTTTCATCCTCTTTCTCTGTATGTTTAGCATTCATTTGCTCAGAGGTTGATGTGCTTGTTGCTTCCTGAGCAGCTCATCTTTTTTCCACCCTAGCGGCCTGCTTCGTCTCTTCTTTCGTCGGCATCTTTTCGTGTTAAAACTGATTAAGTCAGTGTTTGTGTTGCAAGTACTTAGTACATTTTCTTTAATTTCTTTCATTTTTCACTTAAGCTAGCACTTAAGTTTTTAATCTGACTCAAGAATGATTTAAAATATGAAGAGGTAGGGGATGTGATGGTGAAGGTGGTAGGGAATGAGAACATCGCCCGTATGCCTGCACCACACGGCTGCCCTGCTGGCTGTTGCCGAGTCGATTCTACAATAAAATAAAATAAAAATAAAAAGAGGAATAACCTTAGAGGTTAATCATTACCCTGAAAGCGGATAGTAGACATCACGTAGTATATGTGTACCAAATTTCAGGTCAATAGGTCAAACAGTTTGCGAGCTACAGGTGATTTAAAATCCTGGACGGACAAACGAACAGCCATGGTAGCGTATTATATATAAAAATGGTTTTCTTTTCTAACATGTATGAAGTTACAAGATTTTATTTTTTTCAGTTGTTTAATACATTTAGGTTGAGCAAATAACACACCACAGACGCTGAACACTTGCTTGTTGCATTAGAAAAAATTACAAAGTTGTTTTTTTTTTCTCTAGACGCAACTTCAGCTTTTAAAACAGTCGCTGGATCCTGAGATGGTATTCTTCAGGCACCAAACCTTGTGTAACACACTAAATGGAAATCCCTGTCCAGTCATTACCATCACAGCCTGCCCCCGGTCACAGAACAGGAATAATGTGCAGCAGTTTCGTAAGTAATAATCAATGTCTATTGATAATTTTAAATTGTATTCAGAATTATTTTGTTTCTGTATGATTCAAGTCTGCTTTTCCTTCTGCGGGTAATGGTAGAAACAGGCTCAGTAGAGAACAAAACACTTCTTCAATCATTTAAAAATGTTGCCTCATTGTTTTATTAAAGCAATTCATCCTGGTCATTCATTCAACATAATCTTTGCACCTGCTGCAAAACACACAATTCCACAATCTAGTTATACACATATCTATAAAGAAACTGTGCATGCTGCATTCAATTCTTATAATGAAACAAAATTCACATAATATATTACGTATAGTAGATACAATATTTGTAAAAATAGAAAAAGTATCAATTAAAAGCAAATACATTACATTGGAATTTATCTCAGGTTAGTTTAGTGTGATATTTCTTCTAAAATCTCTGCTCTCTCTTCATTAACAGAAACTTAACTGGAGCACAAAAACAACTGCTTTTTCACCATCTTAATTTTTCATTATCAGATGATGGAAGCAATGCATCAAATTTGTTAATGGAAATGTTAGGCCAAGCCTCATCCAGCTCAGTGACCGATTACAACTTGGTCTGAAAAATGCAAATGCAGTTCCCATTGTTCACATAAAGGTGGTTAGATAATTTTCATTACGGACACTGGCATGCCATAGTTATGAGAGTTCAGAGAACAAAGTAAGCACGTTCCTATTCTGAGCCTGCCGATATCGATGATAATAATGCACTCCCACAACCACTTATATGTTCATATGCTGAAAAGTGCTGGATAACTACTTAGTGCCTAAACAGAACTGACATGGCTCATCTCAAGTCTGAGGTCCCGTAGTGTCACGGTATAGAATTTCCAAGGGTAAATTCTCAAAACTGGGGACCACTGTTTTAATTTTTCAAAAGAAAGAGAGTGTATCACCATTCCTTGCTGTGTTGTTGAGCTGTATTAGCTACATTCGCATTCAACCACTTTTGTCGGATGCCTTCAAAATTTCTGGGGGAAATTATCAGCCATGAAGATTTAATCCAGATGTACACTCAATAACACTGTTGGCCTCTGCCACACTGGACATGCCTCATTGCTAAATGGTTGGAGAACATTTGGACTTCCTTCAGTCTATTTGTTCCTCTTCCTGAAAATCTCTTCAACAGTGATGAGGAACGTCCAGCTGAGCTTAGCCAGAGTAAGTTACAGAACAGTACTTCGACTTCCTGCTGAGGCATAGAAAAGTTTGCAACTCTGAGGCTAATCAATACTTCTCCATTGTCTTTGTCACGTTGTCTGGTGTTCAAGCCTTTGGTTATTGATGCTTGTGGTTGCACCTTACTTGTTTTGCTGTTGAGGAGATCTGTTAGGAATCAATGCTTTAAGGTCCTTATTGTTTAGATTGCTGGCTTCAAAAACCACTCCCAAGTTTTAAATCTGACAAATTTTAATTGTCATATTGAATGATCTGATCACAAAATGAATGTAAACTAAAAAAGAACTATGTTTAAACATTTCAAAAGTCATGTGCTAAATTGAGGAGGCAAAAACCACACAAAAATGTTTATTAAAATGAATATGGTGTCACAAGAACTGACAAGAGCTATAAATAGGTTTGGGAAAGCCACCTGTATATTGTTTCCTGGCTGCAAAATAAGTTTCAATGGTGTACAGTTGTGTACAGGTTTGAGTCCAAAACAGAACTGATTTGCTGGCACAAAGATAGCGGCTTTAAAGGAGACCAGAGGAAGTGACATCACCACTGGGGCCGGAACCGGAGGTGTTGTCACTTGGATGGCGGGTGGTGGAAGTGACATCATCAGTAGGGACAGAACCGGAAGTGACACCATTGGGTCCAAGCCCGGAAGTGATGTCATCAGTAGGACTGGAACCGGAAGTGATGTTATTGGGCCCCGGAACCGGAAGTCACATCATCAGGGCCAGGCAGAATTTCCCGTAACTGGTCTGCAGTGAAGTGAGAGAAAGAGTTAGTGCACTTCACCAACCCCCTGGTCTGGCATGGAATTACTTTCATTCAGGCCCTTTAGCTACCTCCCATGTGCACATGTGTGACAATGGGTATTTCATTATGAGGTGGTAGGAAAAGGTGTACAGTATTTACATTTTTTTTTAACTTTTATTGAATTTTTTAAAGCATGTAACATTCCATACAATCAAGTTAAACTTAACAAAACTAAATTCATGAACAGTGAACTTTCTTATAACATTTATTTGTTTAATCATTTTATGCATTGCTGTAGACATCCCCTTCAGTTGCTGTAGTAGTAACCCTAGAGAACCAGTGATCTGTTTCTCTTTTCAGTTTTTTTTTTTTTTCTGGAAGCGACCCCGTGTTCGGATTCAGCAGGTTGGAAAATGGATGGATGGATGGATATTTCAATGTGTTATGTGAGCTCCTGATGATCCAGTTTCTAAGCACGCCTGTTCCAGTTTAGGATTGGAGCCTATCATGGCAGCATTGAGCATAATTTAAGAATCAAGCCCAGGGGTGGCACACATTCAGCATATTCATATTGAGCTAATTTAGAGTCAACAATTAAAATACCATGTACACCTTTGGGATCTGGGAGAATACTGGAGTGTCCATATAAAGACCTTGCTGTCACAAGGAGAATATGTAGACTCCCTCTGAAGAGTTGTGACTGGGCCAGACGTTGAATATAGTGCCTTAGAGCTTTGGGGGTAGCGACTTACCTTTGCACTCCTGCTCTAATATATTATTGTGTGTGATATTAGGGGACAGCCGTAAACATCTGGAGAAGGAGACTTGGGGAGGGCTCTTTATAAAAAAGAAATGCAAAAAAGCATAGTAAGAATTACACATAAAAGTATCTGATAGAAACTTAAAAACTAAACACACAGTAAAGTATATATCCATTATGATATACAGCGGAGAAAATAAGTATTGAACGCATCAACATTTTTCTCAGTAAATATATTTTTAATGGGGCTATTGACATGAAATTTTCACCAGATATTGGTAATCCACACATACAAAGAAATCAAAAAAATAAGTCCACAAATTAAGTTATTTGTAATAATGTGGAATGACACAGGGAATAAGTATTGAACACGCTTACTTAAATTTATTTAATACAAGCTGATTACCCAGTGGCTTCGCTCACTGAGTGCAAGGGAAATAAATAAAATGTAGTATTTATAAAATAGAAATCAATATAAACAACATTAACATCATTATCATATGAGAATATGAAGTAATATATAAGAAGCACATTGTATATAAATATAAATTATTAAACAGTAAAATATTTTGATAAAAGAATTTGAACAAAATACAAGAAGCATATAAATTATTAAACAGTAAAATATTAACATTTAAGAAGAAAAGATACATTGAGTACTACTGCAGTGCTACGTGCATAAATGTATACATTTTTTGGTGTACCTACTTGAGAACACGCGACATATAACTGACTGTGGGAGAAGCATGGATTTTAAACACGCGTTGAGTTTATCTGCTGGTGTCCCTCGTGGAATAACTGGTAATGTTTGACGAAAATCTCCTGCAAGTAAAACGACAGTACCTCCCATTATTTTGCTAGGATCTCTGAGATCTTGCATTGTTCGGTTGAAGAGTTCATAAGCTCTTTTATGTGCCATGGTGCACTCATTCCAAACTATTATCTTTGAATGTTGCAAGACTTTTGCCTTTCCAGAGCCCTTGCGTATGTTGCAAATTGGATATTCATTGTGTGCGAGGTTTAATGGTAACTGCAATGCCGAATGTGCTGTACGGCCTCCATCTAATAATGTAGATGCGATTCCCGATGACGCTATAGCCAGAGCTATGTCACCATTCGCTCTCTCGGCAAGAATCAGGTTTATTAAGAATGTTTTTCCTGTTCCTCTGTGGTCATACGTAATTTCTGTTTCAAACGTGAAAAGAATTTTATATATTAGAAGATTTAGTAGAAGAGCCTTTGTTGGTAATGACGGCTTCAAGACGCCTCCTGTATGGAGAAACAAGTCGCATGCATTCACTCAGGTGTGATTTTGGCCTATTCTTCCACACAAACTGTCTTCAAATCTTGAAGGTTCCTGGGAGTCTCTTCCATGAACTCTGATCTTCTGTAGTTTCCATAGATTTTCAATTGGATTCAACTCGGGTGATTGACTAGGCCATTCCAGCAGCTTTATGTTCTTTCTCTGAAACCAATTGAGAGTTTCCTTGGCTGTGTGTTTGGGATCATTGTCTTGCTGAAATGTCCACCGTCATTTCATCTTCAGCATGCTGGTAGATGGCAGCAGATTCTTATCAAGAATGTTCTGGTACATTTCTCCAGCCCCACACCATGATGTTCCCACCTCCAAACTTCACTGTTGGTGTGGTGTTTTTGAGGTGATGTACATTGCCATTTCTCCTCCAAACATGTTGTGTGCAATGACATCCAAAGAGTTCAATTTTTGTCTCATCTGACCAGACTCTATTCACTCCGTATTTCATTGATTTGTCCAAATGTTGTGCAGCAAACATTAAACGAGCTTCAACATGCTTTTTCTTCAGCCGTGGAGCCTTGCACTGTGAGCTTGCATTGAGTGCATTACTTATTGTTTTCTTTGAAACAACAATTCCAGGTCTTTCTGAAGCTCTCCGCGTGTGGCCCTTGGCTCTTTGACAGCTCTTCTGATTATTCTTTTGACTCCTCTGTCAGAAATCTTGCAAGGATCACCTGGTTGTGGCCGGTTTGTGGTGAAATTATGTTCCTTCCACTTCCGGATTATGATCCCAACGATGCTCACTGGAACATTCAGAAAAAATGTCATGTCAATAGCCGTATTAGAATTATATTTAATGAGAAAAACGTTGACACGTTCAAAACTTATTTTTCCCCACTGTATATTATTCATGGATTGTTTTTCTGTTTCCCTCATACTAGCAAGTTTTTAATTCAAAACACATAAACATCTTTTTGCAAATTTTGATCAATTATATTAACTTTATTAATATAGATTCATCCAAACATTTTCAAACCTGCCTAATCCAACTCTGTGTTGTGGGGATTTAGAATCCATCATCCCCCCAATTTATTTCCATACTTAATCCAATTTAGAGTCACTAGCTTGTGAAGCTTTTTCTGACACTAATAAACTCAAGATTGGATGACTGTTCTTCTCAAGGATTTTAAGTCCTTATTAAAAATTTGTCTAAATTCTACCATAATCAGTATAATGCTGAAGTATAAATCATGCTGTGAATGTCACATTAATATCAAGTAGACAGTGTTTTAAAGATGCAGTGTGCTTTTGAGTCTTCCATGGTGTGCCCTACCGTAACAAAGCCAAAATATGTGCAGTAATACAGAAAAAAAGTTAACACCTTTTAAATTTGAAACAAATGATTTGTTTTACTCTGTTAAATGTAAAGAAAAAAAATCTGTACTCAATATATCAAGTACATATTTTAAGAAAAATCTTTTCACAAAATAACATATGTAAGAGAGAAATATAATAAGAAAGTTAATTAAAGAGTTTGAAGAAGAAGCAATGAGAGCCTTAAATAAAACTATCATCTTAAGAATGCATTCATGCATTTTATTGAGCCTCAGCGATTTTAAAATAATCAATTATGCCTGCACTCATAAAGCAGTTTATCTAATAACTGAGACAGTATGGAGTACTGTAACAAGGTAACAGATGAGCCATAGCACACTGTATATACCACCATGACTAACGCGCTCTTTGTCTGGATCAGGCAGTATAAGTGATTGCACCCTAACGCCTCTAGCACTTTTTCTTTGTACAATTAATATTGACCACTCAGATTTTTTTTTTTGGTAGGTCTGAGCATAATTTCTCCCATGTTGGGAACTCAATACTCCTGAACAGTACCCCAGGGAACTGTGAAGAAAAAAAAAAGCAGAAAAGTAGATCACCAGTTTCTGTCACTTCTGGAGCCTGTTCACCTTATTACAGAGGCCTAATCTGTGAGCACACCATCAATGGGCCTCTGCTCCAGGCTGCAACAGCTTTCCGCTGTTCATACTGATGATTATTATTAAGGAGAGCTGGCTGCTTTATGTGATTTAGAAGAAACTAAGCAGGAGGTATACAGCAGGCTGTGGCAGAAAAAAAGTGATTTCCCAGTTTACATAAATTGCTATTTATTTTGTCTCAGCAGGACCAGGATTCATGAGGAGTTAAAATTTACCAGTTGAAATTTGTGGTGAGGTTACCATACAGTCAATTCTGCTTAAATAGGCTGCAGCTACTAACAGTGCTGTCCAATAAAAAAACAGGAATTGAAATGGATAGAGAAATAAATTAACATAGCATTGTGAGTAGCATCTGCGCTATATTCAAATGACCATGGGTAGTAATTAGACATATATCAGAGTACCACCAGAATCCGGGATAAATGGGCTTTCCAATAAGTGCTTGGCAAAGATAAAACTCACACACATGATTGTGACAACAGAGAGAAATTGAATTTAATTCATTTCTAATAACTAAGCAAACTTTGTACACTATAACACACCCACAACAAACAAAGCAAGAACCTTGTTTGATGGTCCCTCTTCACACATTAACAGTTTTTAGAAATAAAAGATTAAATTCAAAACCCTATACACACTAGCCCTCCTCCATGGTCAGTACACATTAAAAGAAAGTGATCTTTAATGTCTTATTAATCAATTACTGGCACATGTCCTCATCAAGAAGGATTACAAGTTATTAGTTGAAATTTGTACTGATGCTACTGCTATTGCTAATCCTGTCCAAACAGGCTGCCCAGTCAATCCCAGGAAACACTGCCTCCTGGTGGATCTTGATCAACAACACCAATAACTTATATTTATATAGCACATTTTCATACAAATGATGTAGCTCAAAGTACTTTACATAAAGAAGAAAGAGAAAAAAAGACAAAATAAATTAGAAAAGAGAATTAGGGAACACTAATTAACATAGAGTACAGTAAAAGTAAGGTCAGATGGCCAGGGAGGACAGAAAAAACATTAAAAACTCCAGACGGCTGGAGAAAAAAATAAAATCTACAGGGGTTCCTAGGCCATGAGACTGCTCACCCCCCTCTACCTAACATAAATGACCTCACATTCAGTCATCATTGCATTCATGATTCACATGGAAGAACTAGATGATGACGGTCATGTGGACTTCTGGCCTTTAATCCATCAATGTAGGGACATCACGGTGCTTTGATCAGGTGGTGTTGGCGCAGATCGCCACCACAGAAAACCGGAAAAAGAACAGAAGAGAAAGTAGGGATTAGTACAGATTATGGAGCCACCAGGAATGATCTTGATAATTAATTGAATATACAGAGTATCAGAGTTACACTAAAATGAAGCTATGAGAAAGCCATGTTAAAATAACGGGTTTTTAGCAGTTTTTTTAAAGTGCGCCACTGTATTAGCCTGGCAAATTTCTATCGGTAAGCTATTCCAGATTTTAGGCGCATAACAGCAGAAGGCCACCTCACCACTTCTTTTAAGTTTAGCTCATGGGATTATAAACAGACCCTCATTTGAAGATCTAAGGTTACAATGTGGAGTGTAAGGTGAAAGGCATTCAGAGATATAGGATGGAGTGAGATGATTTAAGGCTTTGTAAACTATAAGCAGGATTTTAAAGTCAACTCTAAATGACACAGGTAACCAATGTAGTGACATCAGAACTGGAGAGATGTGCTCGGATTTTCACATCACACACTGTAGTCCCTGCCCAGTGCGATTAACATTTCCCTGCTTTGTATTTTTGGCTACAAGGACCTGTTGTTTCATTGTTGAACCTCTTTATGCCCCTCTCTCAACCCTACTTATTGGTTGTGAGGAACATTTATTATTCCCTTAATAAATCAGATGATTGTGCTGTTGATATTGCATTTACGTTTATTGTTTGTTAAGAAACAAACAACATCCCTATCATTATGAACATTCATCAGATTTCTTCTAGTATAGTCCTCTTCTCCATATGCTACTCTGGCATGGGGACAACTGCTCCTTTGCCAAAGCACTGCTCCTGTCCATGGAATTGAGAGATCAGAGACACTGGAAACCTTAGGATTCAATGGTCACTGACTTAGCCCTTCAGTTCATACACTTGTGGATTTCAGCATTTGCTTGTGATATTATAGAATGCCTGGGAGGGGGAAGGCAACCATTTCTCCTAGGTGAGCAAAACAGCGAGTTTGCCCACTCACCACAGAGATGTATTTTCCCAGTAATAAGTATTAACTTTAGTCTGTTTCTATCATCTTCACTGTCAACAGGCCGTTTCTCATTTTTTAAACTAATGGAAATTTATATTGGCGTGATTATCTTTATATTTAAACACGAAGATTCATTTTTCCATTACATTTTTATCTGCATGTGCATTTTAATGTATGTAAATTCTAAACACTTTATACTTCAGTGTTACTAAATTATAATTTTAAGACTGTGTATTTTGAGCCTTTACTCAGTACAGAGTACTATACAAGAATTTAGATGAATTAAATGGAATTCTCAGTGCTGCGAATGCACAAAGGAAGAGACTCTCGGTGAGGTATTTCTGTTTAGCCGGTCACACAAAACGTAGAGCCACATGTAGCTTTACCAATCTCAACTGCAGAATTGTATGAGAATATTGGGGCAGTAGGACAACCATATGAACTCTATAGGAACACGTAAGTCTTCCCAGAATGCATTCACTCACTTTAAACCATTTTTGCATTAAAGGCCAGTTGGGCATACTCCCTCCAGATTTTATGCAAGATAATAATAAGCTTCCTTCAGTAATTTAACATATTATTACAATGTTTGTAACAACTTTGTCTTCTTAAGCAATTTTCCTCCAATTCTCCATCATATTCTGAATGTCATTACTTATGTAGAATAATATTGCTTTTTGTGATGTGCTATAAACCCGTTTCTGGCTGAGAGACTGGAGCTCTAGGCCCAGCAGTTTTTTTTTTTATACCCCAGAGTGTGTATGCAAATGTGAAGCCTAAATCCTCTAATTTAGTGATGGGGCTTGAAGGTCATTGTCCGTAGAAAAATGAGGAACCAATTTTATTAATTTTAAACCACTTCTGATATATTGGGCAGCAAGTGAATAATCAGTTCTGAAAGGTAATGTGTGGGAAGGAAGAAAAATGGGCAAGCACAAGGATCTGAGCGACTCAGACAATGGCCAAATTTTGATGGTTAGGCGACTCTCCAAAACGGCAGGCCTTGTGGGGTGTTCACAGTATGCAGTGGTTAATACCCACAAAAAGTGGTCCACTGGTGAACTGCAAGGTCATGGGCACCCAATGGCTGATTGATGCACATGGGGAGCATAGGCTAGCCCATCTATTTCATTCCCACATAATAGCTACCTTAGCATAAATTGCTGAAAAACTTAGTGGTGGCCATGAGAGAAAGGTGTCGGAACACAAAGTAAATCACAGTCTGCATAGCCTGAACAGAGTGCCCATGCTAACTCCTATCGATCTTTCATATAGCCTACAATGGGCATGTCAGCCTCAGAACTGGACCATGGAGCAATGGAAGAAGGTGGCCTGGTCTGATGAATCATGTTTTCTTTTAGATCATGTGGACGGCTGGGTCTGTGTGCGTTGTTTACCTGGGGAAGAGATGTCAGCAGGATACACAGTATATGGGAAAAAGACAGTGTGATGCTCTGAACAATGTTCTTTGGTCCTAGCATTCATGGGGATGTTACTTTGACATGTACCACCCACCTAAAGATTGTTTCAGACCTCAGACACCCATTCATAGCAGTAGTATTCCCTTATGATAGCTGCCTCTTTCAGCAGCATAATGCCCCCTACCACACTACAAAAATTGTTCTGGAATAATTTGAGGAACATGACAAACAGTTCAAGGTGTTGATTTGGCATCTAAATTCCCCAGATCTCAATCCAATTGAACATCAGTGAGACATGGTGGAAAAACAAGTCCGATTCATGAAGGCCCCACCTTGCAACTTACAGAACTTAAAGGATCTGCTGTTTACATCCTGGTGCCAGGAATGGAGTCCACTCCTCAACAGGTCACAGTTTTTTGTTGGCATGAGGTCGACCAACACAATATTAGGCTATATATTGTAGCAGTAGATGCTCGTGTCCACCTCTCGAACCCTCAGGTACCACTCTTGAGACCAGGTGAAAGTATAATAACTTTTCTTTTTATTACTATGTGCACAAAGCACTCTCCACACCACCCTCATTAACCACAATACTCTTTCTCAATAAACAATACTCCTCCTCTCCCAGACACGTCGCCACCCTACCTCCCAGCTCAGCTCAAATGTCTGGGCTCACCCAGAGTCCTTTTAAAGCCCCTGACCCGGAAGTGGCTCTAAGCCAAACCCACAAGTCTGTTTTCCTTCCGGGTCAGGGCAAAGTCCTTTTCTTCATCCCGGGAGCACATCGCTTCTTCCAGTCACGTGACTGGGATGCACTCCCGGGTTATAGGGCAGAAAAGAGTCCATGAGGCCCTTCGCAGCGACTCCTGGCGGCCCCCAAGGTATCCAGCAGGGCTGTGTATAAAAACTACAAAGTCCATGAGGCCCTGCTGGAACTCGGGGCACCAATATGCTGTCCGGAGGGCTCCTCCTAGCGGCCTGGGGGTGACGGCCGGACTGGAAAGCCGGCAATCCTCCACAGTTCCCCCCTCTCAGCGAAGCCAACTGGGGCGGAGCGTTGGTCCCCGCGAGGGACGTTCTCCTCCAAGAGGACGCGTCGTCCGGACCCTGGCGACGATGTCGAGACCCCCCAGCGAACCTTGGGGGAACAGTGTACCGGTTAACCCACCGCTCCCCTGTCCTCCGGGGACAACTTCGCCATAGATGGCCCGGTTGACGGCAGTTGTAACACCGCCGCCGTCCTCCTGGTCGCCTCTCTTCTTGGGACCTAAAACACCTTGGAAACTCCGTCAGGGTTAGCTCCGCCCTGTCCTCCGCCAAGGAGGGAATTATAGCCTCTTTGCTGCTCTCTGCCCTTTTCTTTATATTGTTAGGAGACCCGCATCTCTGTGTGGGGATCTCCTGCTTTCTCTGGGGCTTGTGCACAACGTGAGGCTCTCTATGGAAGAGAGAGAGCCTCTTTGCTGGTTGCACGCCCGTTGTCCTGTGTGAACTCGGAGGCGGCGTCATTAGTACCGTATCGCTCCGGGTAACAGCACTATTCAGCTGTCCCGGGACGATCGGCACTTCTCCCGCCCCTTCATTAACCAACGGCAACCCCTTTTCCACGCGGGTCGGGCTTTTACGGTCCGCGTTATCCCGGAGCGGCGTCTGATATCGCCGCCCCGGTTCTATCGGATCGCTGCCCAACCACTCCGTATTCGTACCACACTCTATTGTCGGAGACACAGCGCTTTGGCAACCGCAACTTATTAAACGCGGTGCCGATTCACACTGCATCCCCTTATCATATACGGCGCAGATTTTACTCACCTGCACCGCCGAATCAATCGAGGCCGGGGCTTCACGGCCTAACCGCCGAAGGTATTCGTGCAATCCCCTCAACGGCGTTTCGGCTGCAGCTCCCAGCTCTTCGACACGCTCCTTCACCTCCTGTAGTCCCTGGAAGAAAGCGTAAAGGGGCGCGAGACATTTCTCGAGCTCCTGCAAGTTTGTAAAGTTATTTGTTTCGGCCGGCAGTAAGGCCACTTCCTTGTATTGGTCATCTGCTGACCGGGAACCAATGAGCACGTCCACTCCTGGCACGTGCTCTGCTGATGAGCGCAAGGTCTCCTGGGATTTGGAGTCTTCTGAGGGACGGGTGGCTGCAACAAGCCGACTGAGGTCTGCCTTTTTACTATTAATGTCAGACGCTACAGTCACTTCCCGCCCCTCTTTCTTTTTATTTAAAGATGGCGCTGCTTCGCTCGCCGCCCCCTTCCCCTTCAGGGAGCGCAGACGCGTTGGGGAATTACTGACCTCACCGACGGCTCCCAACTGACCTTCTTCCTGGTTGTCGTCGCGCGAGGTCACGTGGATAGATCCCACGAATGGGTTGGCCGCTTCCATCCGACTTCCAACCCGACTTGCCTTCTGGGTATCGCGGCCATCTTGCCACGGTACGAGGCAGGTATCCGTATCAGCGGTTGTTTTCCGAAGGCAGGCCTCTGCAAAATAGGAACAAACTATCCCTTGCCCCTCTGGCGTTGCCCCGGCACATACCTCCGGATTCTCCCGCTGTGTCCCCGACTCCTTCAGGGCTGTTGACATAGCCGATTGCTGGCAGCCTACTTGCAATTGCGCCCTTCGGACTTGCTCAGCTTTTATCGACTGCCAGTCCCCCTCACACCCAGTTAGATAAAGCCAGTACAGCTCGGCATCGGTTGCGGCCTTCACCCAGTTGATGCTGGCCTTCTTCTTGCCAGACTTTTTCCCCATTCTTGCCTGCTGAAGATATAGGCTTCCCGCTGCAGCGCTCTTGGTCGCGGGTGGAGTCTTCACCTCCGCGGTCACTAGATGGACCTTCTTAGGGTTCTCTGCCACAACGAATTTAATTATTACTGCAGATCCTCTGCCTCCAGACGGCCAGAGAATCCTGCCGACTACGCCAGTGTAGCAGTAGATGCTCGTGTCCACCTCTCGAACCCTCAGGTACCACTCTTGAGACCAGGTGAAAGTATAATAACTTTTCTTTTTATTACTATACGGTGCACAAAGCACTCTCCACACCACCCTCATTAACCACAATACTCTTTCTCAATAAACAATACTCCTCCTCTCCCAGACACGTCGCCACCCTACCTCCCAGCTCAGCTCAAATGTCTGGGCTCACCCAGAGTCCTTTTAAAGCCCCTGACCCGGAAGTGGCTCTAAGCCAAACCCACAAGTCCGTTTTCCTTCCGGGTCAGGGCAAAGTCCTTTTCTTCATCCCGGGAGCACATCGCTTCTTCCAGTCACGTGACTGGGATGCACTCCCGGGTTATAGGGCAGAAAAGAGTCCATGAGGCCCTTCGCAGCGACTCCTGGCGGCCCCCAAGGTATCCAGCAGGGCTGTGTATAAAAACTACAAAGTCCATGAGGCCCTGCTGGAACTCGGGGCACCAATATGCTGTCCGGAGGGCTCCTCCTAGCGGCCTGGGGGTGAGGGCCGGACTGGAAAGCCGGCAATCCTCCACAATATATATTAGGATTTTTATTTATATATATATATATATATATATATATATATATATATATATATATATATATATATATATATATATATATGTGTGTATTTATATATTCTTCTTTCGGCCACTGCGGAACATCATTTTCCATATCTTCTTGTTCTCTTCATCTTGCTCTGTTACACCCATCACCTGTATGTCCTCCTCACCACATCCATAAACCTTCTCTTAGGCCTTCCTCTTTTCCTCTCTATATAAAACAAAAAATATAAGGAACAAATATAAACAGCTGGGGCGGCACGGGGCACCCCTTTAATGTCCAGGTGAAAATAGGAAAAAAAAAAGAGTCAGGCTTGCAAATATTTTTATTCCTTCAGAAGTGGAGTTCTGTCTTTTTCCAACACAGGTCCATAATTAAAATAATGGAATAATGTGTTTCATTATGGGAGTGATTTAAAACGTATGAAGTCCAAAAGAGGCAGGTTTAGCTGTGTCAGACCCTATAGTGATGTCAGTTGTCTGCCAGCACCTTCTCCTTTGCTCTAAGGTAATCGGGAACCATGTTAGTGATGGTGTTTCACCCTCTTCTTTTCCTTTCATGTTTCCCCACACCAAAACCCATGAAACATTCCACATGCTTGCATGTATGACTATGTTATATGTACTACTGTATATATAAAATATAGATAAAGATTGTTTATGTCATCAATAAAGTATATTATGGGTAAAAATGTACTTCCTACTCAGCAAACATAGTATTGAGATGTGTGTTCAATTTGCTATTGATATAATGAAAATTTAAGATACTTACCATATCTGTTGTAACCTTGGTGCCAGATCCTCTGATTGACAGTTTTGGAGTTTTTGTACACTGCTACTTTGTTTTGTAATATTTACATCATTTTATTGTTACTCTGATGACGCCGTTTTGTGTTCTGTGTTTGTAATTTTGCCGAATCATTCTCTGACTACTTTTCATATTCTGACCTTGGCCTTGTTTTGGAATATACCTTTGCCTTCTACTTTTTTCATTTGTTGGTCACTACCTCTTGTTCATTGTATTTAAAATCTGAAAAGTATAAAGCAGCTCTGTTGACAATTTAATATATGCCCTGGTTTTATTTTTTACTCTTTAATTTTTGCATGGGTAGGATAGGCAAAATTCCATTTTAATTGGTATTCAGTATTTTGTAATTTACTAACATCCCATTTAATATCTACAATTCATTTTTTTAATTCTCTGGTTCATTAACTCTCTAAATGCTGTAAAAGGCTGTTTGGTGCCAGATACCACAGGGCCCCTTCAGTGGTCGTTTGGAATCAATGCCCTGATGGGCCAAAGCTGTTCTGGCAGCACCAGGAGGACCTGCACAATATTAGGCAGTGGCTGTTTACTGCAAGAACTGAAATCTGAAATTTCAAGAGCAGTTTTTGCACCTTATTCATTTGGTCTGGATGTTGCATGTGGCACATTTCTGTGGAATTAACATGTTAATTCTGTTACTGCTTGGAAGGGATGTGCCAAAAAATGTACTGTCGGCATGTTTACAAAATAAACCATGTAATAATAATAATATGATTTACATAATGTACAATTTCTGATGATAACAAAACCCTTGCCAGTGTAATGAGCTATTACTTCTGAATTTTTTATAGCAGTGAACAAATGTGAATATATTTAATGAATTTATCTTCTCAGGTTTGTACAATTTGGTTACCAAGACCTTGTATTATCATCTACTTTTCAAATGTAGTAAATGAACTGAGACATTAGGTAGTATTGTAGACTTATCATGCTTATTTATACATGGTAATTGAAGTTGCGACATAAAGTGCAATTTTCATGACATTCTGATGAATAAAGAGTCTTAAAACACTGTTTAATCTTGTTGCTTGGTCCACATCTATCTATTAATGCTTGCTGATCATGGTGCATGACATTAACTCCACCAAACAAATCTTATTCTTTGGGGCAGAGCTTCCTTGCCATAGACCCCAAAATACAGCTCTGGCTTAGGCTAACAAGCATAGTCCTTGGTGACCCAGTCATACTGTATCTTTACCTCATGTCACGCACCAATGATTGGAACCTTAACATTAGTTATGTCAACTGGTAACTCTAACATGTTCATTGGGTTCCCAGATATTCATTAGTCATTATGTTTGCTGATGGCAAGGGAGGAAGAGAAGCTTCACATGGTTTAACCTAAAAAATAGATAATAAGTATAAAGTTAATATTGTCTAAACATTCTGTATGTTTTTATGTACTTTGCAAATTGTTACCTATATAAAACTTCACTGTATATTATTAATAGCTTTGGTTCTTATGTTTCAAAAGGTCCTAAAATACACTAACGATTGCAGGTCACTAAGTTAAGATACTAGGGCCAAGAAGCAATTAAGAGAGCAGAAAGCAGAAAAGCTCAAGAGCAGAAAACATTTGCCCCACATTTAATTATGTTACAGTTCTAATTTAATCCTAATAAAAAAATCTTGAAAATAAAATAATCCTGGAGTGTTTTGTGACCTAGTTTAATTAAATACGCTAATTAAATCAATTTTTTAACTTTAGGTTGTTTAAATCATAAAAGCATTAAACATAATTTGGATCCTGATAACTTATTAATAACGGAGCAAAGGTCTTCAACAATTGACTGCAGATAATGAATGAACTGCACCTCTACAAATCAGGGAGAAATAAATAATTAAATAAATAAATAAAACAAAAAAACAACCAGCACTGAGCATTTGAGAAATTTAACAGCTGTTCCTTTGCATAAATTGTCTTATAGCCATCAGATCAGAATAATTTGAACTGTTACTATGAAAGAAATATCACAAAACAGTTATTTCATCACTTAATGACATAAAACTATCTGGATAATGATGTGAGGTTTCTAATTGTGTTTAGTTCTATGCCCCTTTACCGTATGTATTTAATATATTGGGGCAATGGTGTAGTGGTCCGGTGCCACTAAGATTCACACCGTCGAAGAGACAGTGATTTATTTATTTATTTTGGTGGAGATTCCAGGGACGCACCCAGCCTTGGCCTGACCCGCACACACTCACAAGCAGAGACAAAAAACAACAGGTTATAAAATAATTAAAAAATATATTAAACACTAATAAACGAAATATAACTACATGCTAAATAATCCCAGCCCAGTCCCCTTACAGCGATGTACAATAAACACAAACAAACCACAACAATAAACACTCAAGATAACGTCCTTATACAGTCCAATACACCAAAAGCAGGTGAAATGGTACAGTGTGAAGATGAGAATCCCGAGAACAGCTTCCATAGAAAATGAGTGAAACAGTCCTATCGGTAGTCTGGAGCAGCGAGGGGTGAGATTTCCAGGAGCGCTCCTTTTGAAGACGCATGACAATTAATCCACCACTATACACATAACAGGTAGGCACGAGACAGTCCATTCATCTAACGTGAAACGATCCAGGGCATAATTGACTTTTTAGACGACACGTTGGACAGGATACACAAAACACCGATATCCTTTTGCTCTGTCAGGCCTCCCTTTTCAACTTTCCTGCTGGCCTCTTTTGTCCCCAGCAGCCCCTACATTCGTTCCCATCATCCTATGCAGGTGACCCCATTGGGATGCTAGGAAGTGAAGTTCTCCCTATGGTAGCACTTCTACAATGCATTATTGTAATGGTTAACACTACTACCATACAGATGTAGCCTCCTGGTTTCAAATACACGAAGTGTATCTGTTAAAAGCTTACATGTTCTTCCAAAGGTCTGTGTGGGTTTTCCATCCACATCTCTATGGCTTTTCATGTTTGGTTCTCTGGGAATTTTAAATTGGCCCTCTGAGTGAGGACCATGGAATGGAATGACAACGCATTTGGAATTAGTTCCTACCTTGTCAAGGTGATAATCAATAGTGACAGAGCAATATAAAAAGGGCTGGAGTCCTAATAGGGCCGAGAGTTCAGAAGTTGGTGGGTGCATCGGCTACAACACTTCTATGGGAGTGTGTGAGGGTGTATTGATGACTTTATTATATATTTACTTTTATTTGTGTATTTATTATTGACTCCACCAGTCAAACCGGGATTGCTGATCCTCATTCAGGTCAAGGTTTGAGATATGAAGCAAGTTGAGAGATACCTGACTTTCTTGGTTTCTCCTGGCATCCCCTTCTCTGAACCATTTAATTTAGCCCATAATGGCTCAGCTAAAGAAACATGCTGTTGACAAATTGGCTTGGTCCCCATTGACTCTGATTTGGGTTAAGCAAGTTTCAAAATTACTGTTGTGTATCACTTAGTGGATTAAGCATCACAAATAATTTTTATTAAATTTAATCTCAACAACAATAATAATAATTTCAAACAAAGAAGGGTAGCACATTCAATGTGTAAGCAAGCCACTGTGTCAGGTTCTGGTTATGTTAAATCTATTTCACATTATTTTGGTAAATTTTTTCATATTAGAAATATGTTGGCTTTTTTCATTTGTTTCCATTATGTGATTTAGCGATCATTCACTGGTACGATTAGTGAAGTTATCTAAAGATCTTTGGTGAGATTTATGTATGTTAATGCTTTGTGTGTATGTGCTCATGGCATAATGTAAACAGGCAGCCTTTTTATTTAAGAGAGAGAAATCTGGGTATAAATTTCTGTTTTTAACAGGAAAAAGTACACATTCATGTGAGTGCTTTGAAAAAAATTGCAGCATGAAATGGTGTAGCCATCTTCATATACCCTGCCAAAGAGCAGACTGGTGACTTCATTGTTCTAGCATAGATCTGGTGGAAGAATTAAAATGCCTACAATCAAAGCAACAGCATTAGCTGTGTTGTGCATGGCCAGACTCCCCCCTAGCCTGTTAATGATGTTAATGTTAATGGTGGACATTCCAGTCATCCAGATCAGTTCAGTGAAAAAAATCTCCTATTCTCCGTGTGAGTCGGTGTGCCTCACTCATAGTACACATCCGTACGAGCGTATAGTTTACTACAGCATTAGCATTGTGACTGTGTGTGCGTGCGCGCTTGTGTGTGTATATGTGTGTGTGTGTGCGTGCTCGCTCGCGCGTGTGTGTGTGCTCGCTCGCGTGCATGTGTGTGTGTGTGTGTGCTCGCTCATGCGCGTGTGTGTGTGTGTGTGTGCTGTGACGTGCGAGTCCCCATCTTGCACACTAAAACACAAAGCTGAGTCTCAGTACTTTAGCAACACCAGCTTTATTCAGCTTGAAACAGACACAGCAGTCAGGCAGTGCCCTGCACATTTATAATGTTCCTTGTTCCTTGTATCACCCACTGACGGCAGGCGCTTATAGCATGTCCGCGATCTTTTCGGATTCGCTTTTATGGCGAACTGTTACAGCGCTGGGAGACTGTGATTGCTTTGGGACGCTCTTCTGCGTGTTGTCCTGTTGGGTGGAATCCCACAAGAGTTTTATAAACTCACCCACACCAGCCATGATTCTTTTCAAAGGTAAAGTGCAGGTTAATTTGTTTTATGTACTTTTACTTTATATTTTGTATTAATCATTTTTATATGAATAGTTTTGGGTTGTGGAACAAATCATCTGAGTTTCCATTATTTCTTATGGGGAAATTCACTTTGATATACGAGTGATTTGGACTACGAGCACGTTTCCGGAATGAATTATGCTTGCAAACCGAGGTTCCACTGTATAACAATATAATATATAATAATATAACAGATATAATAGCGTGGAGGTAATAATAATAATAATTCTTTGCATTTATATAGCGTAGCATTGAGCATTGTGACACACTTCATTCCATCCTCCCAACATTGAAGAGTGGTCGGTGGGGTCCTCCTCTGAGACTTGTGTAGCAAGATTAAATGGGGGGCGGGGGGTCAAATTGAATTAAAAAAAAAAAATCTTCCCCATTCCATCCTCACCATGTTCTACAGAGGCACCATTGAGAGTGTTCTGACCAGCTGCATCACTGTCTGGTATGGCAACTGCAACATATCCGACCACAAGCACCTGCAAATAGTGATTACAGCAAAGAACATTATTGGGGTGCCTCTCCCCTCACTACAGGTAATATATTACAAATGCAGAGTCCGCAAGGCCTACAGCATTGAGCAGTACCCCTTACACCCCTCACATGGACTTTTCACACTTCTGTCATCCAAGAGAAGATACTGCAGCATCAATGCCAGATCTGTCAAGCTGCAGGATAGTTTTTACACCCAAGCTGTTAGACTCCTTAACACCATGCTGCCCCCTGGGATCTTCCACACTGCCTCAACCACCTCTAAAAACAGAACTTTTATATATGCAGGCCACTTTCCTGCAAAGACAAGTGTGCATGTAGAAAAGAATTGAAAATCTCATATTGACCTTTAAGTATTTTGCACACTGTACTTTGACATTCTTTGAAACATTCTGACCTGTCATTGTTTACACATTATCATTTAACTATTAACTATTATCATACACTGATAATTTCTGTATTATCTATATCTATTTTTTATTTATTATATTACATATTTATTGACTATATTTATGTATCCAGATTGCATAATACCATACATTGCATCAATCTTGTCTTTGCACAATGTCTTGTCTTGTATGTGTTTTAATTCTAATTTTAAACTTTAATTTTAATTCTATTTTTAATTTCATTTTAATATTTTATTTGCGCTTCATGTTGTTACACTGTGGACCCAGAGTTTCGCAACTGTATACTTGTATATGGTTGAGATGACAATAAAGTTCGTTTTGACTTTGGCTTTTTTTGAAGTGAATTGGCTTCACTTGAAAACACTGCTGGTAAGCACCAAAAAAATGTATAGTGCTCATTTCAAGCACTGGCTTCATCCCTGCCCTACCACCAACCCACCCCCGTAAGGGATCAACAATGTGTCACAGATAAAAAAAAAAGAGATCCAAGAAAGCTTTACTTAATCAAAAAACAAAAGAAAAAATATGATTGTAATAATTATATAACTGTTTTAGCTGTGATAAAACAAAGCTCAGTATAGTAACTTGCTGCACTACCTGTGAGCTGCATGTACATATTGAAGCGAATGATTTAAGGAATTTGCTCACTTATGATTTCTTGAGAACTGCAAAACTGGGGAAGTTATTCAGAATTTGCATAAACTGACCTATTCAATGTTTTGTTCACTGTCACTGCTACTTCCAACATCTTCTGTACACTCCCCTTATTCCTACCACATACCTTCTTCCAATATTTATACAATGGGGAGTCAAAGTAAAGTTAGAAAATGGGATTTATTAGAAAATGGAATGAACCTTAACAAAACTGATCATGTCAGTTCTCAATGGAGTCTCCACCCTTCTCAATGCACTTGTGCCACCTGTCTGGAAGTAGCAGGATTCCAGCAGAATAAAAGGTTTTATCTTGTCCTCGCAACCACTCGTGCACCACTTTCTTCACGTCGTCATCTGTCTTCAATCGACACAACCCAGATGTTTTTTGTACCACTGGTTTTTACTTTGTGTTGCTCATGGAGTCCAGAATGAGAAACATTACCTGCTTTGTGAGGGAGCGTCAGTTACGGCAGCACGACCATGAGCCGCAATTCTCCAAGGGTGATCTGGCTCATAGGATCCTCATTGTTGAGGACCTGAGTGGCTGGACCAGGCCAAGGGGACTTGCACGTAACACTTGGCTGAGGCAGATAGAGGACCGAGTGTCTGCCTGGAGGGTTGCCAACCGGGATTCCAAGCTGTTTGGTTGTGTGGTGGGTGGGGCAAAGTGCTGTACCAGTGCATGCTCCCCATCTTGACCTGACCTGACCTAACCTTAAATGACAAGGACACATTATTTCTCAATCTGTGTGCAAATTCATAAAGCAGTACAAATTTTGGTAATACAGTACTACAGTCTTGTAAAATGGATGTATTCAGTAAGTTTTAATGCTGTTGTTTTCATGTTGGGACCTAATACCCTTTAGTTCATTATAAAATAAAAAAAAGACACCATATTTTTTAACGTTTATTAAGGAACTCTTCACTTTAGAACACAGTATCATGGTAGACATTAATATAAGCCTTAATTGTGAATAAATAACTTAATTTTATCTACATATGATAATAAGTCAATAATCTACATATTACTAAATATGAAATTATCATAAATCCTCACTGTATAACTAGAAAGCCTAGTGCTAAAAAGGAGCCTGAGTGACGTTTCTTCTTTTGAGTGATTGTTTGTCCCCAGTGCTGAAGAAAATATTCACCAGAGTATTTCGACTGTATCTAGTAATATTTAATGAAGTTCAAAAGTGATGTCTTGATCTTTTAACCTTGTGGTGTGCGCATAATTTGCATTGTTAAAATACATTGTGAATTAATGCATTTATAAGTTACTCATTAAGAAAGACACTACATGAAAAATAATAAGGATAAAATATTGATTAAACACAACTGAAAATTCTGATAATCTTGCTTTAAAATTAAACTTTTAAACTCTGGAATGAACCACAGCTTGATTGATTAAGAATAAAAATTTGTTACTGTTCTGTTAATTAATATAATGTTGTGGCCACCAGGGGGTGCACCAGCTCCCCAAGCCGGACACAGACAGACACAAGGCACAAGTCCAGCATGACACACGTTTTTATTTACAAGGGGGAAATGCTTTATTTTTTCATTTCCAGCCACACATTACCAATAGCACAGCACAAATAAAGCAGCACACAATACTTTGACTTTGTCTCTTTCTCTTCTTTTTTTTTCTTCTCTCTGTCTCCTTCCACTTCTATTCCTTTTCCAGCAAGCTTTCTCATTGTCGTTGTCCTCCTCCTCCTCCTCCTCCCGACTCTGGCTCCCTGAGTAAAGTGAGGTGGTCCTTTTTTATGCTGCACCTGGGAGAACTTCAGGTGGCCCATCAGCTACTCCCTGTTGTGGTGGAAGCTCAATGTAGTAGGGCTCTGACGCTGCTGCAGCACCCTCTGGTGGCACCCATGGAACCCAACAGGACTGTGTCGACCTCTAACTCCCCTGTAGCCCTGTGGGAATCTGAAGTGCCACTGTAACCCAGAAGGGCTGCCATCTAGCACTCCGGTTGAGGTAGTGTCCTGTGCATGTCTGCTCCCCCAGTCCTTCCATTAAGGAGGCGTCCTGGCTGAGAAGGGGGCCCTTCTGTCCGTCACAATGTATATTCAGTGAATTTAAGAACATTATTTCAGACACTTGTTATAGACAGCCATGGTACAGATAAACAACTAACTTAATTATTGTGTAAATGATTATGGCCCTAAAATGCTAAGTCTGCTTCCAAAAATATCTGGTGCAGTGTTTTTTATTGTGATATTTTAAAGGATGTCAGAGTGATATGTTGTTTATTGCAATGGGGCATATATTTAAAGAAAAATGGCCATTTTCTTTAAACTGCAGATCTTTAATTAGCTTTATTTGTTTTTTAGCATTTTATTAAAATCAAATAACATTCCATAACAAGCAAGTCAAGTTTAACAAAAATAGGTACAAAACAAATCAACCCTCACCCATGAAAAAGAGAGCGAGGCCAGCAGAGTAAAACTTTAAACTAGTAAAAATAAGTAAATAGATAAATTAATTTAATTTAGTTTTAATGTAATTAGCTTTAATTACATCTCTAAAGCCACGTGCAGTGGGTTGGATGCGGCCCAC
The DNA here is from genome assembly GCF_900747795.2 of Erpetoichthys calabaricus. Lineage (NCBI taxonomy): Eukaryota > Metazoa > Chordata > Cladistia > Polypteriformes > Polypteridae > Erpetoichthys > Erpetoichthys calabaricus. Next base: position 36,542,124 of record NC_041410.2, read on the forward strand.
CTCCAATGCCGCCATGGCCCACAGGTTGGGAAATGTTGATCCACAGTACATAGTAATTCAAAGTTAAGCACAGCGTAAACGTTAATTCTTAGGATTACATATAATGATGGTGAAGTGTCCAAGAGATGTGCTTTGAAAGATGAGTTGGACCACTTCTAAAATATATTTTATTTCCTATAGTACTGTACACTCGCTAGTACAAAACACAATTGATGAAGATTTCTGCTAAAAGCAGGTTACTTATCAAAAGTATATTTTAAATGAAATTATGTCTTTGTAGACTAAATGCCCTTTAGATGTTGCTATGTGATTTATTTTTTGCCATTCTCTTCTATCAAGTTCAAATAAAGAAGATATAAGCTATTTTCACAGGAACTGTTTTTCTTTTAACTTTGGATGGGTTGACTCCTCTTATGTAAGTCCATGTTTGCCTGTGCCAATAGCTTCAAATGAGTGAATACTGTACTATGTTGGTTTGTTCTGAATGTGTGATTGATAAAAACTGAATCATGATCTGAAAAAAGAAATTCTTATAAGTGGGTGGAGGTCAGGTTTGATTTCTCAAAATTTGCTATTAGTTAAACAGTTCTCTTGTTTTTACTTAACATCCTACTACTACTACAATTATAAATTATAAAATTTATGTTGGCACAACTTTACTAAGACCTAATGCATTAGCAGTGTGCACCTTGGAGTTGGCAAAGTGGAATAAAGTTGTATGCTAAATTAAAACACCTTGTAAACAAGTTTCACGGACTTAGTACAGTAGTGAATGTTATAAAATATGGCTTTAATGTCTTGTTTTTCTTTTTCTATATTACAGCACAGAAAGAGTCAAACCTGATACATTAAGCATATGCTCATTCAAGCCATAACAATTTTGTGGAATTACAGAAACTGGACTGTTAGTGGTTGTGATCGTCCCAGCCCGTTTTAAAACTCCTAACTGACAGCAGTAAATCTTGCTTAATGCATAGGGTCACCTGGTTGTATCTAACCTTCAAATACATATTTGCGTGAAGGATGCTTTTTATCTTTATTGCCAGATTTCTTGAAGATTAACATTGGAAAAAAATGAATTTGAATCTTCAGATGTACCTCTGTTTGACGACCTTGATCTTCTTCTTTCGGCTGCTCCTGTTAGGGGTTGCCACAGTGGATCATCTTGTTCCATATCTTCCTGTCCTCGTCATCTTGCTGTGTCACACCCATCACCTGCATGTCTTCTCTCACCACATCCATAAACCTCCTCTTAGGCCTTCCTCTGTTCCTCTTGCCTGGCAGCTCTATCCTTAACATCCTTTTCCCAATATACCCAGCATCTCTCCACTGAACGTGTCCAAACCAACGCAATCTCACCTTTCTGACTTTGTCTCCCAACCATCCAACCTGAGCCAACCCTCTAATGTACTTGTTCCTAATCCTGTTCATCCTTGTCACACCCAGTGCAAATCTTAGCATCTTTAACTCTGCCACCTCCAGCTCTGTCTCCTGCTTTCTGGTCAGTGCCACCGTCTCCAACCCATATAACATAGCTGGTCTCACTACCGTCCTGTAGACCTTCCCTTTCACTCTTGCTGGTACCCATCTGTCACAAATCACTCCTGACACTCTTCTCCACCCACTCCACCCTGCCTGCACTCTCTTTTTCACCTCTCTTCCACAGTCCCCATTACTCTGTACAGTTGATCCCAAGTATTTAAACTCCTCCACCTTCGCCAACTCTGCTCCCTGCATCCTCACTGACCTTCCTTCATTCACACACATGTACTTTGTCTTGTTCCTACTGACCTTCATTCTTCTCCTCTCTAGAGCATATCTTCACCTCACCACCTCGATAAAACATTCATAATGTATTTTTTTTTTATTTGATAAACATGAAATAGGTTATATTCACCCTTTAACCCACTATTTACATAGTGACATATACTTGGCCTATGGCACCTCATGACATTAATTTTAATACAAACCCCACTCCCCACCCAACGTCCACACCTTGCCTTCAAGTATGGACCTTTACCAAGCACAAAACACAAATCAATGCATAATTTTTAACATATCAATGCAACAGAAATAGTTTCACCTAAAATATCACAGCACTATGAAAGACCAGCCTGCCATTAAGGGACACCATATCAACACTGAACCAGTGAAGGGATAACCAATTTGGATCAGTTGTAAGCTCCACAGTATTAGCAACAAGACTACTTCCACTAGTCTACACTGTAGCTTATTGATGTTCGACCAGTCAACCAACATCATTCACAAAACTTTACATGAATGTTATGCGAATATATAATAGATGCACAACACATAATATATAGCCCAACCATTAGAAGCATTTTCTTTTGGCTTTCTTTGCATCAAACACCTTTATGTTTCCCTTGAAATGTAGCTGTTGAAGGATATAATTTTCAAGTGAATTAATTGTTAGACTGTTTAGCTTTTCCTGTTGCATTGTAGACCTCAGTGTATTTTAAGAAAAGCCTGCTTTGAAAAAGCGTGCTGTCCACTGGCCATAATAACTGGCAATCAGAGATGGACTGGGATCAGCAACTGGTCCTAGACTTTGGTCCGAACTGGCCAATTACAATCAGTCAAATGCCAATCACTTTCAGTGCATGTACCCATATTATACTGCATTGATTTGTAAGTAAAGTAGTATAGCATACTGACTGACATAAAAGCACAGGCTGTGCAGATACTGCACTGACCCCCTTGATTTTCTATTACGCTTGCATTATTCTTCTTCCTCCCCTCCCACCAGCTACACTTTTCTGCTCTGCAAATGCTTCAACTTGCTGAATTAAAAATGTGTGATTATCTACCACATGGGCAAAGTTAGCCTTTAGTTCTGACTCAACATCTGTTGACTGTTTTCTAGCTAATCTGAGCTCCATTCCACGTTTGTTTGGAAGTAAAGTAAATCATTAAATAGTTTAGATCATTGGCAATATTAAATTAGAGGAAATAAAATTAAAGAGAAGCCTTCTATGATGTCGTCTTATTTAACACCAGATGTTAACATGGTGTCCCTAATCTTTCAATTTACCACTAGAATTGCAGTTTAATGAATCATTTAAAACTTCTAATGATTCTGGTGTTCTGATGAACTGGTCTGCCTTTAGTAAAGAGGTTGCTGTGCTCACCACTTCTATACATTGACTGCTGCTACCGCTCGCTCATAAATAGCTCACTGCCTTATACATTTCTGCTCCTTGTTAAAGTAACTTTACATTTTTTCGTTTTTTTTTTTTGAGCCCACTTGCCTTTCTTCCATTTTTTAAACATTTATTTATTAATCCTTTCATCAGTGTTTCATGCTTTCCTTTTCTTGTGGCCATGGATTAGTCCGATTATGTGCTTGGACAGCTACACTGAGGTTGCACAGTATGGACCACTCACATTATAATTCTCCCTTTTGCTTTTTATCTCCTTCTGTCTCAAAGTTTCAGTTTGTGGCCTGACAGCATGGCCCACATAGAAAAGTGCACACTGGGAATTTTACGCAATAGTCCAGAAGGCCAGTCCACCAAAGAATTGGTCCATCACTGCAGCTAGTATAGTGTAGTGCTGGGCGGTATGACCAAAATTCTACATCACAGTATTTTTCAAAATTGTACCGGTTTCACTGTATTCGACAGTATTTTTTTCCCATGCATGAGTTAACAACATTTTCCACTGCAATTACTGCAGTAGACTGGCTAAGAATAAACTATTCCACTGTCATGAGAATTGTACAAGAAAACATTTTAATGTACACACAAGTATTAATACAGGTTTGCATGGCCCCATAAAGTGATAGTTTTCAAGGAGGGGGGCACTAATTAGGCACTAATGAAGAGAAGGAATCACATTCCATGACAGTTGCTGTCAAAATATAGAACCTTTTTATTGAACAAATTTTGCAAATAACTTAAACTAAAGGGCGGCACGGTGGCGCAGTGGTAGCGCTGCTGCCTCGCAGTTAGGAGACGCGGGTTCGCTTCCCGGGTCCACCCTGTGTGGAGTTTGCATGTTCTCCCCGTGTCTGCGTGGATTTCCTCCGGGCGCTCCGGTTTCCTCCCACAGTCCAAAGACATACAGGTTAGGTGGATTGGTGATTCTAAATTGGCCCTAGTGGGTGTGTTTGTGTGTGTCCTGCGGTGGGTTGGCACCCTGTCCGGGATTGTTTCCTGCCTAATGCCCTGGGATTGGCTCCAGCAGACCCCTGTGTTCGGATTCAGCGGGTTAGAAAATGGATGGACTTAAACTAAAATTTTGACAACAAATTGTCAACCGTCCAAAGAGGCATTTAGACTTAGTAAAATATCCAGAGGTGCTTGTCAAAAGTTGTATTGCACTGCACTGAACATGTCTTAGAAAAGGAACACATGGTAAATATTTTTTGTAAACCAACTACACTTTCTGTTAATGTTAACAATCTCTGTCCACTGACATGTTAAAGTGACTTTTTAAACAACTTTACCATCAATAAACTGCATAATATTTAAACTAATAAATAATAACAATAAAATAAATAATAGTGCAACTTCCAGTAATAATACTATTACTTCAAAACTTTAAGCCCAGGTACATTACACAGTATTCACCAAAATAAAATAAAACAAGTGCAACATGGTGATGACATCTTTACCAACTGAACCATCATTAAGGCAAACTGCATTAATATGGACCTTGCTTCAAGCTAAGCTATATACATAAATAATAAAACTGCAACTTGCATTTATAATGCTATTTGTGGAATAGTGGGTTCGCAACTTCAAAAAAAAAATAGGGTCCGTTTTTAAATCCAATTTGCCGTGTCCGACTCCTTGAGTAGTCTCAGGTAGTTGATGAGGTGATTGGGGCGAGTTGCACCCAATCGTTGTCAATTGCTTCATCGGCTTACTGCGGCGTGTGAATAAGGTGCTGCGCCCACGGAGATATATATTTATGGGCCGGCAGGATAGGGGGAAGGAAAAAAGAAAAGATAGAACACAAGGAGGTTAAAGAAGGGAAAAGGCAGTCATGGGAGACGATCCAGACACCAGGAAGGAGAAGACAGCACGAGCTGGGGCTCCGTGAGGGAGCGCAGGATGAGGTGATCTAGGGGCTGGTTCACCCCACTGACTAAACGTGTGGAGTGGGGCGAGCGAAATGTAAGACCTCCCAATGGATCTGAGGAACGACTGAGTGAGCGCAAAGGAAGACGGGAGGTGTGCCGACCTTGGACGGTCTGGCTGCACAGTGTGGTGGCAACCAAGACAGGGGTTGGTAGAAAGCAGTTTGTGCTGCAAAGGCTCCGCCAGCAACGCCAGTGAAGGGTGAGCCATAGAGACAGAAGATGGTGTGCTGCGATCGGGCGATGAGAGAGGCTGAATTTTAACGGATTTATTTATTATGGATTTTATCCCCATGTTTCACTGGCTTTGTGGATTTGCTATTTATTTGGGTACTGAACTTTTCTGAACACTGGACAATGGACACTTTCGGTTTTACTTTGACTGTTTTTAACAAAAGCACTTTAGCACTTTTCACCATCCCCTGGCTTCAATGAGATTTCTCAGCTCATCTCGGTCATAACTATCGACGGTGTTGGTTCAACAGACTCCCATGTGGGAAGAGGGAGTCTGTAGGGGACCGGCATCGTCACAGTATTACACAGTAACCAGATACATTACACAGTATTGAAAAAAAATAAAATAAAACAAGTACAACTTGGAGTATTATCCATTAGTTTAGAAACAGTATTTACACATTTGAACATAATGGTCCACATCCGACCTTTTAAAACCAAAGTATCTACAGACACGGCACCTTTTTTCGTCAAAAGTTCTTCAGTGTCATCATGTTCAACTGTTCTGCTACAGCTTCCGTTTTGAAATGTTCTCTGTCCATTTTCACCGCTCAGTACCTCCACTAACTCATGTACTCCGTTACATGCATATTTAGCGGTGCACCAGTGAAAAAGGTCCCCCCTTAAACAGTTTCCCGCTGCTCCACATTCATGTTGTTTAGGCTATTTAAACCGGTGTTCCGGTATAAGAAAAATCCATATCATAACAAAAATAAAAAACAGTTTTTGGTATGAACCGGTATACCGCCCAGCTCTAGTATAGTGTACATCCATATACACAATGGAAAACTGACTGCAACTTCCTTTTCCTCACAAGTTGTAGATCTGTAATATCAGAAACTAGCTTAATGCCTTTTTTGCCATTTTTTATTATTTTTGCTTTGCACCCACCCCTACCATAACCTATAGTTTATGGGGGAGGAGCAAAAGCTTAAGATTTGTCAGAAATTTCAACCCCCGGTTTTCTACGGATCTCAACGTTTTAGGGTCCCCTGATACCAAAAACATTGATACCTCAATAATGGGTGTGTGTCTGTCTGTGTGTCACAGTTTCTTGCCCACAGTCTAGAGCTAAAATGGCTGGACAGAAAAATACCAAACTTGAAACTTAAGCCTCTTATGAGATGATGATGTGCTGATTAGTTGTTGAGCCAAATCGTGCAAGAGAAAGAAGCACTCTAGAGGAATCCTCAGATACCATAATTCTACAATTCATTATGAAGTCTTTTCATCAATTGCTATCATAATGACCTATTTTATGATCAGAAAGGTCAGCATCAGAGCGGTAAATATTGAAATGTTATAGAATAGTTCACGTAATGTGGTTCCTACTCCTCAAAACCTATTGATGCTCACATGTGAAATTTTCTTTTTTCCCCAAGGCTGGCCTTGTTGTTAGTTGGGACCCAAAACAACGGCCGAGGGTAGTCCATGCATTAATCTGTCCCTGATGGGTTTCATTGCTGTGAAAAGTAAACAAGTTAAAGCCACCATTTAATCAGGCATGCATGCGTTTTACATGTGATAGCAAATAAAAATACCTGAATTAAACCAACATGAGGAGAATATGTAAACTATGCATATACAGTGACTGGTCCTTAAAATTGACTCAAGCAGGGTTACGAGTTTTTTCATAGGCTTCAGGGATTCTAGTGTTAAGTGAAAGGAGAAAAAGCCAAATATGTCTGAATCAATGGTGCCCAGAGTGGACTGTCTGTCACACATTCTGTTTGAGGAGATTGCATGATATTATTTAACAATGATAAGTTCCTTTTTTATTTAATAACCCTTATTTTCAGATGAGCTCCTCTTTTGAGTGTCTGTTTCTCAACAGAGTCAATGCTATTTGTATGTTGATCTATACTACTTAAATCTGAGATTCTCAAACTGTCACTAATTCCATAATTATGGCTGTACAATTGACCTGTTGCAAGGTGAAGAACAGATCAAAAGTTTTTAACTCTTTAATGGTTTTGTTAACATATACCATAATTATTTTTTTTAAAGTTTACACTGTTGGTGATGATTAAATATAATCAATGGTAATCAGAGTGTGTATAACCTTATGTAGTTTGGTAAAACCCTGCACAATAAATCAGAGACAGAAAATTTGTAGTGCATGTGTCAGTTTCCACATTTTGTAAAGTATTAAACTCACCCTTTAAAACAAATTTATCATGAAAGAAAGCTGTTAAACTCCAGAAAGAATTAGAAATATGGGCAAAGTGAACCATATATTCAATACAACTATTCATGATTCTATGTTAGTTTCTAAAAAAAATCATAACAAGTCCATAAAACGACAATATAAGAAGTTACTGAAAGAATATGGAAACTAATTTTTCATATTTTCAAGATTCTTTTCCATTTAATGTTCTTTTAGGTCTTTATTTTAAGCTCTGAGTATCAAAACTGTTTGTTTCAAACACGCCTGTCCCGTGTGCCCCATGTACTGTCTCACACTCACACACACACACACACGTTCTTATATTGCTTCTTATATCTTGCCTCCCAAAAGTGTTATCTACACTAAAGCCTCCATGCAATCTGCTGCTTTGCCACTTCTTTGAAAATTTAATCCCCAACTGAGAACAATCATTTAAAATTTTCCCAAACACATTTTTTTCTGGCTTGCTTTATGAAAAATAAATAAATAAAGGAGCATTCAGATGACAGAACAATTTTAAAGCTACTTAAAGGTTTAAAGCAATACTTTAAAACATTTATATCACCCCACCTTTTTTTTAAGGTACACGTTCTTCAAAACTGGTTTGTAAAAACTTCTTGCTTAACTGTACAGAAAAAATGGTACACATTTTCACAGTCTACAGTAATGTACTGTGGTTATGTGTTATTGGCTTCCAAAAGTGTAATTTAGACCTTATCTTTGAAAAATAGACTAATGGCCACAATCATGCTTAAAGGAATGTTGAGGTCGTTCAGCCTTAGAAAGATGTCATATGGTACAAATGAGAAAAGCAGTATGGATGCCGGTGATAGTGTTTACAGTATTATAACATATTGAAAACCATTAGCTTTTAAGCCATTTCTGCCAGGTGCCAGAAGAGAAAGTAGATGATTTAGGTTTGCTCAATAATAAGGAACGAAACTGGTAGATAAAATTGAGTGAAACTGCAAAGACTGATACCAAATAAAAATGTCATATTGAAGTTAGTTGATCCACACAATCATCCATTTTCTGAACCTCCTTTTAATAATTTTTCTGTGAAATGGACATGTTCTCTCGATGTATTGTGGTTTCAACCAGACTCCCACTATAGTTATAATGCAATTAATTTAAAAAAATTTGTTAAATGACTGAAAAATAATACAGGTTAAAACAAAATGTATTAAATTAGTAATTTCTACCTATTTATGTATTTATTTATTTTAAGAGATTCTGTAAAAAGCCAAATTTCCCCCTGGGGACATATAAAGTTCTATCTATCTATCTATCTATCTATCTATCTATCTATCTATCTATCTATCTATCTATCTATCTATCTATCTATCTATCTATCTATCTATCTATCTATCTATCTATCTATCTATCTATCTATCTAATAGTACTAATAAAAATATAGTGCCTATGCCCTCAGAGAAGACACTTTCCGTACTGTCAGTATTACTGACACTCTCAGAGGTATCTTCAACAACTAATCCAAAACTGCTAAGTTTCTCCTATCAACATAAATCTTAAAGAATTTAGGAGCGGAATGCAAAAATATATGTTTTTTGAGATAACTGCTGTCACGTATACAACACTAAGGGTTGCCTTAGTGAAACATATGTATATCACTTAGGAAATGATTGTCCACATGACTGTAAATCACAGGGCTAGAAAAGATCGCATGAAAACCTAACATTCTCGCTTTTCCAAATGAATGGGAATCATTTAATGTCATTGAAAAATAAATCCCTCCTAATCCTAGATATGTCATTTTACCATGCAATGGACATTTCTGAGGCATTATAACCTTGAAGGTATCATGTAGTGCATCAACAAATGCTACTATGAGAGTTAACAGTTCAGGCTAAATGATGTTATCTTGTGTGTGCACATTAGGCTTTCAGATGCTGTAAAATGAGGGGAAAAAACACAAATAGGTATGCTTTCTATCATCTAAATGCTGAGCTCGCCATTTTCCAGTGTGGGTCCCTCCCTGTGTCCTGTAGAAAGCTTTGATGGGCAAATAAAACATGCTGGTCATTTCAGTTTCTGAATCCTTATTTCATACATTTTATACCATTTTGTGGTCTTTGTAGAATATTTTCCTGCTGTTCCTACATTGCTGTTATACTCTGTGCTTGACTTGCTATGGTTGGGACTCTTTCTGTCTGTATACTGTATCCCTTACACTTATTATTAAACAACAGAATGTACAATGTCACTCAGGTACAGCAACTTGTCTATTACAGCTGCAATATACTCATGAGCCCACTTATTTGCATGTATAGAAACAGGATTAGTGATTATTGTAAACACCACACATAAAAATAATAAATAATGTGATTGGATCCCATCCATTTTGAAGGGTGTTCCATTTTTAAAACTGTTTGATTGAACGCTCGAGTAGCCTGATCATGAACAGTTAGTGAAATGGCAAGCTTTATTTCTTTACCGGTTGATTCTTTTACAGACATCCCATATACAAAACATTCATTTCCTGTCATAAACCCACCTCTGAGATGACAATGGAATATTCATTTAGGCTAGGCTTTCTTTCTGTATTTTTTTCATTTCTGTGTCCTTCCCTTTTCGAGTATTGTGGCCGATGTCATACCTCACTGAAGTACTACCTCAGTTTCAGATACCCTTTTCTTGTGTATGATCATGTCATTATGCTACTGATGCTTTGTCTTTCTCTAGAAAGTGTCTCATGTGGTGGTCCTTTATCACTGTTTGTGCCATGTTAAAAAGGGCAATCTTTCTTACAGAAACCATTTTCTTCCAAGATGTATTACATTAACAAACATTGTAGAGATAGAAAGCTAAAACTTCTGCATATGTTGTACTCACTCCTAATCATATGATTATTTCAGCTATTATCTTTTCGTAGTCTGCCAAATACTCAACCTTCAAGGCTTTGTAAACTTTCTGTGTGCCCTCTAATGAAAAAGACATGTGATTATACTGTAAATGTGATTATTCTGAGATTGTCTTACCTTTTCCTTATCCAAACAAGGTATGTCATCATCTGAGTTCATCACTATATCATAAATGTATTTCAACCAAATAACTATAAGTCCATTAAAACAAAACATATTTGTCTTCAAATGAGAAAAAATAAATGTATTTGAAATACTGAGACCAACACTGGCCATCAAAGCAATTAAATTCCACTATAAAGCTATTAAGAGATGTTCATATTAATAAAAATGTGAAATCTATAGCTCAGTACTTTAATGGACTACATAAAACTAGTGATGCAGATGCAGTTTAAGGAATGTTTGTGTATGAAGCTTCAGTATCTAAAGTGACCATAATGTAACAGGGTTTGCACATTTACTGATGAAGGAATAAGGAACATGAAATTGGCTGAATCAGTGATATATGTCTGAGACAGCTTAATGAATTGTGCAATATGAAAGTCAATAATGTGTGTAACTGGTGGTAATAATTAGTCATTAGCAGAAACAATAGGGCTTTGAGGAGGTTTAGGTTATTTTTTTGTATTTAATGTAAGCAAAAATTGGTATTTATTATAATTATGAGGAATATTTTTTAGCAGTAAGATGTTTAGCCTAGAGTCTTTTCTGCAACTGATTTAATAAAAGAAGATATGCAGAGAAAATTGTCTTTTTTGCATCAATTCAAATGACTTTGTACTTTTAAGCACTTATTAAATCATTTTTTAGTATCTGTTATCACACCTACACTACTTTTTCACCCTAAATTGTTGTCATAGAAGTAACTGGTCTACATTCCAAGGAATTAACATTAATACTATTATTAAAGTGTCAATTTCATTTGATTCGATTTGTTTCATATTTAAATAGTAGAAAGTATCGATCGTTAAGTCATATAGGCCTGCAGGGCTGAAAGTTCATTTAAACGGGAAACCACTACGAGAGAAATTGCTAATTTTATGGAAGCTTTTGGATAATTCGATGTGAGTACTGAACAGATGATGAGGTGGGAACAAACGAAGGCTCTTTAGATAAAACTGAGAACTTGGATGAGGGTATAATTTTAGTAAAAATCTGGATTTGGTATTCACTGTAGTTGTTAGTAATTGTAGTATTAACATCATTAAGTGAATTTCTTACTTGCCTGTCCAACTAACATGCCTCATGAACAGGGGCTGCAATTTACTTATTACAGTATTTGCCAATATTATTAACCCATTAGATTGCACAGTTGAGTAGCCTTATCAAGCACAGTTAGTGAAATTGTTTTTTGGTTGATTCTTTTATAGATATTCAATATACAAAACATATCAGGTTTCTTTCATTAACCTACCTCTGTGATGACCACAGAAGAATAATTTAGCCTAGGTAAACTATTGCGAAAAGTATTGGGACGCCTATCTTTGCACACACATGATCTTTAATGACATCCCATTCTTAATACATAGGCATTAATATGGCGTTGGTCCACCCTTTGCAGCTATAAGAGGTTCAGATCTTCTTTCCACAAGGTTCAGGAGCGTGTTTATGGGAAATTGTGACCATTCTTCCAGGAGAGCATTTGTGAGGACAGGCACTGATGTTGCAGGAGAAGGCCTCGCTCATAGTCTCCACTGGAATTCATCCTAAAGGTATTCTATTGGGTTGATGTCAGGGCTCTGTGCAGGCCACACCTCCACACCAAACACACTCCTCCATTTCTTTATAGATGTTGCTTTGTGTACTGGTGCATGCTCAGTTATGTTGGAACAGGAAGGGGCAATCCCCAAACTGTTCACTCAAAGTTGGGAGCATGAAATTGTCCAAAATAGCTTTGTATGCTGAAGCATTAAGAGTTCCAAGCCCAACCCCTGAAAAACAACCCCACACCATAATCCAACTTTACACTTGGCACAATGCAGTCAGGCAAGTACTGTTCTTCTGGCAACCGCCAAACTGAGACTCATCCATCAGATTGCTATACTGCCCTTTTTTGAGTATTGCTGCCTATGTGACACCTCATTGAAGCACTAAATCACTTGCCAAAAGAGAATGAGCCATGGTGCTGTCAAGATAATAATAATTAAATATTGCATTTATATAGCACCTTTCCCATGCTCAAGGCACTTCACAGAATCTCGGAAAGAAACAGCAGGGTATATGTCACATTGGATACAAACGTTTCCTGAATAGAATACTAAAACAGATAGATACAGGATATAAAAAGCATTAAACAGAACAAAAGACAGTGAACCAGAGTAAAATACTAAACATAATACTAAAAGAAAAGCCTGAACAAATAACATCATGTGATATAACACACAAATTATCCTGAGCATCTGAGCAGTGGGGAAGAGTTTAAGAGGAGGCAGAATGTCAGGGTTAAGTTAAAAGCCTTCCTGAACAGATGAGTTTTAAGTTGTTTTTAAAAGAATGAATGGAGTCAGCTGATGAGGTCATTCCAAAGTCTGTGCACTATATAGCTGAAGGCCCCATCACCCATGGAGTGCAGGTTAGTGTAGGGCAAAACAAGATTGCCAGAATTAGAGGACCTTAGTAGGCAAACAGGACCATAGCGGTGGAGAAGGTCACTGATAAAGTCTGGTGTGAGGCCATTTAAAACTTTGTAGGTTATTAATAGAATTTTATATTCAATCCTGTAAGACACAGGGAGCCAGTGAAAGCGAAGCAGGATAAGTGTTATGACATCATTACTCTTTGGGTGGGTTGATCATAGGACCAAAGTGGACACTGTTAGAATGATATCGCATGTACTCTTTTCCCCTTGTGCAGTCATTAAACATTTATTTATGACATGATCTTAGTTTTCTGAATCTGTTGCATTATTTTTGATACATTCTTTCTACTTACATTTTTCTGCATTTATATACTGTATATAACAGATGGTAATTTTATTCATTTTCTCCAAACTATGGTTGCATTCTGCTGACTATTCTAGGTTCACAGGAATTATACATTTTTCTTGGTTATTATTTTTAGAATTGTGATAGCTGAATTTATCATCAATGTATTGTCACCATTTCCCGGGTTCTTTTAGCTTTTTCTTCCATTGTTTATCAGTCTTCCTCAAATTCCAGTTTGTACATCTCCCTTTGGTAGCACAGTCGTAGGGGCTCACATCCCAGCTCCTCCCTGCATGAAATTTGCATGTTATCCACATGTCTCCCTGGTGCTCCAGTGTCTTCCCACTGTCCAAAGTCATGCAGATTAGGTGAATTGATGACTCTAAATGGGCCCTAGTGTACGTTTCGTGTGTGTGGGTTAGAAAATGACAGATGATTACCCCTTATGCTGAAAATAATCTTTTTATATCTTATTTACCCATTTCAGTTTTTGGAGTCATTTATGCAAGAAATTTGCACTGTACGTTACTTTACCAGCCTTCTGAACAATGCAAGAAAGGAGACTATTTCCTCATTTTACTTGCCTCGTTTAACACTTGAATTACCAGAGCCTGTGGGGCAGACTGACTGGCAGGATGACGCCTGACGTGTTGCTGCATCCAAATGGTGCCGTCTTTCACCTTTGCGCCTAGTGCAGCTGCGTTGTTCTTATATGTGAGTGGAATTTTCTTGCAGTGAGGTCTACTGTTCTCTTTCTCAGATGTAGAACCCTCGTCCTCATCTGAGTTAACCTCTGCTATAGCACGTCTTTATGTGAAAACTAACAGTGTCAGATTGGCGGGAGCGTGAACGCAACTGAGAGAATAACACTGAGACTGAGAAAATTAAAAAAAAAAGCTAAATTTTACAAGTACCATAAATTTACACCGGCTGTTACAGACTCAAATCAAATGTATGTTTTTATTTTATAATAGATAAGAATAAGAGCAGCTCACTAATCAAAACGGAGGTGTCTAGGATCGAACTGCGAACATCTTGATTACGAGTCAGCAGTTCTTACCGCTGCATCACCAAAGCTGTCGTTTTAAAGACATGTCAATGTTGCACCCTAACGCAAGTTCTTTTTCTGCAGTTATATTCTTGAATAAAAGTGCACTTATTTTGTTATACTTGTACCTTTTGTGAAAGTGTATATTTGATATTTGGACTTCAGGCTTCACATATTATACATTTCTTGTATACATTTTGTCAATTATTACTAAAACATGAAAAACATTTCTGTTTTAACGATGTGTTTACATAGATTGTTGTAGACACGGAACACACATGAAATGCATGTATTCCAAATGATGATATATTATTTACCCTCTACAACTCCAGCACTTTGCTCCAAGATAAATACTGGGCACTAAGAACCTTCTTTGTGAATTGAACTGCAGCGGTGGGAAGAGGGATGGGATAGCAGGCTGGTTACTGCTTGTGCTAGATGACACACTTACAAGACAAAAGACACTGACAGAGAGGTGCAAAGGGAAAAGGTGGGCCGGGATTATGAGTTTTTTCATAGGCTTTGGTAATTCTACTGTTAAACACAAAGCAATATGTTTCATTTCAAAATATAACCTTAAAAAAAAAAACCATGAACTTCATGCTCTTTTGAAAATTATCTTCTCCAACTATATATATGTTACCAGCAATGTATGAAATGCAGGCATTGTATAGAATGCCTAGGCAATGTATAGAATGCCTGGCGTGTTTAGGCAAAGTGTGAAATATCCAAATTATTTTAATATTATATGTGCTTCTTCTAGGCATTGCATGTAATACCTAGGCTTTATATAGAATGACAAATGCAATTTAGACAAAGTATTGTCTTTTGGCATTGCATAGAATGCCTAGGAAATGCGTGACATATTAATAGTTTCATACTTTGACATCCAATTTTTGGCATTCTGTACATTGCCAAGGCATTCTATACAATGCCTGCATTTCATACATTGCCGGTAACATATGTATTATTACTGTATTTTATTTCTAAGATGATGTTCTTTCAGTATCTTTATTTTAAGTAATATAAAGTTATTTAAGTGGAAATAAAGATATCAAAATGAAAACATATTAGGTTATTTATAGATTCAAGTTTTTTTAGCTTTCTAATCAGGCAAGTAAATGACATCCAGGATATTGGTTTAAAACATAAAAACAGTTTCATTTAGTTTCTTACTCTGGCTATGGAGAGAAAGAGTTAAAATTGGGGCAGCATCAAGATGTGTTCCGTACTTCAGAAAAAGAGCTTCACATAGTTTGATGGGATCCTATTAGCCAAATTGTCATACTAAATGGGATTATGTCGACTAATTATCATATGCAGAAATGAGCTCCAGTTAATTGCACTGGAAATTTTTTAATTAATAAATTTGAAATTAAAAGTCATATTTTTTTTCTAGCTTTGGAGGGCAAATTCATCTTGTAATTAGAAATGGACATCTCTGATTTGTACTAATTAGACCTCATTTACATACCCAAGCAGGCTTTATCCGAGAATAGAAGATTACTTAGTAGCTTTAGGCCAGCTTTGTACTTTAGAAGAATCAGTGACTGATTACCCCAAGTCCCACCCCTCGAACTACAATGGCTGTGTATTCAATTCACAACATTTAGCCTTAAGCTATGGTTCTTTGAGAGCCCATCTAGACAGGTAGATTTAATTCTAACTAATTTCACTTTTGTCATCTACACAATTTATTTCAACAATGTGTTTGTGGTCTTACACAACAGATTTAAAAATATCTAACCTTACACATAGTCAGTTTCAAATCATCACTAGGTTCTTTTTTAATTTACAATACATTGTAATGGCGGCCATTTGTGACAAACACATACACATACAGTACACAGTCAATCCATTCTTAATTAGCCATAGTGGATGATTGTTTGCAGCTTTTATTTCTCATTGCTTTGATATCAAGGGCAAAATCTTTCCTAAGAATAAGAAAGCAACAGATTTTCACTGCAGAAGATGGACGAAAGAACATATATTCTTGATAGGAGAGTTCAAATAGTCCTCTTCAGTTTTATAAATGACATAGAATAGAAATTACATAAATGAAACAGAAGTAATAGAAATGTTTTATCCCAGTATCTTTTTCTCAGATCAAATGCATTAAAGTTAAAAAGAGCGGCTAGCCTACAGATCTAATCAGCAGTGAGTGAGGAGTCAGAGCAGTTGACAACTTAGAATTAGTGCTGAAGGCTATTGTGCCCTTAATAACTGTTGTTTAAAAAAGAGTTAATAATTCCAATTCCAATAATAACAGTAATCAAAAAGAAGTGAGCTCCTGAACAGTGACGTAGATGGCAAGGGGCCAAACCAATACTGAAATAATGTAAACAGAGGTTTCATTGTGATGATTTTGTTCATGGCGTTTAAACATACTAATAAAAGATTTGGAAATGTTTGCTTGGTGATACTACTGATAAATCAGTTTTGGAGCTCAGCAACTGCAGGAGAAGTACACACTATATGAGTTGTCGACCACTGCTCCCTGTGATAACCAGTAAGAAACCGTGGGTAGAGAGTTGAAGCAAAAATCTCATGTGGTATCATCCTATTCCCTATACACACTATGCACATTTCACCTCCTGTGGCTTCCTGAGTAATGACACTGTTAGATCTATTAGAAAACAAGATGCCATCTTTGTTCTGTCTTTTTCTAGTGCTTTCATAATGTATTAATCAATTTGCTTCTCCACTCATTGTATTTGTGAGCCTGCTTTTCTTTGTTGTGTGCTCCATTTGTGTAACCTCATGTGCTTTTTTTAAGTTGTGCATTTTTGTATCGTGTGTTTTAGGCTCATTGGACCAAATTAGATAAGCAGGATCTGTATATTTAAACAATGACTTGAAGGGCTGCTTTTCATCTTTTGCTTTCTGTGCTAGTGTTGCATTCTCCCCTGTGAAAACTGTGTGAGTCGCCCTACTTGCAGCTGTCTTCTCCTCTTGGTCTGGAAGCCTTTCAGTCCCTGGTTCCGTAGAGCTCCGCAAGACCAAGACTTAGCTTCCCTAGTGACCAGGGTGCTTACACAGGGGCTTCCACCACCCAAGCCTCTGACACCTTCCGCGGCCTTTTGCGGTGAGCTGAACCACCTTCTGGTCACTCCTTCTCCTCTCAAGCGCTCAGCAGGAGCAACCCAATCAATCTGCCACCGGGGCCTGTCAAATACCCTGCTAGGGCTCACTTCCCAGCTGCCTTCTCCTAACTGCGAGCTTGCTCTTTCTGCTGTCAATCACTCACACTGGCATTGGCTCTCAGCTTCCCCTTCTTCCTTCTCTAACCTCCATACTTGCGCTTCTCCTATTTATAATGGGGACGTGGCACAGGTGCGGCGATTAGCAGCTCCCAGCATTAATTACAGATGCAGATGATTCCTCACCTGTGCACTTAAGCAAGGAAACGCCCGTACAATGTTGCGTCTGAGAACCGCTCCGGCCACACTATCATGGCCCCTTTGTAAGTGCGGCGATTATTTATTTAAAAACTGGCCTTTTCTTCTAAGCTGTGGACCCGCTATACCACAATGTGGCAATACAGATGATTCTACACATCTGCGTCTCTAAGCGGATTTTAAAGAGGACACTTCTTTCATACCAGTATGTGTGAAAGTGTGTCGATGATGGAGTGGTCTGGAGGGCAGAGGTGAAAAGATAATTCAAGGAGATGATCCTTAAGTAACTAATCAGCTTAACTGGTTGAAAGCTTTGTTGTTTCTTTTATATCAGGCCCAAAGCATCAAACCTTGGTTTTATTTTGATTTAAATATTGCATTTAACACCATCTCTACCATCTGGAAATATGCATTGCTTGTATGGCGTGAGCTCTGTTGAGCACAGGTGGATGTTGGTTGCCAGCACGCGTAGCCCGTACAGTTGTAGCTGTGTAATTTGGCTAATGTACTTCTCACTCTGCAGTAAATGAATTATTCCTGCAGTTATTTTCTGTAGTATTCATATTGTCCAATAGGGGGAGCAGACCGCCATTATTAGTTACCAAGCAACCATGTTTTGTGATCTTTTGTTTAGTCAATGTAGATGGTTTTAGTTCCTCGTGTAGTAAATTGGTTAATATGTGTGCTTTGATACATTTCATTTTGTAGGTTTTGATTTATTTTTATTTACATATTAAACTATACTCACCTTTAATTTATTATCTATACATATTAATAAAAGGCAAAGCCCTCACTGACTCACTGACTGACTGACTGACTGACTGACTGACTGACTCATCACTAATTCTCGAACTTCCCGTATAGGTGGAAGGCTGAAATTTGGCAGGCTTATTCCTTACAGCTTACTTACAAAAGTTAGGCAGGTTTCATTTAGAAATTCTACGCGTAATGGTCATAACTGGAACATGTTTTTTGTCCATATACTCTAATGGAGGAGGCGGAGTCACATACTCTAATGGAGGAGGCGGAGTCACGTATCGTGGAGTCACGCCTCCTACGTAATCACGTGAACTAAAAACAAGGAAGAGATTTACAGCACGAGTCAAACACGGGAACGAAGATAAATGACGTTAATTTTTGAGTGTCTTTTAATACTGTGTGAGCATACATATTAACACATGTGCAATTAAACGTGTGCATTTACGGGGTGATTTCTCAGGCTTAAAAGCTCGCCTTTTATCAAACGCGGGAACAAAGGTAAATGACGTTGTTCACTGTCTTTTAATACTGTGTAACCATACATATTAACACATGTGCAATTAAACGTGTGCATTTACGGGGTGATTTCTCAGGCTTAAAAGCTCGCCTTTTACTAAAAAGGTAAATGCAAAACTATTTTCAATCATTCTATGATCTGCTTCTCACAACTGAAGGCACCGTGGCTGATGATAAATGACGTTAATTTTTGAGTGTCTTTTAATACTGTGTAACCATACATATTAACACATGTGCAATTAAACGTGTGCATTTACGGGGTGATTTCTCAGGCTTAAAAGCTCGCCTTTTATCAAACGTGGGAACAAAGGTAAATGACATTGTTCACTGTCTTTTAATACTATGTAACCATACATATTAACACATGTGCAATTAAATGTGTGCATTTACGGGGTGATTTCTCAGGCTTAAAAGCTCGCCTTTTACTAAAAAGGTAAATGCAAAACTATTTTCAATCATTCTATGATCTGCTTCTCACAACTGAAGGCACCGTGGCTGATGTTACGTCACTTGCTGTCCAACCATAAGCGTTACCTGGTAGGTAACCAGCCACTCACTTCACTCCCTTACGGGAATCGAACCTCTGAGGTTTTCTTTTGTTCTTAATTAAAATTTAAAAGCAATACTTCACCGCTGCTAAGCCCCTCTAGCGCTGACGTCCGAGGTTCGAGTACCGTAAGCAAGTGCAGTGAGTGTGTGATTACATTCACGGCATTCGTAGTCTGATTCACAATCTGATTGTATGGGTGGTTACCTACCAGGTAACGCTTATAGTTGGCCACCAAGTCAGGTCGAAGTGATCACTCGAGTAAAGGCAGCTTCACAAAAAAACAGATCCTTAACAAACTGTTATTATTATACTTTCCCTCAATTTAAAAAGGTTTTATTTTCTTCTTAATAAAAATTTAAAAGCGGTACTTCGGCGGTGCGAAGCGCGTGGATTTGACCGACTGACACATACAGACATATTCATGAGTGCAGGTACTTCGGAAAGAAAGCACCGTGTAAACCTAAAGTTTAAATTAAGTTCATAGACCTACAAAAGGTTGCCATTCATTTGAGGCAAGATTGCTTTTCTTCTGTACAACTATACGTTGCATTCTCAAGAGTGTGCTTGCACGGCTTCGGATATAGATATATATATATATATATATATATATATATATATGTATGTATGTCTATATATAAATGTGTAAGCTTATAAGTACTGCCTTACTTCTCTTTAAGAAAGGAAGATGTAATGATACTTGATTTAAACGATTCCATGTCTTCCTGGGTTTGCATGTTACACGTTTTTTTAAGACTTATTGACTGAAACGGGCTTTCAAGAAAAAAGTTAGGGCTTTCCTACAGGATACTCCCTCCACAAGTTAAGCAAGTAAAAATAAAATATATATTTCTGTTTTATTTAAACCTTTTAAGTTCATATGCATAGCCCCATTTGGCTGTTTAATTTTTTTTTTTCTTTCTTCAGTAATATTTAATCTCCTTAAAGAAAAAGAACATGTGCATTTTACTTTTTTTGTATCTCTTTAGTAATATTTTAGTGTAAAAGTATAACCAGTATTTAAACCTTTTATGTTACTTTATACATTTATTTTACACAATGTTGAAAAATTAATAAGAAAGCTACATATTTTGGCAGCTGCTGCTTTAATTTTCAATAAAATGAAAAAAGCTCTCCAAGAGAAAACGTCAATGAAGAAGAAACAGTATCTAAAAATGAGAAACCCTCATTTATAAAAGTTTGCTGCAGATGACTTAACTGAAAATAAATCAATAGTTCCTATGTGTATAATACATATTTATCTATTTTACTTATGCCTTTATTCCAGCAACTTACAACATCTGAGGTACAATTTGTTACATTACTTTTGTTTTTTGCAGCACAGGCAGGTGAAGTGACTTCCTCAGGGTCACACAGTGGTGTCAGTACCAGGATTTGAACTGACAAGCTCCGGGTTTACTGAAATATTACTGAAGAAAGAGAAAAAACGAAAACGGGCAAATAGGGCTATGCATACAAATGTCCGTCCATCCATTATCCAACCCGCTATATCCTAAATACAGGAGCCAATAAGTAGATATGTATATATACAGTATATATATATATATATATATATATATATATATATATATATATATATATATATATATATGTGAATGTATGTATGTATATATGTATGTCTGTATTCATATATATATATGTAGATATGTAAATTTGTATATGTATATATATATATGTATATGTGGATGTGTATATGTATATATACGTATGTATATGTAGATGTGTATATGTAGATATGTATATATATGTATATATGTATATGTATATATATATCTTTACATAACCTCTTTAACACACTACTTCTCCGCTGCGAAGCGCGGGTATTTTGTTATATATATATATATATATATATATATATATATATATATATATATATATATATATATATATATATATATATATATATATATATATATGACAGCAACAATCATAACAATGACAACACAATTACATATATATATATGTACATATGTATATATATATGTGTCAATCTATCTATGTATGTCTAGATATATATATATGTACATATGTATATATATGTGTATATATATCTAGATGTGTATATATGTAGATATGTAAATATTTATATATATATATATGTGTCTGTGTGTGTGTATATATATATATATGTATATATATATGTATATATATATATATATATATATGTATATATGTGGATGTGTATATGTATATATATGTAGATATGTGTATATGTAGATATGTATATATATGTATATGTATATATATGTTTATGTGTGTGTGTGTGTGTATATTATATATATAAAAGACAGCAACACTCATAACAATGACAACACAATTACATTGACAATCATGTTACGTTATTTTTAAAATGTTTCCTTTTTTTTTTCATAACCTCTTTAACACACTACTTCTCCGCTGCGAAGTGCGGGTATTTTGCTATCTAACATATTTGTAAGCGACACATTTTTCCCCCGGAAATGTGAAACAACCTCTTCATTTTAGGATGTAATTAATTTTTTTTTATTTTCTCATTTTTTTATGAAGTGGAATTTAAGAAATTACACAGTTATCACACTCCTTCTACTGCTCCTTTTATAATGAAACAAAGTTAAAATCTTACCTATTTAAGTGTATTTTTTTCCAACCCTTTTTCATTTTGCAATAACTTATGAGAAATTTTATTATTTTTTCCTTGTCTGTTAACATACATTTTTACACTGCTCTTGTGTGTCTTTTAAATACATTTCATTATAATTATTTTTATTGTTATTAACAACAACAGTAATAACTAGTTCTTTATAACAGCTAATACAATTCTAGTCTCACAGAACCAGTCGTGATTCTCAAACAAGAATACACGTCTGGGAACAATCTGTTAAAAAGGGTGTAGTGAGTAGTCCTGCACTGCAAAGGCTTCACCCACAGGGATTCTTCCTAAAATACCTGACCCCAGTTCCTCCAGTCTGTGCATTTTAAACCACCACAGGGATGTCAGGAAGAAATACAATACAATACAGTTTATTTTTGTATAGCCCAAAATCAAACAGGAAGTGCCGCAATGAGCTTTAACAGGCCCTGCCTCTTGACAGCCCCCCAGCCTTGACTCTCTAAGAAGATAAGGAAAAACTCCCAAAAAAAACCTTGTAGGGAAAAAATGGAAGAAACCTTGGGAAAGGCAGTTCAAAGAGAGACCCCTTTCCAGGTAGGTTGGGCGTGCAGTGGGTGTCAAAAGAAGGGGGTCAATACAATACAATACAGTACAGTACACAGAACAAATCCTCAATAAAAAATTTTCTAGAAGTACGGAGCAGAATTTAACAGTAGATGATATCACATAATAAGATTTAGATAATTTTAGACTCCTGGAGACCTCATCCATCAAGCTGCCTCCCCCATTTGGCCATTCCACGGCTGAAACAGTGTTTGGCCAGCCAATCCGATGAAAGGACCCCTCTTTCTCACGATTCCTGCGATCCTGCATCAGGGATGACTTTACCTTAGGCAGGCAAAACAACTTGGCAGGTGGGCCGTGGCACCAAGTGCCACATTTGAGAAATCAAAAGATACTGAACAAAAAGACTTGATGCTGAGATAAAATAAAAAGCTAAAATTGCTGTCATTTATTCAGAAGCTCAGTAGAACAAGGTAACTGAAGTTTAACAGTAATTTGCACGTTGCAATGAGCGCTGCGGCAATGAAGACAGACAGACCAATGTAGACCACCGCAGCTCCACACGTTTGAGAAGTGCCTCAGTCTGTTATGATATCTTTCTGTCATTTTAACTGTTGCCTCACTATATGACACAAAAACAGCAAATAGACATAAGACAAACATTGTGGTCTATGGGGCTATTTTGTTTGCATTGCCAACTACACACTATTGTTAAATTTCTTTAGCTATTCATTTAGACATACAGTCAGAAGGTGGATGTTGTGCAGCTTCATCTGTGGGTCTACTGGTGTTTCTAGGCAGAATTGTTGATTTGGGTGTTTTAAATATGAGATCTTCATCTCCTGTGGCTCTTCATTATTAGCTCTCTTAATGGCAGTCCTTTTGATGTGGTGTGACACACCATTTATTTCAAATGCATATTTTACAGTTCATATTTTCATGAATATAGCTGCAAATTCTTTCAAGCGGACATTAACTCCTACACTATTGTCATAATGTTGAACAACAGAGAGTACACACGACATCTGCAACAGCATATTGTTCACATTTACCATTCGTCCATGTAATACATACATGTGATCTGATGCTACAAAAAGGTTTTTCCCTATAAACAGATAATTGAACCGCACTCTGCTATTGTAAACTACACAGAGCCTACAAAAATAAGAAGTAAATCCTCTAAGATGGTGTTTCTTTAACACTGGGAGTCTCTGTTGCTGAGTTGTAAGTGGACGTCTTTGGGTCTCAAGCACGTAGGTGAAAACCAATTGTAACATTTGACTTGACTTGTATATGTAAATGCACTCAATTCACCAAGGGAAATCATCCCTCCCACATGCTCTCCAATTTCTGCATGTGGGAAACCCCAATTGTGTTGTCCGTGAACATAAATAGTTAAAACTGGGTCCCATGTCCATAATGGTTGAGAACCACTGCTCTAAGATAAAATAAAAGATAATAAAAAAACACTGTTCTGTCTTGAAAGAGGCAAAGGTCATTTTTTATGTTAAGGAGTGGGAGAAAGAAACATGGTCAAAAGTTTGTGTCAAGATTATTACCAAAAAAGCAATGCTGATCTGTCACAAACCCCTAATGCCATTTGAAAATCAAAAAACAAGGTTGAGAGTCAAAATAAACAGAAAAACACCAGAACAAAAAAAATTGCAAGGTTCTTTCAATCCAATTTCGACTAAATTGGGTCTGTAAGTGGCAGTTTTAGTAACATTGCTCTGGTGATGTCAGAAACTGAAATGAAATACACTGAAGGTCAACAATAGCAACACTAACCAACACACAAAAATGTTGTTGCATAATAGCAGAAAATATATCTACTTTTAAAATGAAAGATTGGAAAATAAAATTACGCAAAAGATGAATTCTCTGTTGTATTGTAGAAAACCATCACATGAATATAAACATCTCCCAAAAAGGTCACAAGAAACAAATACAACATTAACAAAAAATCAGGACAGGCCTCTCCCACTAGAGCTCAGTCTCTGGATGAAACCACCTGGTTTATTGGGAAAGTGAGCATAAAAATGGAGTTTATAGTTGAATGTATGAATATAACTACCACGCACCCAGGAACGATCTTCTATAACGTTTCCAGTGTACTAGATATTCTACCCTTGGACTACGACAGCTTAAATCCAAGATTAATTAAATTTCATACTCCTCACATCCATCTACTAATATAGCAGGAGGTGGAGTTTTTCGTCTACTGTATAAAAAGATTGTGACCAACAGGTTTCAGTCTGGCTACATGAAAAGTCGAAAGGATCTTGAAATGAGGGGGTAAAGCCAAACTATATGAAACATTATCCACTTTCCTCCTATTAATATGGCCCAATATACCAAAGAGCTAGCTTGAGGAGTGAAAATCTCTTCAGTGGCTCTCCCGTGTAACAAACCACACTCTCTGCAATGACCCTGAGAACAGATACAGGTTTTCTTTTGCGATCAGTTAATTGCTTGGCAGAATCGCCTTCTTTTTCAATTCCAGCTGCCACTTACACCATAACTCAGTCAAGAAACAAATTGCAATTCACAAATCAAATCTCAAAATACACAAGAAAAGAGTGTAAGAATCAAACAGCAAAAAATTCACAAAGGTACTGAAAAATGGAAGTTTCCACTACAACTCTCAATGCCGACATGGAAGGCCTGATCCCCTGACTGGAAAATGAAGGCACAGTATAGTCCTCCAGCTGTATTTCATGGTGGCCTCACCCACTGAAACAGTATTTTAAAAGGAACAGAGCACATGAATAAATACAGTACATTTATATGAAACTGAAAATATATACAAAGTAATTATAAACAAAACAATATTAAAAAGGGACAAACAGCATAGAATGCACATTAAAGACATTTAACTAACAAAGAGAATACAATAGAGAAAACAACATTTCCTCTTAAACCTAAGCGGCCTGGTACCAGGCCAACAGAGGTTCAAAAAATGTTTTAAAACAACTTTCACTGCATTACACAGACGAACTACACCACAATAGGCACAAACAATGCCTCATTCGAAAGGTACGGGTATCTACTACACACTTCTAGTGATCACATTGTTGCAGTATGTGCAGTTGACTTTTAATCTGGCGTGAAATCATAACTGTTCTGCGTCATGCATGTCATCAAAATAAAAAAATGAAATCCAGCCCAGTAATGTTTCTGTATAAGGAATACCCAAGTGTTATACATCAATCAAAAGGTCTCGAGCAGTAGATTTCAATAGATGCCTTGATCACATCTCGCGTCTGCATTTCCGTGTGCACTCACA
Organism: Erpetoichthys calabaricus; assembly: GCF_900747795.2. Classification (NCBI taxonomy): domain Eukaryota; kingdom Metazoa; phylum Chordata; class Cladistia; order Polypteriformes; family Polypteridae; genus Erpetoichthys; species Erpetoichthys calabaricus. The sequence continues at coordinate 36,568,164 of NC_041410.2, forward strand.
TATAACTCCACAAAGCAACAGAAAAAATATACAAGTAACAAATCAGCAATTACAGCAGTTTCTTCTGAGCAAAACGAGCCCTCACGTGTGTATGTACGATGAAGCAGTCTTGAGAAAACCAACATTATCTGTCAACATAACCACCATTCCTGGTTTGAACTACCTGGGAATTCGGGGTTGACTCTTTCTGAGTGGGTCATACCTTGCAAAACTCACACCACTGGAATAGCTGAGACTGTGGTGTATCCAACGACACCCAAAACTCTATTTCTCAGAATAGTAGTAACCTCACTTATTCACTTTACATATTTAACTTTAACAGAAAGTTTACTCACTGGCGCTAAAGGTATATAAAACAATTTACACAAAAAGTAAACATATGGACTGAACTTACATTACATAATTTTAATACACTATTTTATAACCACTATATAATCTTTTCTCCAATCTTTATAGAAAACTAAAAAATAAAAATCCAGCATTCGTCAGTGTGCGAGTGTAACATGTTAAACCGTATGGCATCCATTCATGCCTGGCCGTAAATCACAAACCTTCTGGCAACAATCAGTGTCCAGGCGTAACATTGCAGTGGTCATCTGCTGTCCAAAATAATATAGTTTAAAAAAGTAGTTACTTTGAATAAATCCCCTTCGGAATTAATAAAACCTAAACTGAATTCTTCTTCAGATGAAGAGCGAATAGATCATGAAACCAAGTTAAAAAAAATGAAGGGCAGAACGAGGAAATAAGAGAGCTAGAATGTTGAATAAGCAGACACAGCATGAAGCACAAAGAAAATGGAAGGTAAAGACTAAAATGTCCAGTCAACAACAAACAACGAGAAGCACAAAGAAAGAGTAAAGGCTGCAATGTCTGAAGAACAAAAAGTAAGAAGAAGCACAGAGAACAGACAGTTTGATCTTATAGTTAATGACTGGACTCCATAAATATTCAAAAAATGTTATAGAAAACATAACTTTTGTATCTATGGGTGCCAGGATTGCATCTCCACAAAGTTTTGGCCGGCCTTGTTTTAAGATTAATAGTGACGTTTACCATAGTGCTGCATTATATCCAGCTAAAAAAAAGAACACAGTTTACCAAAAACATTGTATACAAAGAAACAGATTTAGTTTTTAACATCCCAATCCGTAAAATAGACAAATTAATAATAATACAAATTAAATATACGATGAAGAAATTCTCACACTTCCAATAACATGGATACTGCTCTAGCAAATGTTTCTGCCTTTAGTAGACATGGTATGTTATGCAATCCTAATAGCATGATAACATACATATTTCCTTTTCTAATTTTTTATTTCCATTCTCTTCCTGTTCTGGCATTGTACCATTGTGCTTGTTTTATTAAACAGGCCTTTCATTAGTTTCATTATAAACCTGATTATTTCTGTAGTTCTGTCTAAAACAATGTACTTCATTGAAGAGGGGCATTCAAAACAAATTTCCTGTAGCACCACAACTTTAAAAAAAAGTCAGATCATTAATACTGCAATATAGGTAGGACATTTGTTCTTTAATCTTTATAGAGTTTAAACAGTACATTTTTCACATCTATGTGTGTTTTCTAATATAAGGTAGCGCAGGAGAACTATAACACAAATTGGCAGTTTTGTTGTATAGTAATAGGGCTGCAAGATGTATGCAGTACATTGTGAAATTTGTCTTTCTTAAACAGAGTCTCTCAATCACGTGTTGACTGGTTTCTATTCTGCTTTAGCTTCATTACTATAATTATGTACTGAATGAAAATTATCATTTGCTGTGATTACCACCCCAGATGAAAAATCATCAAGTTATTATCTGTTCAACAAAAAAAGTGGTTGCGATTTGACTATCCTTATAAATTATAAATATAATTTTTTTCTTGCTAATGACGTTCTACTTTCTACCCGATACAAAGGATCTCTTTGCACACTGCTTGATCTCTGGCTTTCTAAAGAAACACATCTGAAGGCAGGAGCTAACTCTTAATCAAGTTGACCTCCAAATAGCTCCTTTTCTTCGTACCTTTAGAAAGTGATTTCAAGCTTTTCTCTTCTTACCCTTAAATAGAAAGAGAAGAGCAGTTTAAAATTACCCTGTTAAAACACACTTGAGTAATTGTCTAATTAGAAGAAGCCACGTGATTAATTAAATAAAGAAATTAGGGCAGCAGAAATCTCACCTCCCCCTTTGCTGTAAGAAGCATTCTGGCTGCTTGAACTTGATATTCTGGATATAGACAATATTTTCTAATTCTGATCCCAGCAATTCATTGGTCAGCTAGTATTCATTACAGCAAATCAATTACTGTAAGCACACAATAATTCTACAACCTAAACAAATGTTAGTTTTAGTGCAGCTTTTATTGTCTTAATTATCTTTCCTTGTTTTAATTAGTGGTGCTTTTGACATGAAATTTTTAGTGGGGATATCACAGACCTTGGAGAGACATACTATCAGAAAAGGCTGAACCTGTGAGTGAGTGAGTGAGAGAGCGAGAGAAAGAGAGATGATTACTCATCCAATTCATTGGTCTGGGCTCGTGGCCACTGGTGCTCTCGGGAGGGATCCTGGCTGGGATCAGCCCACAAAGTTGAGGAAAGTCAGTGGTGTGAATGTGCAGGTAGAGGACGTGGCAGAAAAATCACTATGCTGCCTACAGGGAGCTGTGGAAGTTTGGAGTGGGACCAGTGACATTGGTGTGTAGCCTAGGAAGGCTATGGATTCCAGGAAACCTCACACGAGGTAGCAAGGAAGAGACACTGTGTTTTGCAATGTATCATTCTACCAGTTCCAGTAATGATAAATATTACTTAAAAAATCCTATGAAAATCACACAAAATGAAAATCTATCAATATATTAATAAATTAATGTATTCCTAAGAACGGGCCAGCACGAGAAGGAAAGAAAGAATGGAAGAATCAGAAGGTAAAGAAAAAAGAAATGGAAAAAAGACAGGAAAAAGGCTGGAGGTTTCAAAAGGGAGGAATCAAAAGAAAAAAGCCAGATCAAAAGAAAAGAAGGTGGTTAAGAGATGAAGAGAGAAGGCAAGAGTGAGTGAGCAAGTCGGTGTTGGGGTGAACGGTAAGCGAGTTTGATAGAGAGAGACAGAGAGGAGACAGTCATCCTGGATGAGAGCCCCTGAAATTACTGTATATACTTGCATATAAGTCAGGTCTTGAAACCCACAAAATCGATCATAAAATCAGACCCGACTTATATGCCCATTCAAAAATACGACACTTAATGTTATTATTTTTTTTTACATCTTTTTGCTTCCTCCCATATCGCACCAGACACATTGAATTTTGTTGCAGAAGCACAGTTACCAATTTCTTTCGCCACCTCGACTTTTAATTTAAAATCAGCTTTATATTTTCTTCTGATCGAATGCTCCATCGTAGATAAGGGATGCTCTTATAATAAAGGTGTATGAGGGTGTGAGATACAAAAAACACAAATCAGTGCAAACGTCGCTTCTGAATAGTTCGGTATTACCGTGTATTCACGTAGGCACAATACATAGAAAAACAAAGCCAGTGTGCTCCGTGGTTACTCTCTCAGGTGGGTGTTAGCATATCATAATCCCTTGGACCAATAGCGTGAGTTTTCCGCATTCAACTTATATGACCGACATTACAAAATACCGGAAATTATATTGTAAAATCAAGCCCCTACTTATATGCGGGAGAACTTAAACACGAGTATATACGGTAAGCATACGGCCAGCATTCAGGGTTGGTGAAGTGGGTCACTCTGGCTGAGTGATTTTCTGGAGCTGGAGGGCCAGCAGTAGTAGTGACTTGCCATGAGGCAGCGGGTGTCGAAAGTTCAAATGGGGAGCCTCTCTGGAGACATGTTCTAGGGAAGACCTGAGCCTGAGTCCAGATTGAGTGCCTTACTGTGCAGCCATGTATTTCTTTGAATGCAATTCATTATCTGTTTTTCTGAAATGTGAGAGTTGAATCATTTATACCCCAAGACAAGTTCAGGGCTACCAGCCAAAACTAATTCTCTGCAACTTGCTACATTTATTTGCTATGAGATTATAAAACACACCATAAAATAATGGGGGTGGGTTATCATCTAGTAAATATAATAAAGGTAGGCAGTTTGCACTTGTGTTGTGTCAGAGGTGGTGTGAGTTGGTGCCACTTTCTGGTGATTTGGCCATTACTGCATAAAACAGAAAAAAAAATGTATCTTCTCAAAATTATACAAGACTAAGGTTTTCTATAGGGATCTTCAATATTTGAAATTGAAAATGAAATTAATTTACTTAAAGCAATTATGTTGTTAACAATTTAAATGATTGAAATTGTAGGATGATTTTGCTGAAGATTAACTTTCCACTTACAGTATGTCATAACTTGGGATACTTACAATATGCAGGGGTGTAAACCATAAAAATATCAGGGACTAGAATAAAACACACCCCAATAGCTTTCAGATGGATTGCAGCAGAAAAAAATAAATATGTCACATTTTCACATTTTTTTTCAGGTAATCGCCCCTATGTAGTATTGACAGCTCGTGTTCACCCTGGGGAGAGTAATGCCAGCTGGGTAATGAAAGGTACACTGGAGTTCTTGTGCAGCAATGATCCCGCAGCTATGATGCTGCGTGAGACCTACATTTTCAAGATCATCCCTATGCTTAATCCAGATGGTGTGATCAATGGCACGTGAGTCCCTTTCTGGCATACCAGTTGTTTTTGTGTGATTCTGAAAGTTTGCGGATTATACGGTAGCTCTGCGCAAAATCAGAAGCCAACTGCAATTGAAGGACATGACATTCAGATGATGAGTAATTATACTCAAATCACAACCTAAGACAAAAAGTTAAAATGTAATTCAGTTCGGATGCTTAACTTACTTTCATGTTTGTCTTTAAATGATAACTTAAAGTCCCTTTGTTTTGTGTAAAGAAGAATGTTGAAGTGTTCAGTTAAGCAAATGTTTTTTTTGGGTGGACAATCTGCATTATCTTCCAAGTCATTCTTGGTGCTTCAGTTCAAGCATAGTTAGCATCAAATATTGTCAAGCAAGACTCTCATTTACTTATGCAATAGAGTTTACACCATGCAATAAAATTAATAAATATAACAAGCAATTATAGAGGATTTTCTTTGGATAGTTTATGATTCTTAGCATGTACAGTTGGTATAAAAGGGATTTTAGAATTCTTTTTGAAAGATTATTTGTAATATAAAAGATTTGCCTCAGTACTTCAAAGTTTTCATGTGAGCCAGAGGAGCTTGTACATGGCGGGAACAGGATTTGACAGTACCTCAAAGAAAAAGAATGAAACACGCACTGGTAGGAATGATATGCAAGTACTGAAAGGAATATACGTTGTAAGAACGCTAGGGGTCACTGTCGCCCCTTAAACCCAACAGACAGATGCTTAGGACACAGGGTAAAAGCACCACAAAGTATTTTAATGCTTCTTTCTTTAAGCAGTGCCTCCAAAGCACCCAAGCCACAATAAACAGGCAATATCACAATTAATAAACACAATCTCTCCTCCACACCTCCTAGCAAGCTCTGTCACATTCCTCCCGACTCCGCTTGCTTACTGGGTGCTACACAGTCCTTTAAAATGTTCTTCCTCCCACGTGACTTGCCAGCACTTCTGGGTCAGATGGAGAATCCCAATTCTTTAATCAGCCCCGGAAGTACTTTGGGGCTTCTGTCCTCATGACTTCCAAGTACTTCCGGGCTGCAAGGGAAGCATGGCTCCCCAGGTCCTTTCACAGCTCCCCCTGGCGGCACTCAACAGGGCTGAGAAACCAGACTCCAAGTTCCAGGATGCCCTGTGGGAATCTGGGGCACCGCTACACTCCAGGGGTGCTGCCATCTAGCTTTTTGGGGGAGGCAGTGTCCTGAAAAAGCTGCCTTCCCTCATCCTTCCATCTCAGGGGCGTCCCAGCCGGGTTGAGCTGCCGACCATCTGCCACAACGTCATGGGATGGTTTAAGGAGAGACTGCTGTAGAAATAGTTACATTGTGGGTATAGAAATTAAAGAATGAAAAAATGGAAGACACAGTGGAAGAAGATACAGTATCTCCTCTGCTTGATTGGAAACAACAAGGAGATCCAGCTTAGTATAATCAGACGCCTACGCTATTTTGGAAAACAATTAATTTGTTAAATAGGTGCTGGGGCTCAGTGGTGTGGAGATACCTGGAGCTGCCCAGAAGAAGTTCTATGAATAAGGTTTAAAAAGCAATCCTGATCCCAGAAGCTGTTCTGAAGATTGTCCCAGAAATAACATTAATTTGGAATTTAAAGGCTTACCAGTAACCCAATGGGTATAAAGTAGGGAAGAGAGCTGGTGGCAAGCACTGTCAGGATGATAACGGGCTACAATACAATGAGAGCAGGGGGAATGAAGATGAAAAAAAGTCATGAGTTGTGCATCTTTGTGAGATTGTGAACCGGTCAGAACACTTGGCTGACAGAGAAAGATAAATGTGTAGTCACATGCAGAGCAAGAACAGAGCTTTGATTATTTGTTTTTAGTTTCTTCATTCCTTTATGGTTTGATAAAAACATTTGTTTTCCTTTAACTTATAGTCTCAGTGAAGTCATTTCAGGTTCAGAAGCACTACGAGAGTATGCCTTCTTATTTTTTCTATGTGTATATAAAGTTTAAGTTGTGTTTTTTATTTTTACAGTTACCGATAAAATAGGTTTTCAAGATAGCATATCAAGCTTCCTTTTAAGCCAACTGCCATATTTCAGTGTTCAGAAACTTCAGTTAATTTCCAAGTACTGCAAATAAAAAAAAAATCAAAGTTGCCACATATTATTACCAACGGTCTCCAAAGGATAAAACAATCTGGTTTCATGAAGTGCTTCTGAAGAATTCTGCAGCATCTTCCCTTTAAAGAAACTAAACGTGATACATAAGCATTATTAAAAAGAGAGTAGAATTTAGCAGCTATGCCAGAAAGCTTTAAAGAGGACACAAGGCACTCTAAAAGCAAGGAGCCTGTGAGGATAACAGTGCTGTTATGTTTTTTTACCTTATTTAGAAAGGGGCCATTAGTTCTTGGCTGCCTGAGAGTACGTACTTTAGTACTTTTCAGTGAAATTGTAATGAATTATGACCTTTATTGTTACCTTGACACTTCAGAACCTTTGATTTAATTCTATACTCATGAAGCAGGAGGTCCTCTTATATGGCTACTTGATAAAACTGAATATTCAGGCAAGTAGGCCAGTACCAGTATATTGGAGAATTGGAGAATATTCAATTGTTTGCTCTAAAATAGCAATTGTGTGAGTTAGACAAGAGAAGAACATTTAATCAAAAAAAGCCTGAATTAAGTCTGCATGAAGCATACAAATGAATGTCCTTGCAGTCTAAGTCTTAATACACTAGATCTGATGCCTTGTCTCATTTGTTTATTGGAGTCCCCTTTCATTATTTTCACATGTACATGCAGAAGAATTGATCTGCCTCTTTTATTTTTATTAAACTGTTTATTTGGACTGGAAACAGATTTGCTTGTCAATTGAAATCGGATAGTGCAGATGTCTAGTTACAGGGGCAATTTTTTTTCTTGCTTTCAAAGTTCCTTATCAATAAAATGCAGCATTTTAAGTTCATCAGTAGTGCCTCAGGGGTGTCTATAAGCTTACTTATTTATAGAAAGCTGACAAAATAAATAGTATGGACTTCTGATTTATGCGTTTAATCAAATTGCTTTATCATTTTGTAATGCTACTTGCCTGTGAACACAGCAGACAGAATATTTAGTTGCTGCAAATGGACTGGTTTTAGGTCACATGTGATAAAGCAACGAGGTGCGTGTGTGCATTCTTACGAAAAGGGCGTGAAGGAATTGTTTAAACACTTCAAAAATCAGTGTTGTACTGTGCTGTTTTTTTCACTGACATTATACATCAGGCAAACCTTTACTCTCTGCTGGCTTAAATCTCTAATAAATTGTATGAAGTCAGATGCCTTTTCAACTCAACCACAGGAAAAAAATACAAAAGAAAGGGTAAGCAGTAGCGTTTAAGCAGGCTGGTAAAAAATGGAAAATGCTAATTTCTTCAAACACTTTCTCATTTAAATACTGGTTCAGACATATAGGGAAAAAATACAGATTTAGGTGGGATGTTATAGTGGGCTTCCTTGGTTTCAGTAAAGACCGACGTAAAAAGCCTGTGCAGGTAGCTTTCTCTAAGTGAACTCAAAACCATCTCTTATATTAAGAAATCCAAACAGTATGGAAAAATTAAGCAAGACTTGCATAGATGGTCTACCCTTTATATCACATTGTTAAGATGAATATCCCTCCTAAGCTTGTTTTTTATTTGAAAACATCCCAATATACATCAATAAATCATTCTTTAAGAAAGTAGATTCAATCATCACTTCATTTATTTGGAATTCAAAACATCCACATATCCAAAAGGCGACCCTACAAAGACCTAAGGCGGAAGGTGGCATGGCTCCACCTAACTTTTAATTTTATTACTGAGCAGCAAATATACAAGCTATAAAAACCTGGACATGGACACAAATAGATGAACATACACAGGCTTGGTCAGCAATTGAAATAAAATTCGGCAGTAGTTCTTTATATTCCTTGCTTTGTACCCCAATAAGTACAAGTCATCGCCAATATACTAACAACCCAATTGTGCTTCATTCACTCAGAATATGTAACCAATGTAGGAAGAGAAGCTTTTATCTGTGGCACCTCTGCACGAGAACCACCTTTTCCCACCCTTTCAAACATATATAGTTTTTAATGTCTGGAAAACTTTCGTAATTAAATCACTTAGAGATCTGTGCATAGTTTGGCACGCGGCTGGGGGTGGTACCCAGCAGGGACACCCAAGAGGACCGGAGGAGGGCTCACGCCTCCTCCAGACCACGAGGGGGTGACCGCCCTGGTTGCTGAAAGGGGACCACGGGTACAGAGCTTTGAAGCTCAACCCTGTAGGGGCCCATGGTCACCGCCAGGGGGTGTCCCAATGCCTGGAGAGCCCTGGACCTCAGCACTTCCCCCACACCAGGAAGTGCTGGGGGGAAGAGGAGCAGGGACACTTGGAGTGCTTCCGGGGATGCATCCGGAACTTCCGCCACACTGGGGCGTGTCGGTGGAAGATTGCCCGGACACACCTGGAACACATCCGGGTCGCTATAAAAGGGGCCGCCTCCCTTCATTCAGGGCTGGAGTCGGGTGGAAGAGGACGATATCTGGGAGAGGAAAGAGGCGGCATAAAGAGAGGAAAGGCAGTGTGTGTTGGCCTGGACTTGTGGGGTGATTGGTGCTGCGGTACTGGGTTTGCGTGTTTTGACTACTGTAAATACTTGTAAAATAAACGTGTGTTGGGTGACATAACGATGTCCGTCTGTCTGTGTCCAGGCTGTTTCCCACAATAGACAACGTCTAGGCATCCTATGAACAATTACACTCCAAATTTAACTTTCCAGCAACACATTTCTTTCACTACATTCAAATTCAAAACTTTGTTAAACAGAACCTGTCCAATTTTCCTCACCTCCCACCTCCCTCTATGCCAGAAAAAATATTAATCAGTCTTGAGGACTCAGACAGCATCTCTGTAATATATAAAACTATTTTACAGTTTCAAAGATCCAAGAGCAAAGTGGGAAAAGGATCTCTCACTCAATATTTCAGAAAAGGAGTGGAGGGTAGTGTCGAAGAAAATTATGAATACAGACACCCCCCCCCCCCCCCCCCCCCCAACTGGAATGCCCCGATTTAAGCAATAAAACACAGGCAGGAGAAAGCGTCAATCATTATTCTTTATCTAAATCTCCGAAGAGGCAAAAAGCATCATATCAGTGTTTTTGCAAAAGAAAAAGTGTCTCCTTCTGCTCTATTTATACAATCCATTGGTTAGGTCACTATTCTTTAAAAGGAATTCATTACAAATTCAGAAAACTTTTAACATGATTGGTTACACCTAATTGCTAACAGTACAAGGCAGTTGTTGATACCTTAGGTGACCACAATTTGATTGATAGTCCTGTTTGTTTAGGATGTACGTGACGTTTTGAATGTATTATTTTTATTCTTATTTTAGGAGATGTGTGAATTTCACAATGAAGAGAAAAGAACAATGGCCTATATATATTATGATCCAGCTGGGTATAAAACAGGAAACAGTATTATAGAAGAAAGGTTATGCCATAAATATAGCACTTCTCTTAAGGGGTTCTATAAAGGACAAGAAATACATTTTATCATAGTGAATAATAAAATAACAGTGTCAGCTTTTAAGCATAAGCTCAGAAGGATATGAGACTCAGACACATGCCAGGTGCACATTGGACCAGGGTTCAAATTCAACTCTTGCAGTAGCAATGCAGAGAATCCACTCGAGCTCCATATGCGCAAAACCATACAATTATTCAACTTAAAATTATATATCGAGCACACCTGTCTTGTTAAAAATTGTCCAAAATGTTTCCAGGGCAAGATCCAACCTACGAACGTTGCAATCAAGTTCCAGCCTCACCAGGTCACATGTTTTGGGCCTGCACCAAATTAACATCATTTTGGACCAAAATCTTTAAATGCCTTTCTGACAGCCTTGGAGTCCCAATCTCTCCTAACCCACTAACAGCTGTGTTTGGTGTACCTCCAGATGGGCTTAGAGTGGAGAAGGACAAACCAACTGTAATTGCCTTTACTACTCTACTGGCATGTAGACTTATGTTGCTCAACTGGAAGAATCCTAACTCTCTTATTCTAAGTCAGTAGGTAACTGATGTTATATACGATTTGAAACTGGAAAAAATTAAATTTGCACTTAGAGGATCTGATCAAAACGTTTTCAAAACCTGGCAGGATCTAATCAATAACATTTTAGAATAAGCATTTAAATTGAGGAATCAGTGTTCTCTCCCCTCTTTTACTCCATTTACCTTTACTCATTTATTAATTTATCTCTTTACTTAATTTTACTAGCTTAAAAGTTTTACTCTGCTGGCCTAGCTCTCTTTCTCATGGGTGGGGGTCGATTTGTTTCAAACCTAGTTTTGTAACACTTTACTTGTTTGTGAGGAATGTTATTTGATTTTAATAAAATCAATAAAATGCAAAAAAAAAAAAATCCAAACCAAGAGAAAAATATGGATAAAAACAAATAGCGTAAGGGCACTAAACAGAGAGGGTTTGAAGTCCATAGCCTTAAATACTACACCACACTGCCTGCCAAGCTGAATCTGTGTATCTGTAACATCTCTGCTGCTCTGGACCACTGAAGTCAGTTTACCGTCACAACAGATCTATTTATTATGCCATCCCACGTGCTGGACATATTGATTTGAAAAATCTTTAAAAAAAGTGATGCAAGAATACTGCTCATAGATTACAATTCTGTCTTTAATGTCTTTTAACAAAAATAGTGTTAAAACTTGAAGGCCCTTTGTCTGTGACATCTCAATTTATAATTGGGTATGTAACTTTAACAAACATACCAAAGATTGCGAGAACTGGTAACAAAATTTCATCCACTCCGGCTCTTAACCGTGCTTCTTTTGCACCAACAGGGTTCTTTCAAGGAGCTTTGGGATTTAAACAGAATTCTAGTAAACTGTTACTACTGAACCACTTAGAGCTTTCTGACAGGGTGAATCACAGAGTTATGTATGTGGCAACTTGACTACTAAAGAATTTTAAAAAATACAGTCTACAATTAGCAATACTGATCCTGCTTAGTCTCAACTTAAACACTTCCTCCACTCTTTCAAAGGTTTATCCATTTCATTATTAGGGATGCAAGGCACGCAGCTAATGTCCTGTTTACATCTCCACCTTCCGGCAATTGATCAGGTTAATGAGCCACTTATGAACACTACCAGCACCGTTATAGACCATACTCCTGTCTTGCGCCATACTGGGAATTTTGTAATATTGACATCCGAGAAAAATATTATTGAATTTCATTATACCATGCTGTTAATATATTCCATTTGTACTATATCAATTAGGGTGTGAATCCTTGGGGCCCGTTCAAGCGGCATGTACAACTCCTAGTCCTTCTGATCATTTTTAATGAAGACACCTTTTGCTTTACACTTTATCATAAAGGTGTAATGTTCTGTACATAATATGGCCCAAAAATGCCATAAAAATGAGGGGTTTTCAGTTCTAGAGGAACAAAAAGAGAGGACAAGCCCCAAAAAGCATGATGTTTTGCATAACTAGACATCGAGACAATTTGAATGGTACAGTATATCATTATATATCATTGGGGTTGTTTGGTATAGGTGAGTCAGGGGGTGCCAGACAAAAAACTAAAGCAATTGCAAAGTGTTCATTTAGTAATTCTCACAATTTTCACTAAAGAAAACTACAACAGAGTATTTGTGTCCTGTGTCATGTAGGACACCAAGAAAAAATACATGGTGAGCCAAAATGAAGTACAGTAATCCCTCCTCCATCGCGGGGGTTGCGTTCCAGAGCCACCCGCGAAATAGGAAAATCCGCGAAGTAGAAACCATATGTTTATATGGTTATTTTTAGAATGTCATGCTTGGGTCACAGATTTGCGCAGAAACACAGGAGGTTGTAGAGAGACAGGAACGTTATTCAAACACTGCAAACAAACATTTGTCTCTTTTTCAAAAGTTTAAACTGTGAGAACAAAGCAAGCAGTCAAAAAAAAATCAATAAGGCTTTTTGGCTTTTAAGTATGCGAAGCACCGCCGGTACAAAGCTGTTGAAGGCGGCAGCTCACACCCCCTCTGTCAGGAGCAGGAAAAGAGAGAGAGAGAGCCACAGAAAAACAAAGTCAAAAATCAGTACGTGCCCTTTGAGCTTTTAAGTATGCGAAGCACTGTGCAGCATGTCCTTCAGGAAGCAGCTGCACACAGCCCCCCTGCTCACACCCCCCTACGTCAGCGCAAGAGAGAGAGAGAGAGAGAAAGTAAGTTGGGTAGCTTCTCAGCCATCTGCCAATAGCGTCCCTTGTATGAAATCAACTGGGCAAACCAACTGAGGAAACATGTACCAGAAATTAAAAGACCCATTGTCCGCAGAAACCCGCGAAGCAGCGAAAAATCCGCGATATATATTTAAATATGCTTACATATAAAATCCGCGATCGAGTGAAGCCGCGAAAGGCGAAGCGCGATATAGCGAGGGATCACTGTACCACATTTCTCAAGGTCATTCTGCAAGGTAGAGGCAGCCAAGTGGGTTGGGGTGGAGGTCCTTGATAGGCGATCTCTTGTAGTTTTCAGTTGGCAACATGCCTTGATCCGCTGTGCACCGTGCTTTTGCTGTCGAAGCGTTCTTCAGACATGACAAATCCATCATCACTACGCAATGCGCCTTCCAAACACACTTCAGCATTCCTCCTAACGGTGACGTCCCAAATCGGAAAACAATTCTTCAGTGGGTGGCTAAATTTAGACAGACGGGTATAATATTGAATAAAAAATCTCCAGGCCGTCCTTGGACTCTATGAACGCCTGAAAACATCTGTAAGGGCATCAATTTTGCAGTCTCTTAGATGTTCAGCGCACAAACTTGCTTCTACCTTAGACATTTCTGACACGTTTTTGAGGAGGGTTTTGCATGAGAACCTTAATTTCCATCCATACAAAATGATGGTAGTGCAGGAACTCACTCAGAGAGACTGGTAGGGTCGTAGAGACTTGAGTACTAACATTCTGCAAACCGTTCATCGAGATGCCATCGTCATGTGCAGCAACGAGGTACATTTCCATTTGAATGGTTGTGTAAATAAGTAAAACCTTCACTGAAACCAACCCTCGTGAACTTTATCAGAGACACCTGCACAGTGAGTGTGTTACAGTTAGGTGCGCTGTTGCAGAATTTCGCATTATAGGCACTTACTTTTTGAGGAGGGGGGAGTAATAGTCACTGTCACTTCAAAACGAGAAATGCTAGACAACTTTTTTGCAGCCCCAACTGGAAGAAATGGATGTGGCGGATGACTAGTTTTAACTGGATGGAGAAACAGCTCATCCATGCAAGTTTTGGGGGAGATGTTTCCGAGGAAGCTGATTGGATGGCCTTCACATTCACCTGATCTTACTCCGTGTGATTCTTTCTTGTGGGGCAATCTCAAGTCATAGGTATACAAACACCTCGAAACCTTGAAGCCCTCAATAACGCTATTCGCCACAAAATCACCGCTATTCCCATTGAAATGGCTGAATGAGTCATGTGAGTGTTCAGAAATTGTATCAAAGAGTTTATCGCTAATGATGGCCACCACCTTGAAGAGATCATTTTAAAAACACAGTGAAAATAAATCTATTTTGTATACCATTTCTTGTGTCGTAATGAAATTTATTTTATCTTGTAGCATTTTTGTAGAATAAATGTTTGAAATGTGGTACTTCTTTTTGGCTCACCCTGTACTGTATATAAATAAGTAACAACAAACACTAATGGCAGATGGTCTTACTAGCATTGTCAGGGGGTGGAGTGGGAAGGTGTATCAGGTGATGTTGCAGTCAATTTTTTTCATTTAATCAAACGACTTCAATCTATTTTTATTTAAACAGCGCAAGTCACTTCACTACTAATATAAAATATGCACAACTATGAGTTACTTTTTTTCCATTTAAATAAACAGAGCCATGTTTCCACTTCAATGGTGCAAATCAATATTTAAATAAATATTCATACAGTAGACCCTATAAATACTAAAAGCTGGCTGCATAAAAAATGGCGCATGAATATGGATGGAGAGGACAACAACAAAGAAGTAGAGGGTGATGGTGCAAGGTGCCATATCAGAATTGGCCGATGTTAAGAGTGGTGTCCTACAGGGATCAGTGCTAGGGCCACTGATATTTTTAATATATTTAAATTATTTGGATTGGAATATAAGTAACAAGCTGGTTTAGTTTATGAATGTTGCCAACCTAGGTGAATTGGCAGATATTTGAGAATCTGTTGAATCATTACAGAGGGACCTGGACAGAAAACAGGCTTGGGCAGATCTGTGGCAGATAACATTTAATGTAAGTAAATGTGAAGTATTACATGCAGTAAGTAAAAATGATAGATTTGAATACACAATGGGAGGTCTGAAAATCAAAAGTACACCTTATGAGAAGAATTTAGGAGTCAAAAAGGACTCAACACTGTCAACTGCCAGACAAGTTAACAGAGGTTATATAAGGCTACAATGTGTAGAGTACAAGTCCAAGGAGATTCTGTTCAAGCTTTATAACACACTGGTGAGGCCTCATCTGGAATTCTGTGTGTAGTGTTCGTCTCCAGGCTACAAAATGGACATAGCAGAACTAGAAAAAGTCCAGAGAAGCGCAACTAGGCTGATTCCAGGGCTACAGGGGATGAATTAGGAGGAAAGATTAAAAGAGCTGAGTGTTGTTAATTTAAGCAAAAGACGATTAAGAGGAGACATGACTGAAGTGTTTAAAATTATAAAGGGAATTAATATAGTGGATTGAGACTGTTACTTTAAAATGAGTTCATCAAGAGTGCAGGAAAAACATAGTTAAGAACTTGTTAAGGGTAAATTTTGTACAAACATTAGGTAAAAAAAAAACATAAGTTTTTCTTCACACAGAGAACCATTGATGGCATGGAATAAGTTACCAGTAGTGTGGTAAACAAAAGGAGTTTAGAGACTTTTAAAACTCGACTTGATGTTATTTTGGATAAGTTAATTGGATTGGACTGGTGAGCATTGTTGAGCTGAATGGCCTGCTCTTGTCTAAATGTTTTGAACGTTCTAATGTCCTAAAGAAGTATTTACATAAGCGAATATGTTTTAGGTGTTTCCGCATGACAGTTTAACAACTACCTCTTTTAAGCAATTTTGGAAAAAGCCATTTTGAATTTTTCTGGCTCTTTTTTTTTTATTTTGTTTTTGTTTGAACCCCAAAAGTGAAGAAGTTACATTTGGCTTTGAAATAATACTCATCTTCCATATACAGCTTTTTCACTGTTACTCCTTGTATTGTTCTTAGCTTAGACCCATATTGGACTTTTCTGAAGCTGTATAACTTGTAAATATCAGTAGTTTAACCAATTAAAACAACCTTATGGAGCCTTAGCAAGCTTGCAGAACTCCAGCTTTGTTGAATGTGAAGTTAACGTTCAGGGCTATAGTATTCTTACATTCTTCATACCTCTGCTCATTTTTGAAATCTATTTTTAAGTCAATATTTGCAAAAAAAAAGCATGTCTCCATTGTGTGTTGGTTAACAGTCTACCAGCATACACACACATAAACAGTTAATGGCTAAGTTGCTATGATGCCTAAAGCACGGTAATATATTACTGCACCTACTTAAATCATTGACCCATAATTCTATCTATCATCTTATCTATCCATAATCCAACTGTGCTTTTTCCTGAGCATCTTGGGGAACTTGAAGTCTATCACAGCCAGCAAGGGTGCAAGCCAAGAGCAATCAATTAAAAATATTTTGAAATGGCAAATTATAACCTAAAAAACAACATAAAATGTACTTATATATATATTTTCTTCATATCCTAGAACAGCTCTAGCAATGTCTTGCCCCACAGTTTCAGTCCCCTTTTACATGTCCATCCAAATATTTATCCATTATTCATCCATCCATTATCCAACCTGCTATATCCTAATGACAGGGTCACGGGATCTGCTGAAGCCAAACCCAGCCAACACAGGGCGCAAGGCAGGAAACAAACCCCGGGCAGGGTGCCAGCCCACTAAAGGGCACACACACACACACACCAAGCACAATTTAGAATCGCCAATACACCTAACCTGCATGTCTTTGGACTGCGGGAGGAAACCGGAGTACCCAGAGGAAACCCACGCAGACACAGGGAGAACATGCAAACTCCACGCAGGGAGGACCCGGGAGGTGAACCCAGGTCCCCAGGTCTCCCAACTGCAAGGCAGCAGCGCTACCCACCGTGCCGCCCATTTATCCATTATTGAACCTACTTAATCCAATTCAGGGTAAAAGTGGCCAGAGCCTGTCCTGGCTGCACTGGGTATAATATAGGAATTAATCCTGTATGAGGTAATAGTCGACGAGTACACCAATACTCACTTTAAAGCTGGGCTAACTACCACGGCACTAGGCCACCTCATTCTTCAAATATACTAAGGGGAAAAACAAACAAAAAAAAAACATTGACCACATTTGGTATATTTACACATTTACCCAAATCAGGTCAACTTAATGCTGAGTTATAAATGTCATTATAGCTAATAATGCTGTATAATAAAGTCTACATTTTACTTTGGCAAAGTTTGCATGTTTATATTTGTTTGTGTTAACATGTGAGACATTAATGGCATTCAGAAATAAGACACAGCTGGTTACCCTGTGAATGATTGTCTTCTAGACAACAGAATTGATTCAGACTGGTGTTTACAACGCTGTCGGCACATTGATGTTCCCTTGGTAGAATGCCAGTACAATGTGTTTACTTCACATTTCTAAATTTAAGCTTACAATGAAGGACAGCTGGGAGGCCAACTTTAGCATTTAAATTTCAGTACAAAAGGCTGTCTGTCTTGAGTGTAATGTATTTTGCTGTATTTATTTAAATGTTAATCTTGCGCTGTCTGAGCCCCTGTAATGAGCTGCATTAGTTAAGCTTTATAATGTTCAGATGTATAGATGTACAGGGAAGCGTCACCCACCCCTCAAGCAGCACCCTAATGCTGTGAATTGTTTTTTCTCTTTTTTTTTTGTCAATGGAAAAATATCTTTGTATGTGTGCCATGCCCAAGTGTGCCAAAACATTTCTTACAAGTATTGCCTCAACTATTGCCTTTTAATTTTCCCAAGGTTTTCACTTATGTTCTTTTTCCATAAGCCAACTGTCACACTCTTGTACTGTGCTACAATTATTCTGTGGTCTTGCACCATTCCTAACCCTACCATATAAAACTTTCCAAGATTGAGAATATGCCATTAATTTGAGATGGGCTTTGTGAGTAAAGTTAGAGTGCTATGCACTGTATACATTTCTTACACTGGAGTGCCCACACTTCTGTATTTTAAGATCTACTTTTCTATTAGATGTAAAAAGGTGTTATATATGCGCCCGACCCGGAACAGACTGACACGGTGGCATGTGTAAAATCAACAAAAGATTTTTTTTTTTTTCAGCTGAGGTCCACGTCTTCCCCGTGTCCCTCAGTCCTAACACAGTCCCAAAGCACACCAAAATAAGGAACATAGAAGCACACCAATCTTCTTCCTCCACCACTCCTCCCAGGCCACCTTGTCCTCCTCCTCCCGACTCTGGCTCCTGACTGGTGGCCGCTGCCTCCTTTTATTAGGCACCCGGAAGTGCTCCAGGTGCTTGATGGCCGAGTCCTGGCTGCACTTCTGGGTGTTGCGAAAATACTGCCCACAAGGGCCCAGCGGTTCCCGCTACAGCACCCTCTGGCGGCGCCTGCGGAACCCAACAGGGCTGCACCGAACTGCAACTCCCATGAAGCCCTGCGGGAGTTCGAGGCACTGCTGCAACCCAGGGAGGCTGCCATTTAGCATGCAGGGGGAGATATTGGGTCTCCCATGCTTGCTCCCCCGGAACATATGCTAAAGGGGCGTCCCGGCTGTGCCCCGTGGTCATCTGCCACATAGGTAATACAACAAGAGCTACTGATTGGTAATTTTTCATTAAATTATCATTTTTTGCTAGAGCCTAAAATATTACAATATGTAAAATAAAAAATAATAAGTTTATACATTTGTATGAGCTAGTATATACTATGTAATTATTGAATAATTTTTTTGTTATATGATAACTATAGTCTAAGAGAGTAAAGATACAATTATTCATAGCATTTCATGAAAAATAGCCGTGACCCTTACCTTATTTTGATGATGTGCACAGAAAAGAGTCATCCAGGTTTGCATATTCAGGAGAGTGGCCACCATTAGCTACTCTCAGACAGGCTGCCAGGTAGTCATCAGACAAAATTGATTTGTTTCATTGACGTTCATGCAGGGAATTGCAGATTCACATAAGTAAGTTGAATCAGAAAAGCTATTAAATAAGCACCGCATTTCACATAGCGGGATGCATTTCCTATGCTGTATTTGAATGTTATGTTGGAGTGATAAAATTCCATCTTCAAGCATGGATGAATCTAGGTGAAATAATTATTATTAATCATTTTGGTGGTTTGTGCATCGCTAACTGTTTTTGCTGCAAAGGTAAAAACACAAGAAAAGTTTCAATCAGATACATCTTAGAAATGTTTGTCACAGTCTCAAATGACATTTTGAATTTTCGCCACATAGCATACAGTGTTAAACTATCCATCCATCCATCCATCCATCCATCCATCCATTTTCCAACCTGCTGAATCCGAACACAGGGTCACAGGGGTCTGCTGGAGCCAATCCCAGCCAACACAGGGCACAAGGCAGGAACCAATCCTGGGCAGGGTGCCAACCCACCGCAGGACACCCACACACTAGGGCCAATTTAGAATCGCCAATCCACCTAACCTGCATGTCTTTGGACTGTGGGAGGAAACCGGAGTGCCCGGAGGAAACCCACGCAGACATGGGGAGAACATGCAAACTCCACGCAGGGAGGACCCGGGAAGCGAACCCAGGTCCCCAGATCTCCCAACTGCGAGGCAGCAGCGCTACCCACTGCGCCACCGTGCCACCCGTGTTAAACTATGTAAAGGTTTTTTATTTTTTATTTTTTTACAACCTTGATACTCTGTTTTAAAGTTCCAAAGTTATGACTCTGTAGCTTTAAAGCAAAGAATTCCAATTTTTCTTTGAAAGTATTAACTGCACAGATCATACCAGTTAAGTTTGTGTCTTTCCTTTGCAGCTCCAAATCAAGTTTGTTGTCTATGTCAGTCACGTTAGTTAAAATGCCAAATCTTTGCACCACTGTTGACTTTTAACCTGCTTATATTCTGTGTTAATAAAAATGTAAAGAAACTCCGTGATCTGCTATCTGTGTGCTTTCCATTAGTCTTCTTAAATGGCCACAAGAGGCATCTTTGTAGATATCTTACCCATATTGAACAGTTGTGTCCATCATCTAATTCATGTTTAACATTTCTGCACAAAATCCTAATAGGTTTTATATGTCATGATAATGAAGGATATTGGGAAATATTTTATCCTCCTTTGAATCAACTGATTCAACTTATCATTGCACATTGACAGAAGTTATGGATATTAAAGTAAATTCTAATAATCTTATTTTGTAAACAAACTCTTTAGATGACAAAAATTGTCTTCATTGTGTTTGAATATTCAAAATCCCAAAGAGTTCTTTATCTTTGGTCATATCCTCAAATACCATACTAATAAAAATGCGTAACAAAGCTGCATCATTGATGTCTGTTGACTCAGCTAACTTGGAGTAACTTCCTTTTAAATTCCAAACTAATTGCTGTCATTTCACAATGCTGCATTTAGGCCAAGTTTATACTTCACGCGATGTGATGTGTGGTCCAGCGGACACTACTGCTACGCAAGTGTTGTACCATTTATACTTGCGTGTATACTTTACATTAATATGGAAGATTCCACCAGGTGGCAGTGCGAGATATCATCACGGTGAGAACAGGTTCGGCTCTGCTGTGTTATGAATTGCCTGAAACACCCATTAAATTCTGAGGACACATTGCCTCAATATCTCTGAAAAGGATGTTTAATGATTACATCCATCAATCTAGAGATGCGCCCATTCTAGCAAGCATTGGGCACAAGTCAGAAACAATTCCTGGATGGGGTATTAGCTCATCGCAAGGTGAACACAAGCACACACACACACTGGCATCATTTTAGCATCACCAAATCCCCAAATCTGCATATCTTTGGAAGGAAATCAGAGCACACTGTGGAAACCCACCAGGAAAACATGCAAACTCCAGACAGGGAACATGACTCCTTGCGAGGCAGCAGCGCTACCTCTCTGCCACCATGCCGCCACCACATGTGTAATTATTAGCAGTATTCATCATTTAAATGAAGTTAATGACTTATCTGTAAAATGGAACATACATGCTTTAATGCATTTCATCATGAAAGTGATATCAAGTTGAAATCTAAAGATTCTAATTGTTCAGAGAGGTGGAATATCATAAATGTGACATGTTCTGTGTGGAAATTGCTGCTGTCAGTTCAGGAGGAAGCCCCAGAAAGCACGTAGTGATTAATAACGGGGTTGGTTTTAAGATGATGTTTACGACGGTCTTCTTTAATGGTAAAGTAAACTACAAGGTTAAAGTGGACATTTCGAGAATAAAGGCAAAATTTCCAAAAAACAGACCTTTCACCATGTTCTTAATTTTTTCTCTGTGGCTCAAATTTGCTGCAATATATTCTAATGCTGTTGTGAAGGTGCAAAAAAAAAAAATAGATGGTATGTGAGACCTTTAAAATGTATTGTTTTTTACATTATGATGGGGAATATGCTACGCTTGAATATAAAAGTACCACGAATGCATTTGTATGTCAGCATTTTGCTTTACCACATCGAACCATTTATCAAACATTGACACTAACACATCGATCCCAGAGGATCCTCAAAGTGGCTTTCTGTCACATGTTGATAGTAAACAGAGACTCTGATGTCATATTCCAACTTTTATCACACTGCGCCCCCCGACTTTCTGCTGGTACTCGCTGACACATCGCGTTAACTTCTGAGGACATGCTCAGAGGACGCTGCAAATGAACTCTGGGAATGCATGGCAGCTACGTTCTGAGTGTGAAGTATAAATGGGCCCTAAATCAGTATTCCTTGATGGGTCTGATGTTGAATACTATTTCAGTTTTTTTTCAAAGTTTTAAATGGGATCAGCTGCCTCAACAAACTGTTTTTATTAATTCTCAATCTTGGAATGCTTTGTTTTTCACGATAAGGCAACTAATCTGAATTACATTAATGCAACTGACATTGATTTTAAATTATGCAATATGAAAGTAACCTGTTGGACAATCAGTTGAGCTTTTACTTCTGTTTTTTCTTTCAATATTCACTGAAAACTCAATTATCTCATTAAGCAGTTCCCATGAATAGTACAGAAATATCTGCTGCATGTTTCCTTTTGTTGTGAATAACAATACATGCTTGGCAGATTGGACAGACACATTTAATGTCAGACATTGTTAAAAAATGGAAGTGGTAGGTCTGTGGTTTTTTAGCAGCTTAACTTACAATCATTTTAACTTACATATTACACACATTTTGTCTCCTAATTTTATTACTGAAATTGTATGTTTTATGAATGTGATTCAAACCAGTCAATCGTGATCAATTTAATGAGCACCTTAAGATACATAATGAATTCATGTGATCAGCAATTCCAAAGTATATAAACAAAACTCTCAGGAATAATCATACACAAAGTGTCATTTTATGAGGAAATACAATGGTTAAAGCAGCGGTTCTCAAACTGTGGGGTGCCCCCCCTAAAGTAACAAAAGAGGGAGCCCAAATGTTGCCATATGTGGTATAATTTCGCTATTCGTAGGGAAATTTTAAACTTGTAGCAGTGTATTGGCAGCAAAAAATATAGAAATAAATTTTATTAGGGTTTCAAAAAAACTGTTATGAAAACTCGGGTCGTAAATACTTAAAGGTTGAGAAACGCTGGCTTAAAGGATATGTTTGCTATTTTTCAGGTCAAAGTTATATCTTTACAAACATGGCGTATATTACTTTACCAAATGAAATTGCAATCTTAGGTGAAGTATATTTTTTAAAAAATAACTAGCCTGCTCTGGCACTTTATAATGGAGCTAAAGGGTAATGGAGTCTCAATATGATGAAAAGCCTTAAAACTTACTGAATATCTCCATTTTTCAAGCCAAAACTGTTTTGAAGTATTGATCCCTGTCTTGAGATTACGCACATATTTTTTTAAGAAGGAAAACAGTAAAAAGCAAATCATTGCTGTGAGATTTACCCATTTTAAAAAGAGACTGGTTGTGCACCTCACTTGGCTATGTTCGTCTTCCTCCGCAGTACTGTGGCGTTCTTCAGGGCCAGGGGTACTGGATTCACCTCAGAAAGTCATTGCCAAGCACCATTACTGATATTGAATGTTGTCATTCAGATGTGAATTGCTGCCCCAGTTCTATAGACATCTAGACAACAATAACTGAAAAAGTCACCCAATTGCTTATGTTCTTTCACCATACGCAAGCTTTTATTCTTTTCATGTCAAAGATCCTGCCTGCTGCCACTGGGCTGTTGAAAGCCTTTGTGTGCTTCTGTGAAAGGGAATATTGAGCAGTCAACACTTGAAATGGAGCCATTTTCTGTTTCAGCCATGGAGTACTCCATTTATGCAAGGTTGTAGATAAGATGAAGGGGAGGGGGAGAGGTAATATCTATTGAATACCTTTCTTATTTGATCAGTTGCACAAAACTGACTACTCTCACAGCCACAGCACATGGCAAGCACTTGCTAAATGCTTTTTATTTGAGCTTCTCCAAAATTTCCTCCTTTCTCTTCCCTGCTACAGACAACCTTCATTCACTTAAACTGGTAAGCCGTAGTACCCTGTGAGATCACTCGCAGTGCTGTGGAGAAATGTGGGGACATGGTGCATTAAATGTCTCACTTGCTAAAACATTATTAATGACAAATATCTACGAATCAAAAAAAGGGTTGGCAAACTTGGTTTTTTCTAAAAATATTGCCAAATTTTAATCAAATCTTTCAAGACATTTTTGAGATTTTTGCATATTTTTCTATTGTGGGTTTACTTTTTTTACTATTAAATATTGATAAATAGAAATGTCCTTTCTTAGTGGATACCTGCTGAACCAACCATCCTGCTAAATTTAAATTTTTTAGCTAAACTGAATAAAGCATTTTTGTTGATGAGTGAGTGAGTGAGTGAGTCAGTCAGTCCAACATTGTATAAAATGCACATAGATTCTCCATGACTGTATATAATGTTGGGATGGCGTCATTTATTGCATATTCAATCCCTCCATCTATTTTCCTAACCCGCTTGTCCAAGGAAGGGCCGCAGGGTGTATAGTATGTTGTGTTAATTGTATTTATGTTTGCTACTTGTATAGATGCAATACTAAGAGAAATTTATGGCAATTATGTTGCCTTGCAATTAAAAGTCAGTAATCAAGGTTTTAACATTGTTTCTAAACTTATGTAGTAGTCAACGAAATGAAAATAAATAAATAAACACAACCATATTTTGAAGCTGTTACAGTGTTATCTTTCCATGTGCATTTTGGTTTAATTGTAGATTATATAGGAAAGATAAAAATCAGGCATGAGTGAAAGAAATACTTATAGTAAGAAATCAGAAGAGAGAAAAAACTGTATTAAAACATATGGTGCATGGTCAAATTAAACTTAAATTAAAATTGCCACTATGAC
This sequence comes from Erpetoichthys calabaricus, assembly GCF_900747795.2. Classification (NCBI taxonomy): domain Eukaryota; kingdom Metazoa; phylum Chordata; class Cladistia; order Polypteriformes; family Polypteridae; genus Erpetoichthys; species Erpetoichthys calabaricus. Next base: position 36,592,531 of record NC_041410.2, read on the forward strand.
ATGAACGATGAAGAATGAAAAACTTGGATATTACATTTGTGCATTATTTCCAGATATTTGTATAATTTGCATAAATAAAGGTAACATCTGGTTGTACTGTACATAAATAGTTCCTAACCATGGTTTGGTAATATGAAACATCTTCACACTGTAGAGTTAAAGGAAGCCTCCAATCTTATATCTGAGTTTTCTTAAATAGTATTTATTGTTTGTCATCCAATACAGCATAAACATTAAGGGTCTTCTTATCATTAGATACTATTACCTGGACAACCTTTAGCATAGACTTACTGCAGTTATGGCAGGAGGAGGCACTGATTGCTAATCTGATCTGCATCGTGAAGAACCCAGTTTGCGCCTTCTGCCACATTTCCAGCATCAATCTTTGTCCTTTACTCACTCCATCCAATAGGCAGAGTCCAATTTGGCAAGCTGTAAGCAAGCATTTAAATAATGCTCTTTATTGCTACAATAAGGACTTGATTGACTTGGGAGGTATGCTGTCAGGTCCCTGTTGTATGCGTGAGATATTCTTTTCACTTCCGTCATTCAATTCCATATGAAGGAGCCTGATATAATTCTGTAGCCAATTGTAGTGGATGTGCTTTCCTTTCTAGCCAGGCAGCAAAGTCAATCAGTGTATACGTTTGGCTACTTCCATTCAGTGTGATACCTTGTGCTACACAGTTTTCTGCAAAAGACTCTCACACTGAATAAAAAGGGAAATGGCAGGTTGTTACTTTTACAAATATGTATTTACTTTATATTACATGTATTGTTTATGTTCCACTTATGAACATAACTCGATCATGTTTAATTTATTGAATCTTGTAGGATGTACAATATACTAATTTCAGTAATTTAGGTAGAAGTCAAAACAGTTATATTTCGTCCTCACCGGAAATTAATACGCACAAAGCGGATTCATCATCAGCGGAGGTTGGAAAACTTGGCGGTAAAGTCATGTGACTTTCAAAGAAGAAACAGGTTGTGTGTTTATGTTATTGCTGCTGGTTAACAGCAAAACGTTAGTGAAATAAAAGTAAAAAAAAACACACACACATACATGAGAGATATTCAGATATTCATTTAAAAGACTTAATCACACAGACTAACGTTACTCCGTTTTGCGTTTTTCCTTGTATTCTCTTTTATCAAACTATGCTCACTAACTACCGTCACAAGTCAGTAAATGTACAATTAAGTTGTCTCGATTTACTCGCTTAGTACAGGTACATTTACGTACTTAACAAAGAAAAAGTTCTGACTTTTGCTACGGGTCAACAACTTTTGGCGTTACTGTTCATAAGTATTAACATAACATTGCTCAACCAGGTAAATACTATTAATACAGACAAATAAATAATACATCCGAATACAATGCAATGCAGTTGTAAAATTTGCTTGTTTGAAAATGTATATATATATATATATATATATATATATATATATATATATATATATATATATATATATATATATATATATATATATATATATCCATCCATCCATCCATTATCCAACCTGCTTTATCCTAACTACAGGGTCACGGTTGGTCTGCTGGAGCCAATCCCAGCCAACACAGGGCACAAGGCAGGAAACAAACCCGGCCCACTGCATATATTTTATATATATATATATATATATATATATATATATATATATATATATATATATATATAAATATATAATATTTTGTGAAACAAGGTGCCAAGGATCAATTTTTGCATATTATATTTTACTAATATTTAACATTTATTCTATAATATATACAGTTACATAAATTTAAATGTATTTTAGAGTATAACACTCTATCTCAGGTGCATTTTGTGTTCATATTTAGTTATACATTGGTCATGACATTCTGGCACAGCCAAAGATGCAGTGTTCTTACGCAGCTTTAGTACATTCAGCTTTTGAATACTAATCTTTTGTATTTTTGTTGGTTTTTATTGTTTTTACCAAATAAAATTAGTTTTGGTATTAGCAAACCTGTTTATTTCTAGTTAATAACTTTGAACATGAACTATAAAATGATACTGGAATAAGTACATTGACAACCTGAAAAGGTTATAGCTAAGTAACTCGGTGAGGTGCATTTTTTAAAATAGTTTATAAAACAACTGTTAAAAACTTATGCTTTCTTGACATGTTCATTTAACATAATATGATTAATTTAACAACAACAACATTTATTTATATAGCACATTTTCATACAAAAAGTAGCTCAAAGTGCTTTACATAATGAAGAGAAGAAAAATAAAAGACAAAATAAGAAATTAAAATAAGATAACAGAGAATGAAAAAGTTTCACTCATTTTATATAAAAATATCATGTTGTTTCAGGATATATTAATTTAGTACATTAAGCATAATTAAATAATTTTTGAATGTTATTTTGTGCAACCGATGTACATATATATATTTTTTTTAATCTGACATGCCATTTTTTTCAGGGCAGTATTTTGGTGGCACTTTTATAAGCAATCTATCAACATGGGATCCACACTGGAGCTCAATGTCAGAACCACCGCTTAACAAGCTCAGAAAACCTACTAGTATACTAACTAATAGTCCAAAGTCCTCAATACCTTTGGCATCCCCTGACCTTACTGCTCAAGCATTCAAAATGGCACCCACTTTCTACTTAAATTAATTGCTGTGGTTGGAATGGAAGAAATTAATTATCTGGACAGGTGTGCTGTATACACAAAACGAGTTGAGATCAGGAGTATCTGTCATTGATTGATTGGCTGTGTGCCCATGTGGCACACGGATTACAGTCTGTAGGAGCCAGATTTCTGGCTGAGCTATAGGGGATCAAATACTTATTTCTCTCAATAACTTGCAAATCAGTTTATAACTTTTATGTAATGTGTTTTTTCTGGATTTTTGTTTGATATTCTGTCTCTCTCCATTAAAATTAAACTACCTTTAAAATTAGAGACTGTTCATTTCTTTGTAAGTGAGCAAACTTACAAATTCAGTGGGGGATCAAATACTTATTTCCCCCACTGTATGTTTACGGCCCATATGCTCAAGAATAAAAAAATGGACTTTTGTGTCTGTTACAATAAAATAGTTTAAAGTTTCAATGATTTCATTCGCCACTGGCGAACTAAGTAGAAATGATAATTGGCAAACCTATTTTTGGTTGCATTTGTGATCATTTTATTTGCAGTCAGGAGCCCTGGCAGGACCACAGGCTGGGCCACTCAGAAGTTGCTTTTGGGCCGCATGTGGTCCGTGGGCCACCATTTGAATAGGCCTGTGCTATGACATAAGGTAGTATTGCAAAGATGCTGAAAAGAAGTTGCTAAATACGTTTAAACTGTAAAGCCATGGAGCATTCACAGTAACTACTTAAACTGTGATTTCCATGTCTGTTTCCTAGAAGTTCATTTACATTAATAATGGAGCAACACTTCTTAAAGTACCAAATATAGTTTTAAACATTAAACTGAACACAATTAAACTTAAAGGGCTGCCTGAAACATGTTGGTAAAACATCATTACAGTTTTTACTATCATGTACAGAAAACTTATTTTTATATTTCTAAAAGAATGAAAAACAAAAGCATCTAATAAAGATGCACACAAGGTTAACAAATAATCAAACACATGTGGCAACATGCAGACTCTGGGAAGTCCAGCATTTCAGTGTGTCAGACACAAAACGAACATTTGCGCAGGCTCACACACAACCAGAGTGTGTGATGACGCAACAGACAGGATGCTGGGAGTTTTGTACAAGCCCCATTACAATGACCACAGAGTATCACTTGGTTGCAAGCTGCACTTTGCTAGAAACCCTACATTAAGTGTCAGATAATTTTTGTTTCATAAAGAGAAGCACATTTTATGCAGTAAATTATGATAAAGTGCTTTACAAAGCCTAATACTGCTTAAAAAAATAAAACAATTTAACACCTTTAGAAAAACTGGAGTAAATTATAATGAGGGACACTTATGTAAGCATCTATTTTTGAGTGTTATGTCATCAATCACAATCATTTCTTTCACTTACGTGCCCTTCAATGGACTTCTTCAATGTATTCTTCAGTAGCGCAATGAAGGAAGTTAGGGCAGCTGGTGAAACGTGTATTACTACTGTGTGTCTGAACCCTGTTCCCGGGTCAATGTGCATTTTACTAAGGCAATAAGCATCACAATTCAAGTTTTTCCGGTAGGTGCAATGGCCCTCTCCATCACTTCGACAAGGCAAGTCTTGGCCTAATATTTTTTTTAAATTTAAAAGCCTAACCCCATCTGCACCGTTTGTCTATGTCTGAAACAATATTTATTGTAAAGGTACAGTATTTCTGGCCTAGTTCATACCAACAATTTGTACTATCATTTGGAACTCCTCCAATGGCCCCCAGGCTGATCCGTCAGGAGAAATGAATTGCTTCTATCATGAAGAAGCTGATTGCTTTCCTGAAGGTATTCATTTGTTTTTTTATCTTTGGAAAAGTGTATACCTGAGACATTCTTTTTCTTTGTATGGTGACATCAAAGTTCCCACTTAAATATACACACATATTCTTTTTTTTTTATTTCAAAACTTTTAGTTAACTCAAATATTTGTTCTCAATAACATATTGGACTGTGGATTCCAGGGTGGTAGGAGACCAAGTTAGCACTGGATATCACTCCATCACAAGGCATACATACAAAAATAATCACTTACAGGAACTATAGTTGCGTATTAACTTTACTTTGTAGCGTGAAACAGGGAAAAATCCAAACCAGACCCAAAGTGCACTACTGAAGTGACAGGCCTCCGAGGTCATTCCCTACCAGCTCATATTTTACTCTTTGTGGCAGTTTTAGATTTCATATTTTCTAGGAAAAGTATAGAAGAAGAAGAATTAGAAGAAGTCAATGGTATATGAAAAAGAAGTACGGGTCATGTACATACAAAATAGGCTGACTTGAATAGTCGTGAACTGAGTGGTCTCTTTATTGGTTAGCCCTAACTAATACAGAGGTGGTTCCTTTTTGCCATCAGAACTGCCTCAGTTTTCCAGGGACTTAATAAAGAATTTTAAAAGGGTCAATGAGATGCTGACCAGTTTGCATCTCTATTGTGTTCCAAAGTTATGGTGTATCTCACTTCCTTACAGCTCAGTCCTTTTCAACCGTCATACTTATGGATTAAGACCTAGCAACATAGCACTCTCTCCTGAAACTATTACTGGACTTGTATAGCCATGTAGAAGAGTCTGCTGAAAAAGGCCTATTCACAAATCATCTATTCTGTACGGAGCACATACTCCCTAAGAAACAGCTCCTTTACATAAATCCACATCTAACAAACACACTAGTGAAGAAAGAACAGTGGAACACTACAAGAACCTATAATGTTATTTGAACTTTTAGTATTTGTTTTAACTTCTCTGAAATAACCAGCCTCAACACACAAAAAAGGTTTGTGGCAGCCACCCGTATACTTGAATCCTGGCCGCATATAGGCAAATAAGTAGCAATGATCTTTACAGAATGGAGTCCAAAACAGAACTGAGGTACATGAAAGTTGCCTGATATTTAAGGCAGAGAACCAGAAGTGATGTCATTGAGGTCCAGAACCTGGAAGTGGCGTCATTCTTGGGGCCGGAACCGGAAGTGATGTCATCGGGTCTGAGTCAGACAGATTTTTCCCATATTTGGTCTGCAGAGATAATAGAGGAAGGTTTAGTGCCCCCCGCCAATCCCTGGGCTGGTGTGGAATTATCTTCGTTTGGTCCATTCAACTCCCTCCTATGCGCACGTGTATGACACTTCACATATGCTAACAGATAAAAAAATCTGTGATTACCTGGCACACCATCTATGGCTGCTTCTTATGTAATGTGAAGGGTTAGGCCCTCAGTTACCATTTAACTAAATTTAGTGGGTTTAGAAAATTGATGGATAGATGGATGTGTTCAATCAACGTTTTATATACTCTTAAGAGAATAAGGAAATGTTGAAAACTAAAAATTTCAGCACATAATGCAATTTTAAAGGTATACAATAGTTCAATAAGTTACAAATTGACTTCCCTAGGACTGTCCTGTGAGATAATTGTAACCTCCTTCTGTTGATTGCCATTGCCTGTACGTTTCTCTACATTTATATTTTTGTGGATAATGTCATATTGATTAATTGTTACACTTTAGTGCTTGTTTATTATTTATTTTTCTTAACATGAATCCACTACTTAACACAAATTATAATTTGAGAATTAGAATACAAGTAATTAGCTCTTACAACATTCCTGGTAATTGAATAGATACACTGAAAAATCTACAAAGAAGATATGTTTGTGCTAAATAAAAAGGTTTGTCCTGGAGCTGCAGCTAACTGTGAATACAATACACATTTCAGGATAAAAAAGAGGTTTGTTAATTTCTCAATTGAAATATCCAAAAAAAAAAAAGGGAAAGCTTTTCATGCCTGATAACAAGGAAAAACAGAAGAGAAATGGTTCTTTCCAGATTACACCTGTAGCCTTTCGTAAAGTTTACCTGATGTCTTTAACATATCTTTCAGAATCTTAAAATTGCATAGTAAATTCCTTACAATTAGTACTTTGATTTTGGGAATCCTCATGTAAGTGACGTGTGATGGCACTCTTCTGATTTTCTTCTCCACTACTCCATTCCATTTAAAAACAACCAGAATCACAGACATCTTAACCTTTCCACCCTGGCTCTACCCTTTTTTGAGGTCACTGTAGTGGAGCTCTGTCTCTCTATTCCTTCATGTTCTTTCTGGTCATCTACTTATTACACCCAATCTCCTGCATAACCTTCTCTGACACATCCTTCCACCTGGTTTTTGGTTTCTCTCTCCTTTTTACTCTTATCTCCTGGCAAATCAATTTCCGATATTCTGTTTAGCACACTGTTTTCCTCTTATCCATCATAGTCCACTGTATCCTTTTCAGCTTTAAGTTCCCCATAATGCTTATTTTCTCTTTAAACGATTTTATTTACACCACACATACAGAATACATACATTAATACTGCAGAAACATACAGCTGTTTCTTTTTGGTAACACTTACTGTATATATTCGCATTTAAGTTCTCCCGCGGATAAGTCAGGGCTTTATTTTACTGTATAATTTCTGGTATTTTATAATTTCGGTCGTATAAGTCGAATGTGGAAAACTCACGCTATTGGTCCAAGAGATTATGATATGCTAATTCCCACCTGAGAGAGTAACCACAGATCACACTGCCTTCTTTTTCTATGTATTGTGCCTACGTGACCACACGGTAATATCCAAACTATTCTGAAGCAACGTTTGCACTGTTTTGTGTATCTCACCCTCATACACCTTTATCGTAAGAGCATCCCTTATCTACGATAGAATGTTCGATCAGAAGAAAATATGAAGCTGGTTTGAAATTAAAAGTTGTTGAGGTTGTGAAAGAAATTGGTGTGAGATTGGAGGAAGCATGAAAATGTAAAAATCTAATTTTATTTATTTAGGTCTAATTTTATGATCGATTTTTCGGGGGTCAAGACCCAACTTATACGCAAGTATATACGGTACTTTTCCAGCCTTTTCTTGCCCCCATCCCAACTTTTTTGAGACTTGTTGCTGCCATCAAATTCAAAATGAGCTAATATTTTTCATGAAACAGTACAATGTCTCACTTTCAACATTTGATATGTTTTCTACGTTCTGTTGTGAATAAAATCTGGGTTTATGACATTTGCAAATCATTGCATTCCGTTTTTATTTCTAGTTTACAGTACACAGTGTCCCAGCTTTTTTGGAATTGGGTTTTTGATCTGCTATATCTTCATCCTATGCCGTTTTATAGTATTTCTACACATCTCTAATTCCATTTCCATTTCCTCCCTTGCATCTTCATATAACTAAATATTATTTGTAGAAATATTTGACCACAGAGGCGTTTTGTCACTTCTTTGCTGATCACATCTGATGTTAATATAAATAGTAATGAGCTCAATGATGAACCCTGCTATACTGTAATTTCATGGTCACTTCAAACTCTTTTCTTATTACTGCATCACACAGAAGTACAGTATTCATATTTTTAATGAATCTTCCATATTACAGTACTTGAGTAACTACTACTTTCCTTTTTAATTTCCACAATATCTCTTCTCTTGACATTTTGTTTTAGGCTATCTAAAGGTCTGCAAAAAACATCTCTATACCGTTCCCTCCTTTACTGTATTCTGTATTTTTTCATTAGGGTACTTAATGCAAACATTTCCATTTTGGTACCTAAACCAAACTGACTTTCTCCAACATCCATTATTTCTCTTCATCTCTTTTTCATGTTCTTTTCTCATATTTTTAATATAGTAATTGTAAAAGCTCATGAACCTTGGACTTATTTGATAGAAGTTAGAATTGGCAAATTTAATACCACTTGAATCCCAGCTTGGTCCTTTGTTAAACCGTTGTTGGATAAATCTAACAAATAACGCAGAAGGCCCATGAATTCTGACTTTTTTTAGTTTTGCAAACAGATGGTTATTTCTAAAATGGAACAGGATCGCCAAGACATGACAAACATAGGATTCATAATCGTGTGAATAATTCAAAATACAGTATGTTTGCTATAGACAGGTACAACATCCCAAAGGTAACTGCTGAAGATTTTGTTATGAATTACAAAATGTCAAAGGCACTGACCAAAGTACATAACATCATAAATATTTATAATGTGTACATTCCATTTTAATGTTATTTGTTATTTATCCCCGTCCCAGACACAGATCAGCTTGTACGCATTGTTTAGATTCAATTAGGTAAAAAGGACAAATACCCATAGTGCATTTAGTAATGTCACACTAAACATCCATCCATTATCCAACCCGCTATATCCTAACTACAGGGTCACGGGGGTCTGCTGGAGCCAATCCCAGCCAACACAGGGCGCAAGGCAGGTGCACAAACCCCGGGCAGGGTGCCAGCCCACCACAGGACACACACACACACACACCAAGCACACACTAGGGACAATTTAGGATCGCCAATGCACCTAACCTGCATGTCTTTGGACTGTGGGAGGAAACCGGAGTACCCGGAGGAAACCCACGCAGACACGGGGAGAACATGCAAACTCCACGCAGGGAGGACCCAGGTCTCCTTACTGCGAGGCAGCAGCACTACTCACTGCGCCACCATGCCACCCATAAATATATATACTGTATATATATATATATATATATATATATATATATTTTTTTTTATTTTTTTTTTTAACACAAATATTCCAAAATCCCACAAATCATCTGATAAATTCTTTGCTATTTGCAATCCTTAGTTATGTAAGAGAGAGCTGCTGTTGGTGCTGTGTAATTATTTGCAATTGCAAGTCTTTTTAATGGCCCTGTGGTTTTTTTTTTTTTAGTTGTCCAGAATGATTTACAATCAAAAGCACTCAGGCAATCAACCGTATTGTAATTTTTCATTACAAAACAAAAAGATTCATTGAAAAAATGAACATAGGTTTGAGGATAACAAATATTTTAGAAAGCTGTTACAACAATAAGCTTTGAAAAAAAAAGGAAAAATTAAGAAAGAAATACAGGCTAAGCTGTATTATAATTTTTTTGATGCATTGGGGCGGTACGACATATGACATTGACGTATTGTAAGGCTTTGGTTAGTGTGATTGAGACAGGCGCTTGATGAATGGTGCCGTCTGTCAAAGAACATCTGTGATTCATCATGCTGCTCCCTTCATAAGCTTCATCAGGAGAAATAGTGACCAGACTGGGAGCCTCAACCTGTTTCATCATTGGCACAGGTTGCACTTTTTTTAAAGGATCGCTAGCAGTACACACATTAATCAGTGAGGTTTGCTATCTCAGATTCACAAGACATGCTCCTCTCAGTAGTGTTCATTTTTACAGGATTATTGTGGGTCTTCGCACTTACAAATTTAAAGGAGTTAAACTGGGTTAGAAATTAAATGTTGCTATATTTTTTGTGGTTTTCTTGCCTGAAGCCTATCCCTAAATGTCCACTGTTCTTTTCTAGATACACAAACATTATGCTGTTTCATTTACATGGCTTAGCAAATTACATTACCTCCTGAAATATAAAATAAATCCTTGTATTTACAACATAAGATAAAAAAACAAATATTTCTGATAATACATAGCTCAGTAAGCAAGCATAGTGGTCATGTATATCTACATTTGACATATTTAAGGACAAAAACTTAAGGACAAAGCCAGAAGATTTGCAGATGCCACCTGGGAGGTGGGTACACTGGCGTCCCAGGAGGGATAGACTGAATACCCTCATCCAGCCAGGAGGCCAGTGTAATAGAGGAACAGGGGGAGATAATTTATTTGGACCATTGGCTCCACTGACATGCTAGGCAGCAGCATCCTTGGGTTGCAGTACTTGTATGGACACCTGCAGGGTTCGCTGGGAGTTGTAGTCCCATATAGCAGTCCTGTTGGGTTCTGCAGGAATTCATGTTCCCTACTTTGTGGGGCTTACATTTGACCCAGAAGTGCTTCCTACAAGTAATTCCCTGACGCTAGAAGTGTCTCCCAGTTCTGAGATAATAGGAGCTACTTTGTCTTACTGAGGGGAGTTGGATGGAAGAAGGACAAAGCTTGCCTGGGAAGAGAGAAGGTATAAATGAAACAGAAAGGGAAGTGAGAATAGAACAACCAAGAAGCCTTTGTAAGGTATTGTTGGTAATAAAACTTGTATTTGAACAAGGGACTTGTGTCTGTGTGGTTGAGTCTGGGGTGTGATCTGCTGCAACACCCACTTACTGGTCACGACCCACACCAGTTTGCTAACTGTGAAAATAGATTAGGGTAGCACACAGTGTTCCAGGGACTTCATGATATTCTTCAAATCCTTGCTATGAGCTATGGGGTATATATTTGGTATTTGGCGCATATCTGCAATATATCTACAAAAGAATCAAGTCTCTATCTGAAAACTCTTTTCTAACATATGTTGCTTTCTCAAACAAAATACTAAAATGTCTCAGTAATTTTTTTTAAATGAATTTTTGGTTTGTTTTTTTCTGACGACACACGTTTGTATAGGACAGGGTTCTCAAACTCCAGTCCTGCAGGGCCGAAGTGGCTGCAGGTTTTCATTCTAACCCCTTTCTTAATTAGTGACCCCTTTTTGCTGCTAATTAACCTCTTTTGAATTCATTTTAATTGACTTGCTCTTGAAGACTGGGCCCCCTTAATTGTTTCTTTTTCCTTAATTAGCAGCCAAACAATAGTGAGATACAAAATGACCAGCAAACTGTGTCCACAATATGTCGCACAATATCTGAAATCCAGTAACGGTGCACTGCATGATAACGTGCAGTGAATACACTTCACTTGCACATTCATAGTTTTCATCCTCTTTCTCTGTACGTTTAGCGTTTGTTTGCTCAGAGGTTGATGCACTTGCTGCTTCCTGAGCAGCTCCTCTTTTTTCCACCCTAGCGGCCCACTTCTTCTCTTCTTTCGTCGGCATCTTTTCATGTTAAAACTGATTAAGTCAGTGTTTGTGTTGCAATTACTTAGTACGTTTTCTTTAATTTTTCACTTAACGTAGCACTTAAGTCTTCAATCTGCCTCAAGAATGATTAAAGATATGAAGAGGTAGGGGAAGTGACGGCGAAGGTGGTAGGGAATGAGAACGGTGCCCGTACACATGCGCTGCATGGCTGCCCTGCTGGCCACTGCCAAGAGTTGATTCTACAATAAAATAAAAATAAAAAGAAGAATAACTTTGGATGTCAATCATCACCCTGCAAGTGGATAGTAGACGTCACATAGTATATGTGTACCAAATTTCAGGTCAATAGGTCAAACGGTTTGCGAGCTACAGATGTTTTAAAATCCTGGACAGACAAACAAACAGCCACAGTAGCATATTATATATAAAGATAAAGAAAGATGAAGGTGGCAGAAATGCTAATCTGCTCAGGTCCACAAAACATTTTAGCAGTGCTCTTAGAAATGAGAAAATCAACACTATTAGAAATGTATGCTGTTGCACAACGAGAGGAGCAACAAGTCATGGAATTAAAGAACGGGTTTAATTAACAACAAGAAGCAGCATCTAATTAGGCAACTACTTGGAGTGAAATTGGCCCTGACTTAGTTGGTCTTCTGTTGGCTCACTCACTTCACGTGTCATTTCTGTTTGGGTGCCATTCAAGGAAAGAAATAACAACAACAGCAACAACATTTATTTATGTAGCACATTTTCATACAAATAATGTAGCTCGAAGTGCTTTACATGATGAAGAAAAGAAAAAAAAGACAAAGTAAGAATTAAAGTAAGACAACACTAATTAACATAGAATAAGAGTAAGGTCCGATGGCCAGGGAGGACAGAAAATACAAAAAAAAAAACTAAAGATGCTGGAAAAAAAAAAAATCTGCAGGGGTTCCAGACCATGAGACCACCCAGACCCCTCTGGGTAAATGAAGCCATTCAGAGGAACGATGACAAAATTCTAGGAAACAAATCTTGAAAAACAAGTCAATTAAAATTAATTGAAAAGAAGTTAATTAGCAGCAGAAACAGGTCACTAATTAAGAAAAGGGTTAGAATGAAAACCTGCAGCCACTGTGGAGTTTGAAGAACCCTGGTGTAGGATGACAATGAAACATCTAAATGTATATGAAAAATCTAGTGTGCCTAAAAGTTGTACACAGTGACGTATGTTTAAACATAGGACATTCAGAAATAGTTATATTTCAAATTAGTTATCCTGTCAGTACCTGCTGGAGGCATTCTGTTTCCTATTCCTCTTAATGCAGACACAGCAGATTTGTTTCTTGGCCAAACAAGTGATTTTAACAAATGACTTAAAATACAGTTACTGAGATATGTGTGTAATGTTCCTTGTTGACTTTATTTATTAGAGTGCACCCACGTTTACAAAGTTATCAATATCAGCTGCTTCTCCCCTCTTGCTCAGCCAAAATTGGGCATTCAAGGAGTTCAATGTTTTTGTATTCCTAAAAAAACCTAAGAGACCAGAACTGAGAACTGTGGCTGAGTTTTTGCAAACTTTACTTGACAAATATGCTTAGCTTAATTGCGTTTTTAATTTTATGTGAGTTCAAATTGTAGCGGGGCCACATACAGTGCATGCGGAAAGTATTCACAGTGCATCACTTTTTCCACATTTTGTTATGTTACAGCCTTATTCCAAAATGGATTAAATTCATTTTTTTCCTCATAATTCTACACACAACACCCCATAATGACAACGTGAAAAAAGTTTACTTGAGGTTTTTGCAAATTTATTAAAAATAAAAAAATTCAGAAAGCACATGTACATAAGTATTCACAGCCTTTGCCGTGAAGCTCAAAATTGAGCTCAGGTCCATCCTGTTCCCCCTGATCATCCTTGAGATGTTTCTGCAGCTTCATTGGAGTCCACCTGTGGTAAAGTCAGTTGACTGGACATGATTTGGAAAGGCACACACCTGTCTATAGAAGGTCCCACAGTGGACAGTTCATGTCAGAGCACAAACCAAGCATGAAGTCAAAGGAATTGTCTGTAGACCTCCGAGACAGGATTGTCTCGAGGCACAAATCTGGGGAAGGTTACAGAAAAATTTCTTCTGCTTTGAAGGTCCCAATGAGCACAGTGGCCTCCATCATCCGTAAGTGGAAGAAGTTCGAAACCACCAGGACTCTTCCTAGAGCTGGCCGGCCATCTAAACTGAGCGATCGGGGAAGAAGGGCCTTAGTCAGGGAGGTGACCAAGAACCCGATGGTCACTCTGTCAGAGCTCCAGAGGTCCTCTGTGGAGAGAGGAGAACCTTCCAGAAGGACAACCATCTCTGCAGCAATCCACCAATCAGGCCTGTATGGTAGAGTGGCCAGACGGAAGCCACTCCTTAGTAAAAGGCACATGGCAGCCCACCTGGAGTTTGCCAAAAGGCACCTGAAGGACTCTCAGACCATGAGAAAGAAAATTCTCTGGTCTGATGAGACAAAGATTGAACTCTTTGGTGTGAATGCCAGGCGTCACGTTTGGAGGAAACCAGGCACCGCTCATCACCAGGCCAATACCATCCCTACAGTGAAGCATGGTGGTGGCAGCATCATACTGTGGGGATGTTTTTCAATGGCAGGGACTGGGAGACTAGTCAGGACAACTCTGTGAATGTCCTTGAGTGGCCCAGCCAGAGCCCAGACTTGAATCCGGTTGAACATCTCTGGAGAGATCTTAAAATGGCTGTGCACCGACGCTTCCCATCCAACCTGATGGAGCTTGAGAGGTGCTGCAAAGAGGAATGGGCGAAACTGGCCAAGGATAGATGTGCCAAGCTTGTGGCATCATATTCAAAAAGACTTGAGGCTGGAATTGCTGCCAAAGGTGCATCGACAAAGTATTGAGCAAAGGCTGTGAATACTTATGTGCTTGTGATTCCTCAGTTTTTTTATTTTTACTAAATTTGCAAAAACCTCAAGTCAACTTTTTTCACGTTGTCATTATGGGGTGTTGTGTGTAGAATTCTGAGGAAAAAAATGAATTTAATCCATTTTGGAATAAGGCTGTAACATAACAAAATGTGGAAAAAGTGATGCGCTGTGAATACTTTCCGGATGCACTGTAGTTAGTGTTAAATGTCAGTTCTGAGTGCGTCTCGTTTCATTGTCCCGTTTACTGTTTGTATGTGTATCAGTTAATGCCGTCCCCGTAAAGGGGGACGGATGATGGAAGGAGACCACAGCCGCAAACCTGGAAAACACCTGTCCTTAATTAATCAATCACAGCCGTCACAGGACTATTTAAGCCAGCAGGAGAAGAAGGAAGGAGAGAGGAGAGAAGGAGATTTTTTTCACATTCACGACCACGAGCCATCTGTACCTGTTATTTTCCACATCACGCATTTCCATCCAGTTTGTTTTTCCATCTGCCGGACTTGCTTCAAGGACCTCATCACGAGAGACCCCGGGGTCGGAGTTAATCATCCACCACGCACCGAGGATTCACGGTGAGGCTGCTCCATTTTTTCCGGGGAAAATCAAACGACTCATTTTCACTAATTCAGTCAACCGCATCCAGGACAGTTTCTTTATTACCGGACTCACGTTCACATTCAT
This sequence comes from Erpetoichthys calabaricus, assembly GCF_900747795.2. NCBI lineage: Eukaryota > Metazoa > Chordata > Cladistia > Polypteriformes > Polypteridae > Erpetoichthys > Erpetoichthys calabaricus. The sequence goes on from NC_041410.2 coordinate 36,607,617, forward strand.
TTCCATATATCATTCAATTCTTGTTATTCGTGTTGTGTGTTTATATGTTACAGGGACAAGGGAGGGTTTTTTGTTGTATTTATATTTGGTGGTGTCTTGTTGTTGCTGGGGTGGAGGGATATTTATATTTATATGTTTCTATTTTTTGCATGTCTTGTTTCATTTAATACATTTAATCTGTTTAATTTTACATCCTGTTTTTGTGTACTTATATTTTCACCGTCGATTGTGGGGAAAAGTTTAATTGGTTAGAAGTACGGCTTGATAGTTAGATTATTTCTCAGTAAATCATCCAGGCCACAAGTCTTGGAGGTGTAGCTGCTGGCTGGGTAAAGGGGTCGGCCGTTACAAAATGGAAAGCCAGAACACCCAGAGATTAACCCATGCAGACAAAGGTAAAATGTGAAATACTTACACAAACTTACATTTGTTTGCTTAGCGATGATTTTATCCAAAATGACGTACAAAAGAGGTCAGCATAATCAAGTAAACTTCAGTCTGTGGGACTGGTTGGGAGCGTGTGCTACATCACAAGGTTATAAAATTGGGCATTTGAAGAGCTCGGAACAAAAATACAAGCCAATTACAATTCTTGGGTCAGGTGCCTCATTCACACCTCAGAGGAGGGAGCATATCACACCTTCGCCCAATTTTACTGTATAAATAGAGCCTGCACGGCAAAGAGGGGGTGAACAAAGGATCAGAAAAAGAGTGAGAGAGAAAAAAATCACATACACACAAACCGAGTTAGAATGAGGTATTGGGTGCCTGCACCAGCATGAGGGAAAAGAGACAGAGTGGACCATAGCCCCACAGAGGAGCGAGTGATCAGAGCTCCAGGAGTGGATCATCCCCACTGAATTTATTGGTCAAGCGGGTATGATGATGGTGTTGCCCTCCTAATGATCCGGTAGATGCCATAAAGGGTATGTGGAAGATGGAGAGAGAGTCGGCTTCAAGGACATGGTTTTTCCACAGGTTGTGACAGCAGCTACTAGTGTCTCCATGTTTTATACTGAACCCTAGAATACTAACAGTGTCAAGGAGGAAGTACTCCCAGGTCAGGTGGAAGTCCCTGAAAGCAGGGACAGCCCTCCTCAGCAGCTCCTCCTGTCGACACCCAGGGAACCCAGCAGGACTGCCCCACGTGACTGTTATTCTCAACATGCTCTGCAGGTATAGGAATGAATTTACTGGCCCAGGAATACGGCCATCCAGTGTGTTAGGAAAACATGTGCTGTTGGGAGGCAGTCCCTCCTGTTCATCCATTACAGGTAAGGGTAAGGAGTTTATCCTGGCTGGGATGTCAGCCCATCCCTGCTTTCCACCACTATTTAGATAGATAGATAGATAGATAGATAGATAGATAGATAGATAGATAGATAGATAGATAGATAGATAGATAGATAGATAGATAGATAGATAGATAGATAGATAGATAGATAGATAGATAGATAGATATGTACAAATAAAGATTCCGCATCACAAATAGCATGATTCCAAATGCACCCTCCTTTTCAATATAAACTGCTTTTATCTTTCAACACACTGCTTCAGAGTCAGGAATTAAAGGGATGTATTGTTGCAAAAAATCCAAAAAATTCTTGAAGTTCAATATATGCATCACTTCACGTTGTCATTTTGGCCTCCCCCCAGCAGATTGGGTAATGACGTATAAAATGCTTAGTTTAGAAGTTACCATGGTACACACTTCTGGGTTAAAAATAGGACATATAGATTAAAAAAAATGAATGGATGGAAAATATTTAAGCCCACAAATAAATCTGGAAGATTTTATAAATCTTAAGAAAAATAAATGAATACTGTATATGATTATAAAGAAGAAAATCTTAATGGGGGTTTATGTAGTGAAATCTGGCAGTTGTGTATGTGGAAACAGTAGAATAAATAATCGTAATCGTTTAGTGAAAAGGCAACCAGACTAACCAGATAAAAACTTTCCTCCCATTAATGGACATTCTATTCCAAATGCCAAATTAAAGTTAATTTCTCAAAGCTATAGAGGCAGTTTATTCACCCATCGACTATATAGTCCAGTTATCGGCTTTAGAATCATGGGGTGCCTATCCCACCAGCCCTGCCCACAAGTCTGTAAACAAATTGTTATGTTATTTGGTATCTTTTATTGTTCTTCATTAGACATACAGTATATAAATGAAAGACCTGTGTGTGTGCGCATGGAGTCTGCTCTGCTGACACTCAACCACAGCCACTAGATGGCGCTTGTGTGACCCTCACTTCTCATTATGAAAGACCTGTGTTCAGCAAACACCTCCACACAACGATGACGTTGTGCTGATGACACAGATGAAGAGACACAATGTCGAAAGGAAGCAAACACCACGGCTCAACAAATGAAACACCTCAGCAACGGAGAGCAAGGCTTGAAGTTTTCACTAAAAACATTGTCTATCTGGAGGTAGATTCTCAAGACAAAGATTAATAGGACTCCATTGATACAGCTAAGATATGGTATCGCCAGTGTCTTCTTACAAAAGGCAATGGAGCAGCAAGGACAGGTATGTCCATGCCCTCTGCCCTGGGGAATTCTTAAGAGTAATCTGACTCCTGTCCAAGTTCACGAATATAATACAACTGCTAGGGAGTCTCCGGATTGTTTTTTGTCCTGAAGACCGCATGCAGCTAGTTTTCTAATATTCCAAATTCTTTTTCTTTCACAAAAATGTTTTGTTTTGTCTTAATTACATTATTTAATTACATTGTTTCTAATGAAGCTTTTGTGACATAAATCTCAATGTAGTGACTCTTTATACTGATGTTTTTGTAATTTTCATCTAAATATATTGTAGGTGTGCATTATTTGATACAAGATGCGTATAATGTACCATTATTATAATTGCTTTTTTCTTTTGAAATCTCTCAAAATTAAAATAGTATACTTGATTATTATAGAAGATTGACATGCTATTTTTTCTCTGTAGGTACTTCACTAACCAGATGAACTAAAAACAAAAGTAACAAAGGAACACAGCAAGCACCATCTTAAAGTCATTTTCTTAATTGTGAAACTTCCCTTCCAGACCTGTGATAATTGTTGGCTGTCAGGATCCATGTAATAACTGCACTGAGATGTTCATGTTAAGGGCATGGCCTTCTTTACGAAACAACATTTATCAAAACTCAATATATTCTGCTGCTCTGCAGGAATGACAAAGTGCATTATTAAATATGTAATTACAGTGTCACTCATCCTGTGGGGCTGCAGGCTATCTCCAAAGTAAAAAAAATAGTAATATTTACATAAAGATAACAATGAAGTAAATAAGAAAACAAACACTTTTTCATGGTGTATGAAAACCAAAAAAGGTTGCAGTGTTTATTTTGTGAAATACCACGTTTCCTCCTTTAATGTAAATCACATCTATTAAGACTTTAATATCACTGAGTCTAGAAATTGGGTATATGTACTTTACACCAAACAACTGCAAAATTGTAGTATTTATAATAATATCTCTTTAAAAAAAATATAAAATAAAATCTGCACATTTGTCACTTTAACTGTGTCAAGATTGAATTAACTATAACTGTGTGATGAATTTGTCAAAGCTCACCCCACATGTGGTATTAATGCACATTCCTCGTTGCATGGCCCGGTTTCCATGTACCTCTTTTGCCCACTTCATTTCTGGGAGAGTACCATGGCACAGCATATGTGCTCAAATGAAAATTTATTTTGAGCAGAAGCTGAAAATCAGACACATGTGTTGTGTGAGTTGTGAGTGTGTGCACACTGCACGGGGTAGCTATTATAATAATAATAATAATAACATTTATTTGTATAGCACATTTTCATACAAAAAAGTAGCTCAAAGTGCTTTACATAATGAAGAACAGTAAATAAAAAAAATTTAAAAAAATATAACAACATAAACTTACAGTTACTATTGTAACTGATCAGCCCACCTTGAGCAGAGGACAAAGTTACTCATGTGATCAACTGCCACTGATAGGAAGTGAACAATCTCATTGTTAAGCACTTTCTCTTTTTAGATGAATACTGCTCCTTAAACCTGCTATAACTGATTTTTAGAACATCTAGCATAAGGCTGTTTTAAAGCATTTTTCATATGATAATTAAATGACACATGAACTATCCCCCTGTTATTTTAAGATATCCCTCTATACATTATGTTGCCAGTACAGGGTGACCTTTACAGAAGGAGTGCAGCAATAGAGGTCTTCATGTCCCATTTAGATCAAGTTAATAAGGGAAGAATGACATCTAAATAATGTGCTAGCATTTAATCAATGTAAAAGACACGTAATGCTTACTTTAGTGTTTTAAGTATAAGGAAAGAAGAACATTAAAATTATTGAAAACTCAAAATGGAATGGAAAAAGCTTTACGAGGTGAGACACAAAAATAACCGGACTGGGCTTGGGGCTTTCATGGAAAACCATCTGGAGGTCCACTGGATGTGAGTCATAGATCTATATACCCTCCTGCATGCCCTCTCAAACCGCTGACCGGCAAGGTATATCCTGTGAATAGCCCAGTCAGTATTTGCACAACAATCGCTACACAAGTTGCTGTGATAATGTTGGGTAAAAAAAAATCGAACAGCGAATCAACATCAAATTTCTTGCCAATTTTCTCTTTTTCTGTAAAGCAGTTTTTAAATGACAAAAACATTCCTGTCCTCGATCATCCTCTCTGTTCACCCGATTTAGCTCCCTGTGATTTTTACTTGTTCCCGAAACTCAACAGTGACATGAAGGGAACCTCAAGCAAGAAGACTGTTTCAATCAATGGAACATACGTATGGAGCGGTGTAGAGATCAGGACGAGGAGTATATAGAAGGTGACAATGTTTAGAATGCTGTTATTCATTAATAAATATATATTTTTTTACCAATCTGGTTATTTTTGTGTCTCACCTCGTATGTATTATTTAGGCTGAATCTTGGCCCGGTCTGTGCGGAGGGTGTACTTTTTCTTCTATCGGTGTGGGCTCATCTCCAGTTTTTTCATCTCCATCATATAAACTTAAACTTTAGGATAATTAGTGGCTTAAATTTGTGTGTGCCCTGGAACACTGTTCAGGGGCCAGTTCCTTCTTCCTTGAGGCAGAAGGTGTTAATGCTCTGGTAACCCCATAACCCTAATTGGACTGTTCGATTTTGGTCATTCAACATGCAGGTGTTAATGGCATACATATACTTTTGTTTAAGGGAGCTGTAGGGCTTCAAGCCATTCTCCAGTGTGTCACACCCTCTCTACACTTAGCTTCCAATTCCTATTAAGAGAAAGGACAGTCAAATTAACTTTGCATCTAAAGAAATCTTGATATTTATTTTAAAGATCTTAAAGTGAATTATACCCTTATGCATACCCTTACAATTACATATTGGTCACCTTCAGATTGCTGAAATGTATTTTTACACATGACTGCTGGACCATTTTTTTTAAATGAGAGGCAAATACTGAAGTAAAACAAAAAAATATTAACATTTTTGTGAAAAAAATCTCATGTTACTTGTGTCACGTAATGTCAGTTATCCAGCTGCATGATCACAATGTCCAAAACACATGCATTTTGTGCAATATTGTCATTAAAAAACTTTTTCCATTAAAACAGAGGAACATTTAAATGGGGTTGAGCTTTTGAACTGAAGTAAAAAACGTTGAGCAATAAATAATTAGAAGAATTATTCTAACCTGAACATGTTCAATGTCCATGCAGTACTCTGATTTTTCATGGCAAACCATTGAAGTAACCTGTTATTTCTGCCCCAGGACCGTGCATATTTGAAACGGGGGCATCATGATCCAGTATCCTTTTCTGGGTATGGCTGTGCTTTGTTGCCGTCTTTTCCTTGAAGTGAAGTTTTCAGAATTAAGTGTGTTGGACTTTTCATAGCTTATCGCTAACTTGGACTTTATAGCCTTGATGGGAAAAATCTAAAATTGTAACACACAATTTAAAGAAATGGCATAGTTCATGTTCCTGCTGACAATAAGGTGGATAGGGGTCCTAGCCTTCAGGCTTCACTGCTACGCTGAAAGCTCTGTTTGTTTATACACACACACACACGTTGGTATGCCTAGGGCACTGCAGGTCCAGTTAGGCCAGCACCACCAAGTGGAAACAGGCTAGCAGCCACAGACACATACTACAAAAGATGCTGTATTTTTATACATAGGAAACTGAATTGATCATGTGATTGAAAATTGAAAAATGTCATTAAAAAGGCGAAGTCAATTTGTTGGGAACATTTTAATATGTTAAATTTTTGAGAGAAGTCCCTTAATGTGGAAATACTATCCTTAACTGATCAGTGTGGCTTGCCAGGTTTAGACAGTATGTGTTATTCTATTGTACGTCTTATATATTTATCATGTTTTATCAGTTTAACAACTACAGATTTTTACCTTTGCCAATTCCTGTCAGTTATTACCACCTTTCAGCTTTTATCGTGTTGTCTGTTTTATTCTGACACCAAGTGAGGCCTTGCTTATTGTTATGGGGAAAGCGGGCTTCCACATGCTGTTGTCTAGCTGAGAGGCTCAGCTTTGTTATCATGTTAGAAAGTTATCATGCAAAGGGCTGGTTACAAACATCTTCTTAGGTTGAGAAATGCAATTTAATATGAAATGGGGGAAAGACAGAAGATTCTTAGAGTTTCCTGGAACCTATCTAAAAATCCTGCTAGACCACATAAGATTTGTCCCAGGCTTTATGTAGAACAGGACTGACTTTATCTACTGTGGTGACTCTGAATGTGTGTTGGTCTTCCAGTGAATCACTGCTGCGGAAGCCCATGATTGATTCTGGTAGAACATGTCTGGTTCTGTCTGCCTGTCAGATTGCTTTGATAAGTGGCATTAAAAAAAAATAGTGCATAACATCTCCAAGAGCCTTGTGAGTTTCAATGTTTGTTGGCTAGTTTTGAACTCCTGGTTTAGATGAGTTCCATGTGTGAGATCCTGGGCTGCGCTCCTACACTTTGTCTGACTGTAACGTCATGCGTGACTTTTAAGGACTTTTGAATAACATACATTTTATCACTGTATTAAGCCATTCACGTCATATTTTTGGTTGTGGCATGCACTTTGTGGAAGTTAGATTTTTAGTTTTTATATATCATTATTTGTATGTATTATATATGTACGAACTTTACTGAAGGCAAGTATGAAAACAAATCTATTGAGTTTCTGACATACTGCAATAAATCATCCAACATTTCAGCAAACAGTCAATGAGATCTCCCATGAACGTGACATTATGCCATTATCACACGTCAAATTTAAGAGTGTAATACGAAGACTGTTTGTTTTTTTCTCCTCTTGAGATTCTTGAGACAAAAAAGCATAACTTTTTGCAAGGGCAGCCTGCTGGAACAAGGACTGAGCATCCTGTATTAGTAGCTTTAACAGGGGTCCGGAGGGGTTTCCTCTAAGGAAATTTTGACAACAAAAGAGAAAAGACTACAAGCTACTTGCAAGGGTTCTGAGCTTTAGGACTTTAATTTTTTAGTATTTTACAATACAATAGTTGAAACACAGTGAAACTAAATATAAAGTAAAAAATAAAAAAAAAGAGAAACTCAATTCATGGCCTTGGGAAACTCAAATGATTTAAAAATAAATCAAAGACTCACAGAAAGCTATGTGAATTGACAAGTATACTCCTACCCTGAGTTCACATGACATTACTCTGCAGTTGGCTTGTGTTGTTCGCTGCTTTGAACTAAGTCCTGACACTCATTCAACCTTAAGTGTTTAAGTAAAAAACTGGAAATGCATTTGTTCTGGGCTGGTGATCTGCCAAACTGTTCTACTGACACTAAGAGCGGGCACTTAGCACAGTGAGACTCACTCCCTGTTGTCCTGTCTGCAAGGAATCATTTTTAAATTAGCTAGGTATGTAAGAGAAATAAGGTCATCAGGTGAGTCTTCCATTGGGACCTGTTAAAAATCTAATGGAGCAAATTACACCGACAGCTCAATCATTAAACATCGTACCAATTGAATTCCTAAAAACAAATTGGTAATGTTGGTGTTTCCACTCAGCACAGGAAAATAACCTCTTTGAAACTATTGTGTCTCCACTTTTCACCGAAAATTGTTAGGGTTGGGTTTACAAAACCAGTAAGACCATGCAAGCCTGGTGGCAGCTTTGATGTATACAGTGCTGACCAAATTCAATTTCAAGATTTTACCTTCTCTGTTCGGATGTAATAAATTTGGTAGGCTCCTGGAGTGTTGGATTTATTCTATGGATGACTCCCAAGTAAGCATGATATGCATACCTGGAGTACGCACTCTTTTGACATTTTGTCACAAGCATCTGCTAATTCTTATGAACCCAACAGACTCCTATCCAATTGTCTTTTTATTAATTGTATTTATGAGAGCTTGAACCATGCACCTAGTTTATATTAATCTTGTGCTTATCATGTTCCATTTATGAACAGTTTGACAGTTATGATTTGTCTTAGCTATTATAAGGAATTTCTTTAATGCAATGATCTCAAACTCTGATCCTGGAGGGCCGCAGTGGCTGCAGGTTTTCATTACTAACCCTTTTCTTAATAAGTGACCTGTTTTTGCTGCTAATTAACTTCTTTTGAATTCATTTTAATTGACTTGCTCTTGAAGACTCAGTCCCCTTAATTGTTTCTTTTTCTTTAATTAGCAGCCAAACAATAATGAGATACAAAATGAGCCAAAACAACTGGCGTCCATCATACAATATCTGAAAATAAAGAAAGGTGAAGGTCTCATGAATGTTGATCTGCTCAGATCCCCAAAACATTTGAACAGTGCTCTTAAAAAAGAGAAAATCAACAATTTTGGAAATGTATGCTATTGCACAATAAGAGCAGCAACAAGCCACAGAATTAAAGAACGGGTTCAATTAACAACAAGACTCAACACCTAATTAAGCAACTGCTTCGAGTTGGAGGCCCTGACTTGGTCTTCTTTTGGCTCACTCACTTCACATTTCATTTCTGTTTGGGTGCAGTTTAAGGAAAGAAATGAAGCAATTCAGAGGGAACAAAACTTAAAAAAACAAGTCAATTAAAATGAATGGAAAAGGAATTAATTAGCAGCAATAACTGGTCACCAGTTAAGAAAAGGGTTAGGATGAAAACCTACAGCCACTGCGGCCCTCCAGGACCGAAGTTTGAGGCCACTGCATATTACAGTGTGATAAGCCAAGTTCAGTGGCTGAAAGTAATGCAAATAAAGAGAAAGCCGCTTGTCTTGTGCACGGGCATTTGGAAAAAAAAAATGTTAAAGAAATAAAGTTTTTCCCTCACCTGTTTTAGCGCCCCTACGCAGATTAACACGGCAGGGGCACAAAGTTTTACCATCAGTTTGAGCACCAGGATGCTCGAAGGGCTGCCTGGAGGCCTACAGGTGCTCCAAAAGTAAGCCTTGGGGCTCGAACTTGCCGATGCCAAGGCATGCATCTGAGGCCGTTTTTCGAATGTGCTCACAGTTTCTGACAGTCAATTGCAGAGGCGCGCTTCTGTAACCGCTGCAGGAGAGGGGGCGAAAGCACAATATTTAAAGTCGAAGAAACAGTTCAGAAGGATAGAGAGCTCAGTTTTAAAGTAGCTGGCAAAGGGAATTCATACGTGTGGCAAAGCATAGAATTGAAAGAGGGAGAAAGTTATACAGTACTCACTTAACAAAGGCTGAACGGGAAGTTAAGACAGACGGGTACGCACGCGCGAGTGCAGGAACATTTAAATAGGGTGGACTGCACCTGAGCAGCTGTTAACAAATGGTGTACATCCTGATATGCTGGATTAATGGAAGTCTGCAGATTGGATGGTCAAAAGGGCTCGTGATATAAAACCGGGGTTTTGTTTTGTTCTTTTCTTCACTTTTGATTTGGAAACCACTGTAAATATTATAAGTAACACCGGCACTAATTCTTCTTTCTGCAAGTGTCTTTACATTGGACTTTCTATATATTTTTTAGCAAGACATTTGTTTGTAAAATAGTTTGGACACTGCCAGAATAAAACAGAATCCTGTTTCTGAATAGTCTTTTGCAGTCTGAGTCTCTCTTGCTCCATCCCCTGGTTGCTCAGTCTCGTCTACTGACAACCCAAGTCGGGAATTGTACAACAGGGTCCTTACCCGGGGTGTCACATATTGCCATTTCCTTTCTTTTCTCGTATCTCTCTATCTGCCATGTGCTGTGGATTTATATGAAACTTTCACTGTATTTAACTCACCACAGACTGGCACTCATTAAATACTTGATGCATCTGCTTACCTCTGTCAACTGGAAATCACATACCTAGAGGGAGTCCAGCATCACGCTTGACAATCTGGTCTTACTAGAGTACTTTTAGGTCATCTGAAGTCAAAACTTTGGAAAGCAAATGTTTTAAAACACATTGCATGGCTGTAAAAGTTGAGTTAATCACTATGAAATTGCTGTGTATAACTGTGCTTTTTTAATGTTTTAGTTTAATTACCGTATATACTCGTGTATAAGTTGGGTCTTGAAACCCGAAAAAATAGATCATAAAATCAGACCCTGACTTGTATGCCCATTCAGAAATACGACACTTAATTTTTACATTTTTTTTGACGTCTTCTTGCTTCCTCCAATCTCACAACAGTTTCTCAGACACATGGAATTTTGTTGCAGCAGCGCAGTTACCAATTTCTTTCACCATTTCAACGACTTTTAATTTAAAACCAGCTTCATATTTTCTTCTGATTGAACGCTCCGTCGCAGTTAAGGGATGCTCTTACAATAATGGTGTATGAGGTGTGGAATATTTTGGGTATTACCGTGTGGTCATGTAGGCACAATCCATTGAAATAAAGGCAATGTGCTCCGTGGTTACATTCACAGGTGGGCGTTAACATATCATAATCTCTTGGGCCAATAGCGTGAGTTTTCCGCATTCGACTTATACGACCGGCATTATAAAATACTAGAAATTATACAGTAAAATCAAGTCTCGACTTATCCATGGGAGAACTTAAACGTGAGCATATACAGTATCTATTTTTATTTTTTCATCTCCTGTTCTTTTAAAATATTTTGTTTTATTCTATCAATCATGAAAGATTGATTCAGCTTTAGCTTGTATTTAAAGAGATAAGTTAGTTGAAAACCAATTTTAATATACAATATAAAGTTTTGTACAGTTTAAGTGAGGGCAGGTTAAGTGACTTGCTCAGGGTCAACAGTGAGGAATCGATCTGTGACCTTCTGCTTTACAGTCCATTTCCTTACCTGCAAGGTCACACTACCTAACGTTTCAATTGTATGAATGTCAGTTCCAATTTTGTAGATCATCATATTGTCACTCGTGTTTGGTTTTGCCACAAAGAGTTGCATTTATTGCTGCTCAGCTGCCTGCTTCTGGAGAAAACTCGGACATGTTTCTTCAATGCATTTTGTTTCAGTAAAAATCTGTTAAGTTTAAGGGCTAATTAAAATCATAGATTCATAAAATGACAAAGCTGCCCACTTTAAAAAAATGTGTTACATTTGGTGAAAAAGAGCCATCTGATGTGAGGAAAATATAAAACAGACAAAATAAAATGAGTGGAGTTTATAAGCTGGGAGCCCAGAGGGCCATCCATACAGTAGCTGATGCTGAAAACATCTTATATATTTTAGGATACCTTTATGTGTTTTTATCTTACTTTAACTATGTATAAGACACATAATTAAAATCTGGAAGCCTCAAGCACTTCCATGCCACTTATAAACAGGTATACACTCAAAATTCAAATTCAAAAATACAGCTTAAACATAAAAAAGATTTCATCCTCTTTTCATCCTTCTGTATAGAATTATTTACTTTTATGAGCTATTTTGACCTTCAACTGTCATCATCATTTTATTATTTGTTGATAAAATGTGTAGAAAGACCCCTTGGTGTAATGTTTGTAGATGGCTAAATTAGTGATGGTCTTGATTTTTGCCCATTTGTAGCTAATCCTTGTTATATAAAATAGTTGTAGGTGCCAGGGAAGAAGGACAGGCATCCTGGCCGGGAGGTCATAATGGATGGACCAGTTGAATGGGCTTACTGGAAACAGTTCAGTCCCCCACATGACAGGTGCTGGTGTTGATCAAGGCTGCACCAGATTAAGACACCCACAGGGTGGCATTGGAGTTGGCATCTTTGGGTACCGCCACAGGGTTCTGCCCTGGGAGGACTGCCCTGGTTTCCACATGATCTGGATGATATGGGCATGAGACTGGAAGTAGTTTCTGGGTCAAATTTAAAAGAAGAGCCCACTACCGCCTTTAAATAAGTCAGAGTCGGGAGGCAGCAGGCAAATACCTTTGGAGGTAGAAGGAGAGAATGGTGAAATGTGGTATTTTTGCTGGTACTCTTGTGAAGAAGGTGTTTGTGATTAATAAAATCCTTTATTTGAACCAGAATTGTGTTCAGGCACATCTGTGTGTGTAGTCTGGGGATCAGTGGCACCCCCTTGTGGTTACCCAGTTTAAAAAAATGTGCTTTCTCTACCTAGAGCTAAGAAATACAAATCTCATTTGCCCCTCTTCTCCATAATGCTCTCTTTTTCTCTCTGTCTGTTTTTCTGCCCCTTGCACTTACAAGGTACTGATCTCCAGCACCTGATACATATAGGTTATGCATATTTGTAATGGAAATAATGTCCATTTCTATTTCAAACAAGCAAAACCATATTTTTAAAATAAAATGTGAAAGGGTGCCTGATTCGTAAGATATTAACAACTACAAAGACACCAGTAAAGTAACACAGAGAATACTCCCTCAGTACAGTGTGTTTCTCCCCTGCTTACAGTTGAAGGGGTCCTGTACCTATCAGTGTATAAAAGTAGGGACCATTAGAGGGTGATGGAAGTTCTTTACATGTCTCGTTGTCCTCCAGAAGAAAATAAGCAGAGGCATTAGTACAGAAGAAAAAGGAGAAATATGTCCTGGTTTGAAATATGAAGTGTGACCCTGTCATTTTAAAGGGCAGGTGGGTGACCCAGCAGGTACCAGTGATACTGTAAATGACCGTCTTTTAATAGAATATGGCCACCGTGGACCATCTTTTCCGTTTGGGTAGAGCATGAGGTCCCATGTAAGGTACTTTAGGATCGTTTTGCCTTTTTAAAGATGGAATAATAACTGGAAACCTTTCAGCTAACAGAAGCATATTTCCAGTAGATTGGAAACGTGCAGCAGGCTTTTGTTTATAATCTACTCTTATGTTAGCCTGTTAAGTATATATCACTCTGTGTGATTTATTTTCAACAAATTAATCTTTATTTAAGCATTTAACCTCCCTAGAATTATTCTGGAGCAGAATTTAACACAGTATGTTCTAAAATTAACTGAAACACAGTGTTGCAATTTACAGACTGGAGGGATATGGTTACATTTCTTAGTTCTAGCCATGATCTTTACTGCTGTTTAGAATTCACTGTAAAGGAGTTATTTAACACTAGAATTACCAGAGCCTATGAAAAAACTCGTAGATCCGGCCCACCTTAAATCCGTTCGCACCTCTTCATCAGCGTCTTTTGTCCTTTAAATGTGCCGATAAAGACAAGCAGCAAGCAGCCTGCTATTCCGTCCCCCACTGCCGCAGAACGTGCTGGAGTTTTAAAGTGGAAATAATAGATTGTTATTTGGAACACATGCATTTCATTTGTGTTCTGTTTCTACAATAATCTGTGTAAACACATTGTTAAAACAGAAACGTTTTTTCATATTTTAGTAGTAAATGACAATATGTTGGCATAAACTATATAATGTGTGAAGACCCTGAAGTCCAAAGATCAAATAAACACTTTCACAAAAGGTTCAAGGATAAGACAACAGCTCGGTAAGATTTGCTGACTTGTAATCAGGAGTCCCCAGTTCGATCTCGTCTGCCTCCTATATTTGCCGTTTTCAGTAGTGAGCTGCTCTTATTGTTAATATTATACAGTACGCACATACATTTGGTTTGCGTCTGTAACAGACGGTGTACATTTATAATACCTGTAAAAGTTACCGTTTTTTTCACTTTTATTCTCTTAGTCACGATCACGATACATACTACCGCCCTAGGGATCTGACGCTGTTAGTATTTATTTGAAACTGGGAATAACTGTAGAAGTGAGTGATGTTTTGAGGCAATGCAACTGGACATTCTCTGATCTGGAGGGATAAAAGCTGGTAAATCTGCCTGCTTCATATCTCACCATCACTTAATTTTTTTTAATTCAGTTTTATTGAGTGTTCCTGCTCATGCTGAATTAGCACATTTACAGGACAAAATACGCTGGCGGAGAGGTGCGATGGGATTTAAGGTGGGCCGGATCTACGAGTTTTTTCATAGGCTGTGGTAATTCTAGTGTTAAGAATGTGCACATTCTGACAATAAAGCATTACAACAAATATCGTGCTTACAAAATACCAGTGAACCTGAGCATTTTATAAATGATTTGGTTATATTTGTAAGCCACAGAAAGCAGAACTAATATCGTATATAAATCTGACCTTGATTTAATCCAGTCTATAAAGATAGCATCTCAGTTTTGTCACAATTAAACCAAACTAACTTGTTTATGCTTTGATTCAACAGCAGGAGAAGATACTGCTTCACCAAAATGCAAAAATATATATATTTTATAAGTTTTTTTGGAGAATGAGATAACAAGTTAGACAATGTAAAGTATGCATGATGGAACATTCAGGTGCATTCAAGAACTATACAGGCACTATAGCCCTCAATGAACTGAGTTCAGTAGGTCGGATTCTAGAACTTTTTATTATTTCAGGTTTGTGGGGGGCCAGGCAAAAAAGCTGAAAACAGGCCTGGGCAGGACTCTAGTTTATCACAGGGACCACTCTCACTCACACTCACAAACAAAAAAAAACAAACACACACCATATTCACACATGGTGACAATTTGTAATTGCCAATTAAATATAGTCAGATCCAGAAGTATTTGGACATTGACACAATTTTCATAATTTTGGCTCTGTACACCATCACAATGGATTTAAATCAAAGCAATAAAGATGTGATTGAAATATAGACTTTTAGCTTTAATTCATGGAGTTTAACAAAAATATTGTAGGAGCTGTTTAGAAAAGACATTTTTATACATGGTCCCCTCCATTTTCAGGGGCTCAAAAATACTTGGACAAACTAACATAATCATAAATATAATGATCATTTTAAACATTTGGTTGAAAATCCTTTACAGTCAATGACTGCCTGAAGTCTGGAACCCATTGCCATCTCCAAGTGCTAGGTTTCCACTTTAGTGATACTTTGCCAGGCCATTACTGCAGCCATCTTTAGTTGCTGCTTGTTCATTGGACTTTCTGTCTTCAATTTGTTTCTTCAGCAAGTGAAATGCATGTCCAATTGGGTGGAGGTAATTTAATAATAATAATAATAATAATAATAATAATTCATTGTATTTATAGGGCACTTTACATTTGTAGTAAATTTGAAAGTGCTACATAAAAAAAAATAAAACAAGACAAAACAAGATAAAAACAGAGATAAAACAACGATTACACTGGTCTACAAAAAATATTTTTTGTTTGCTACTGGGAACTTCAGAGCAGCTCTTTATTAAGCTTTTTACACTGGTTTCATATATGAAATCGGAATTAAGCTAGCACATCAGATTTTTGAGATACACATCATTGCCATTTTGACCCTTTTGAATATCAATATAATATATCAACACGATATCTGGAGTTTGGACTATGTCCCACCAAAATTGTTTGAATGTCTTTATTCTGAAAACAAACCAGAAGACGATACCAGAGACACTTTAAAACATGTTTATGTTAATTTACCTCAATATAAAAGTGAGGTCAGTGTGCTCAAAATTCTCTGAGGCACTCGCTTTTGCACGTGTACTGCACATCCGTCTCTCTTTGCATGAACCAACAGTAGTCTCCCATCATGCTCGGAGTAAATTTTCCCCAATATCGGTGTTCCATCACCTTTGTATCTTGATGAAATCTTTCCCCATGCTCATCTCTGACATCTCTTAGATTTGGTGGAAAAAAAGTCGAGATGAGAATGTAAAAAATGCGTCTACAGTGACATTCTGGTTCTCGTAAGTTAATATACTTTCAGCATATCCTCCACAAGCTCAGTATAATTCTCTGCTCTGTGACTGTCAAGAAAATTCTGGACAACCTGCATGAATGAGGGTGCTGATACAGTTGGCTTCAGTTTCTTTTGAACTCATCGTCAAGCATCAGTTCACGGATTTCAGGGCCAACAAAAACACCTTCCTTAATTTTGGCTTCACTTTTCTTGAGACCAAACTTATTTCTTAAATGCTGAAACACATCACCTTTACTGTCCAGTCACCCTAGTTGTCCAAGACCTGGAACATCATAACTAAAAAATGGAATGTGCTGGATGAAAACGGTTTTCAGATTTGGAGTCAGCAAGTGAAATTTGTTAAAGTACAGGTGAAAGAATCCCAGTAGCAAAATGCTTATTGACCAGTGTAATTAGTGGCATTCTCTTTAATATGCTTTTCTAAGTAGAAAAGTCTTTAGCTGTTTTTTAAAACAGCCCACAATCTGCTGTGTTCTCAGGTTCTCTGGTAGGGCATTCCAGAGCTGTGGAGCAGCAGCTGCAAAGCTGCAAAGGCTTGGTCACCCATTGTACGAAGTTTGGTCATAGGGGGTGAAGAAAGTAGGTATTTGCAAAACAGAGGTTTCATGTAGTGGACTGTAATATAATGAGTTTCTTAAGATATTGTGGAGCATTTCCATAAATACACTGATGAGTGAGCAAACAGAGTTTGTACTCAATACGGAGGTGAATAGGGAGCCAATGAAGTGACCGAAGGATTGGTGAAATATGTTCATATTTCCGCACCCTCATCAGGATCCTTGCAGCACTATTTTGAATTTGTTGGAGCTTTTGAAGGCTCTTGTTGGGTATCCTGATGAGGAGTGCATTACAATAGTCCAGTCTGGATGAGACAAAGGCATGAACCAGCTTTTCAGCATCACAAAGGGAGAGGCAAGGACTGAGTTTGGCTATGTTTCAGAGATGAAGGAATGCAATTTTACAAAGGTGATGGACATATGTATCAAATAACAGATGGGAGTCTAATTTGACACCCAAATTTGTAACAGAGGGGGAGAGGGTAATGGTATGACAAGAAAAGGAAATAATTTAATTGGCTTGGCCTAGGAAGAATATTCCACTTCTTTGCCTTGAAAAGTTCTTGGTTTGCTTTATTAGCACAGCATGTTCTGGCTCATTTTCCATCTGTACTGTGAAGCATTCTGCTATCAGTTTTGCAGCATTTGACTAATTCTGAGCAGACAGTATAGCCCTGTACCCTTCAGAATTCATCCTGCTACTTCTACCAGCAGTCATCAACACTAGTGACCGACCTCCATTGGCAGCCATGCACGATCATGCCATAAACTGCGTTCACCATGTTTCACAGATGATGTGGTATTCATCGGATCTTGAGCCATTTCTTCTCTTCTCCATACTCTTCTCTTTCTAACATTCTGGTGTATATTGATCTTAGCTTCCTTTGTCCACAGAAAACTGTTCTGGAACTGAACAGTCTGTCGCTGTTACAGGGATGTCTGGTCACCCTAGTAAATTATAGTGTCAATAAAATAGTGAATCTTTATAAACTACAGATAATGGAGGTGTGTGGTTGGTTCAGTGTAAGTGTAAGGCACAGGTGTCAAACTCCAGGCCTGGAGGGCCGCAGTGGCTGCAGGTTTTCATTCTAACCTTTTTCATAATAAGTGACCAGTTTTCACTGCTAATTAACTTAACTTCTTTTCTTTAGCCCTGTTTTAAGGATTCAGTCCCCTGAATGGATTCTTTTCTTCATTAAATGACAGCCAAACAGAAATTAGATGTGAAACGAGCCAACAGATTATCAATTAAACTGTGCATTCAAACTCCAACCAATTTTACTCCAACTAGTTTCTTAATGAGATGCTGATTCTTGTTTTTAATTGAACCCGTCATTTAATTCCATGGATTGTTGCTGCTCTCATTCTGCCACAGCAGACATTTCCAAAACTGTTGATTATCTGTTTTACTAAGACCTTCACCTTTCTTTATTTTCAGCTATTGTGTGATGGGCACAGGTTAGCTAGTCATGTGGCTGCTTGTTTTGTGTCTCATTATGGTTTGGCTGCTAATTAAGGACAAAGAAACAAGGGGTCAGAGTCAGGTCCATTAAAACAAAGGCAAAAAAAGTTAATTAGCAGCAAAAACTGATCACTAATTAAGGAGATGGTTAGAATGAAAACCTGTACCCACTGCAGCCTTCCACAACCAGAGTTCGACACCCCTGGTGTAAGGCAAATACTAAGTAAATGTTTATTTGCTCTGTGCACAGCGGCTTACATTCTACTTTCATATCTACATAACATTTTTCTTTCTGTGCTTGCATTTTATAATTTTATAGTTAGGAAAATCATTTAACTTACCTGTTACATTTTAAAGCATCTGGAGGTGCTTTTGAACTGCTTTTTTCACTCAAGCCACTGGGCAGACATCATAAAGCTGAAACATCACAGTTTGCTGATGGAGAATTGCCGTTCCACATACAGTATGTGCGCAGCAGCAACAGACAGCGACTTCCTACTCACGCACACAGTCTGTGGCTATTGAAGGTGGGAAAAAAAATATATACAAGTTGGTGTAACCACTGTCAAGGTAAAATTAAAACAGTAAAATCATTTTAAGACAGACAAGCTCTCAACTTTTGAAATTTTAAAACTGTGTACAGCGCGATCTTTTCAAAGATATCTTGACAAATTTCTTTGAAGAGTTAATGTGTCAAATTTCAACAAAATTGGCTCACTGGGGCCGAGTTGTTTCATGTAGATGGACAGACAGACAGATAGACAGACAGACATGGGCTATTGCAATAGGTGCTTTGCGCATTATATGGAAACGCACTTAAAAATGAAAAAGTAGCTTTGTTTTTGAGGCCAAATTCTTTCTTTCTCTGTTTTAGTGTGTGGGACCTGGGGCTCTGAATTGAATAAAAATACTTTATGGCTGTTTGTTTCTGTCCGTCTGGCTGATTCTTGTCGAGCTAGCTGTTACATGCTGATCAACAACTGCCTTATTTCTATACAGCTGACAATCTCATGTCAGGTGGGAGCCGCCTCAGTCCTGTTAAGCAACCTGTATCTCAATGAGCAAGAGTTGTTTGTCTGTTTTCCAATGAAGCTGTTCATGTCAGTGTTACAGTCCTCATCATGAAAAGGACCACTGAAAGAAAATAAAGAAGGGTGAAAAACTGGGAGATGAAATAAACAGACGTTGAGATTTCAAACTCCAACCAGTTTCTTAATGAGAAGCCAATTCTCTGTGTTAATTAAACTTGTTATTTAATTCCATGGCTTGTTGTTGCTCTCATTCTGCCACAGCAGACATTTAAAAAACTGTTGATCTTTCGTTTTTTTCTAAGAACACCGTCAAGATGTTTTGGTGACCTGAGAGATCAGCTTTACCGAGACCTTCACCTTTCTTTATTTTCAAATATTGTGTGATGGGCGAAGGTGAACTGGTCATGTGGCGGCTTGTTTTGTGATTATTGGTTGGCTGCTAATTAAAGAAAAAGAAATAACTAAGGGGGTCTGAGACAAGTTAATTATAAATAAGGCAAAAGAAGTTAATTAGCAGCAAAAACTGGTCACCAATGAAGAAGATGGTTAGAATGAAAACCTGCAGCCACTGCGGCCCACCAGGACTGGAGTTCGACACCTGTGCTTTAAGGGGAGACATGGGGTGACTAGACTTAAGCTCATGTGACTTTTTCCTTTGGGGATACCTAAAGAAAAAGGTTTTCAAATATCGTCCTTGATCTCTTGAGGATTTGAAGGAAAGGATCAGACAGGAAATCAACACCATTCCACCTGAGAAGACCCGGAGAGTGATGGAGAACTTCCGGCAACGTCTTCAGCAATGTATTGCCAACGACGGCCACCATTTGTCTGATATGATTTTTAAAACCCATTTAAGCAAAACTGTTTTTTATGTACTTTTTGGAAATATGTACATTTTTTTTTAGATAGCTTCGTTCATTTTTTTATACCCCTTTAAAATGTGGGAGATCTTTGTGCCCCGCCCTGTATTTAAGGAGTTGCTGGTCAACAGGGGTCATCACTGTGGACTTAAAGGCAACGTAGGGTTAAGTACTGTTGAGCTAAAGAGGGAGCAGGTGTTTTTCTTGATGCCTTTGTAAATGTTTTTGTACAAATGTATCTCCAAGTGATAGTTGTGGTGGAGGTATATATCCATATTTAGGTTTGGGATAGTTTTTCTTTTCTTATATATTCATACACTTGATTTTTCTTGTACAGATTTTCTCTCAAATTTTTCACCTTGTGATGAGTTTCCTGAGCCAGGGATAAAGAAGGGAGACTGCATTTAATTTTGGAGCATGTGTGTGTGTGTGCGTGTGTGTGTGTGTGTGTGTGGGTGGGTGTTGTTTTTGTAGGAGTGCACTATACTTACTGTAAATACACCATTTTTTTTTCTTTTTTCCTTATTGTTTCTGTTTGCTTTTTGATGGAGTGTCAGCGCTAAAGGACTGAAACAAATCCTGTTGTTGTACAGCACTCTTGTAAATAACCTTGCACCTTTCACCCTTCAGTTTTGGATCTTTGTTTCTTCTCTCCTCTCCTCCCGTTCAGCTCACGAACTATCAGATGTCCAGAGTGTAGGTTGGAACCACATTCCCACTACACAGGATATCACAACACCCAAATCTAGGCAGATTAATCATGTACTTTTTTTTTACCTTATTGTATTCTGTATTTTTCATTACTTTGTCTCATACATGTTAACACGTGGGAAACGTTCATGTTAATTGCTAAAGATGAAACATTGAGTTAAACTGTTAAATAGCTTGAATAGGTAAATTGTATATTGTTGTACTGTGTTAAGTTCTGAATGTGGGTCAACTCAGTTCTTTGCATTTAATAAGTGCTGATAATTTAATATAGAATGACAGTTTTTATTATATTATCGTTATGTCAATTACTATGTTTAAGGCATGTGTGCATTTAAGTCCCATTTTATATTGGATATTGCCAATGCAAGAAACCCACAGTAATTTAAATCCGAAGCTGTACAATATTTAATAAAGACTCAAATGAGCATGGCTACACAGAGAAGCTGCACAGTTTACACTTTGCTGGTAACACTGCCCCCACAGCCTAGGAGGTGTTATACTGGCATACTTTCTTGCAAAAACTGATTTTTTCATGTTTTATTAAGTCTCTTCATACATTAAAAAGTCAATGTCTTTAGATTGACTGAAAACACTAAATTGTCCTGGCGTGTTTAATAAAGTGTAAGAGTGTCACTGGCACTGTACCCTTCAAGGTTTGTTCCTGTTCAATCACAGTTTGCTACCACGATAAGCTTTGGCTGTCTGTAGGCCTTTACTAGAGAACTTTACGTGATACATTTTATTTAATCTAGCCCTCTTTAATTACAGAATTAGTGCCAAATTATAGCTCAGTAACACCATGGGGAAAATGAAATCATATAATGAGAGGCCTTCTGATCTAATAGATCATTTTTTGCACATTCTCAGTTTTAAAAAAAATCAATCGTATTCTGACGTTTGAAGTGTACAATAATAACTGATGCTTCATCTGTCTGTAAATGGGATAAATGGGAATTGTTAAAATGCTGTATTCTTTGTAAATATTATTTTGTATTCTGAAAGGCTGGATTTCAAGTTATTTATTTGCTGAGCCTATTATGTTACCTTGGCTGACTTCTGTCACCTTATTTCTTCTTACTAATAACAAGTCAGTGTAGAAGAGTAAAGAGGTTAGATAATGACCCTACAGAGTGGCAAACGGCTGTTAACTGCTCCATTGCTCATAGAAAATCACTGTCAGCCCAATGCCTTAGGGTTCTTGACAAACAAAAAAGCTTAGGCTTATTTAACAGTGTTGCTATAATGAATCTGAGACATGTAGAGAATGGAGTAAGGAGCTGTATGCTAAATAACATAATCTTTATTTGAGAGGAAAGAATTTTGTTATTCTAATGCAAGAAGGTCTTATGTTCAATAGACTGAGTGCTAGAATCATTTTACTTTTGAAAACTGTGTTCTAAAAAATCTACTCATATCTGTATACATAAAATGCCTGAAGGGGCTTTATGATGTTGTTTCCAGCATCATGATTGTATTCAATTTGCATTTTTGGAAATATTAAAATATAACAGTTGTCTCATAAATCATTTATTTAATCATTTCTCTGCACTCATTGATTGTTTTTTTTTAGTTATTTGTTTGAATCTGTGAAAGAGAGAGTTTTACAGCACGTTCAGCAGGGATAATAAGACGGAAATGGACCGGTTCAAATCACAGTTTGCAGTAAGGGGAAGCGTTTATTCATAAGTACATTTGTGTGGAGAGGAGCAAAAATGCATTTTGCGAAGGGCAGAAGAAACCCAAAATAGGTTTTAAGCAGCCTACCTCATTCATAACTACTCAGGAATTCTGCTTAGTTCTTTGGTAGAACATTCATAAGCCTAGTAAATCCCCAGCTGTCTTGTAGTCTTCATTATCTTGATGATTGACTTGTTCTCCATAGAACTTTTTAGAATATTAGAACACTCTAGACAAGAACAGGCCATTCAGCCCAACAAACCTCGCCAGTCCTATCCACTTATTTCTTATACAAAAACATCAATTTGAGTTTTGAAAGTCC
This sequence comes from Erpetoichthys calabaricus, assembly GCF_900747795.2. Lineage (NCBI taxonomy): Eukaryota > Metazoa > Chordata > Cladistia > Polypteriformes > Polypteridae > Erpetoichthys > Erpetoichthys calabaricus. The sequence continues at coordinate 36,630,339 of NC_041410.2, forward strand.
CTAAAGTCTTACTGTCTACCACACTACTTGGTAGCTTATTCCAAGTGTCTATCGTTCCTTGTGTAAAGAAAAACTTCCTAATGTTTGTGCGAAATTTACCCTTAACAAGTTTCCAAATGTGTCCCTGTGGTGTTGATGAACTCATTTTAAAATAACAGTCTCAATCCACTGGACTAATTTTCTTCATAATTTTAAGCACTTCAATCATGTCACCTCTTAATCTTCTTTTGCTTAAACTATAAAGGCTCAGCTCTTTTAATCTTTCCTCATAATTCAACCCCTGTAGCCCTGGAATCAGCCTAGTCGCTCTTCTCTGGACCTTTTCTAGCGCTGCTATGTCCTTTTGGTAGCCTGGAGACCAAAACTGCACACAGTACTACGGATGAAGCCTCACCAGTGCATTATTAAGGTTGAGCAGAACCTCCTGTGACTTGTACTCCACGCATCGTGCTGTATAACCTAACATTCTGTTAGCCTTCTTAACAGCTTCTGAACACTGTCAGGAAGTTGATAGCTTAGAGTCCACTATGACTCCTAAATTCTTCTCATAAGGTGTACTTTTGATTTTCCGACCGCCCATTGTGTATTCAAACCTCACATTTTTACTTCCAATGTGTAATACTTTACATTTACTGACATTAAATTTAATTTGCCACAAATCTGCCCAAGCCTACATGCTGTCCAAGTCCTTCTGTAATGATATAACGGATTCCAAATTATCTGCTAATCCACCTATCTTGGTATCATCTGCAAACTTAACCAGCTTGTTACTTATTTTCCTTTCTAAATCATTTATATATATTAAAAATAGCAGCAGCCCTAGCACTGGGCCCTGCTGGGCACCACTCTTAACATCTGCCAGTTCTGATGAGGTTCCTAGCACCATCACCCTCTGCTTCCTGTGTCTGAGCCAATTCTGCACCCGTCTAAAAACATCACCCTGAACTCCCACTTTTTTAATTTGATGCCCAACCTCAACTTCTGTACAATGTCTCATAATATTATAGTAACTCTGGACACCTGTGGATCTTTCTAGGTTTATTGAAATAATTGTTTTCATTTCATTAAGAACATTCTTTGTGATCATATATTGTATTTTTTGTGTATGTCTGAGTGTATTGTGAAAAGCGTTGCAACAAGGGATATTTGTTAAAGTGTACGTTATCTGAATTTTTTTTTCTCTTTTTCTTTAAATACACTGACCAGACTTTCTTTTGGTGTTTACCATGTGCGGTATGTTCTGTAATAGTATGGGGATGGTAAGGAAATAATGTTGGTTACCCTTTATTTTTGTTTGTTTTTTTTTTCTTTTTCATATAATCATATAATTCAGGGATTGGTACAAATGTACATGGATCTTGCGTGAGTGTATCTCAAATATAATGTGAAATTTTGAAAGCGTAAAGACTGACAGAGCGGAGTGGATAATGCAAGTAATCTCTCTTAAGGGCTTTTATTCAGTACTTATGGCATGGCATGTCATCAGTAACGACACCCCTTAATATATTATCTTGACTATTTAATGGAGGGGTAAAGCTGTTTAGTGTGAATCAATCAAGTCATTTTTGTTTAATATTAATTTTATCAAACAGACTAAGTAGAACATTATATATGCATATATATGTGTGTATTTGAATAAGATGAATATTGAAGACAGTAAATTTAATGTAATATTAGCTGTGACCCAATATACTGTAAGAAACTATAAAGCAGAAATATGGGGACAGTGAGGTGATAGGTAGAATGGTTCACTAGACAAATTAGGAGCAAAGTGTGAAACTGATTACATATTGCTGTGCAGTAAACTTACTTGAAACAAAGGTAGGTGCAAACAAGTTGAGATAAACAGCACATGGAAGTAGCATTAACAATTTAACAATACATTAGAATTATAATCAATAAATTTATTACTTAAGATTTGCTTCAGAGAACTCTAAGTACTGTATATCGATGGAGCTCACAAGTCTGACTGGTAGGTATGAGGAAATCGAGAAGGACAAGAACTCCATAATGCAGTACACTGCAATGCTGGCTTGTGATGCCTTCTCAGGGAAAAGTGTACAATTAAACAACTTTCTTCTTTTTTTCCATTAAAACTCCCTGTGTGGAGTTTGTATGTTCTCCCTGTGTCTACATGGGTTTCCTCCCACAGTCCAAAGACATGCAGGTTAGGTGCATTGTTGATTCTGAATTGTCCCTAGTTGTGTGCTTGGTGTGTGTGTGTGCCCTGTGGTGGGGTTTGTTCCTGCCTTGCGCCCTGTGTTGGCTGGGATTGGCTCCAGCAAACACCCGTGACCCCGTAGTTAGGATGTGGTGGGTTGTATAATGGATGGATGGATGGAAGATATATTACTGACATGCTTGAATGTGTTAAAGTTGTTTTTTTAACCTAATCAGCAGGAAAAACTTCAAGCTTGAATGCAATTTAGAACAGCACTATGTGGCCTCAGTAAAAATGAATAATTTGTAATATTTACAGTTAACAGGAGTCCAAGAGATCAAATAAAAACCAATGTAAATTATTATTATTATTTGATTTAGCACTTTAACATCATCTTTAGAAGATACACTATTAACTATTGTGGCACAGGCTTTATATATAGACGTCGACCCGACATAGACTGACAATCGAGGCACTTAAAAATGAAACAAAAGATTTATTTTTCTTCAGCCATGGGGCACATCTTCCCCATGTCCCACAGGCCCTACACAGTCCCCAAAACACACAAAAGAAAAACACTACAACACACTCTTCTTCCTCCACTCCTCCCAGGCAGCTTTGTCCTCCTCCTCCTCCCAACACTGGTAACTCGAGTAGTGGCTGCTGGCTCCTTTTATAGCCCACCCAGAAGTGCTCCAGGGTGATGATTGACCTAATTCAGGCCGCACTTCCGGATGTGGCTGCATCACATCCCACACAGGCTCAGGAAGCTGTGCAGCTCCACCTGGTGTTGGCCACGGAGCCCAACAGGGATGAGCTCCGGTGTTCCACGACTGTGGCCTTGATGCAACCCAGGGGGGCTACCACCAAGCGTTCCAGGGGATGTAGTGTGTAGCCCATGGCTGTTCCCCTGGATTCAGTACCAAAGGGGCATCCCGGCCGGTCATGGGTCCCGGCAGTCTGTTACACTGTATAGATTTAGACATATACCACTTCAGCACAAGTACCTAAAATATCAAATAATAATTTTGTGCCATACTGTATAAGAAAATAAGGCATTAAAAGCTTATTCTGTAGATGACATTTGCATTAGAACAAATTTAAATGGCTAATTTACTATTGGTTGTGTGGAAGAAACCCCCCGAGGAAGACAGGAATAGTTCAATCAATTAGATTTTTATTCAGTCACAGAGGAGTACCAGGATTCTACATTGCAAGGCAGAAGAGCAAAGTTCCATTTTTGATTGGCTTTTTATAATTTCTTGTTCCTTCCCCTTACTTAATCAAAAAGTATAATATTGTTTACTTAAGCATTTTATTTTATTACGCTAATGGGCCATCTGTTCTTATTTTTTTTTTACTTGTCAGATAGACCCTAAAGAAGGAATGGTCATCTTTCCTGTGTCCAATAGACACATTCCTAAGAAACTGGAAGTTGTCCTGGTTCAGCTTACTGCACCCTGTCTTATGACGGACGCCTGTATGAACAACCTGCCATTATAGCAAAATGGCTTTGTCAGCTATTAACCCTAAGTAGCTTGCAAGCAGTTAATTTTTCTTTCACAGTTGTCATGTAACAGGCATAAGAATGGAGTTAGTGAAAGTTTATATCAGCGTGCATCTGAATAAGGAAGAAAAGGGTAAGGAAACTTAGAAAATAAACTTAAAACCAAAACATTTTTGCCATGTAGGCTTCATCATACACCCCACTAAGAAACTTTTCTATATTGTAGCGTCCCAGCCAGGTTAAAGCCTTTTTTTTTGACTGACTGTTATGTCCGATTGAGGGAGGGCAGAGTACAGCACGGAAGGCTGGCAGCGGGGTATTGATTGAGGCAGTTAAGGGAGGGGGGGTAATAAGCACCCGGACCCGGGATGGGAGGAGGGGTTGGAGAGGTTGCTTAAAAAGGGGGTGTGTTTGGTGTTACGAGGTCAGCGTTCTTTTTCTTGATTGTTCAAGTAAAAACTTTTTTTGGTGACACTTTTCTACGTCTGTCTGTTTTTGATTACTTCTTCTCTTTTCGAGCCTGACACGGAGGTCGCTACAATATTTTAGAGTGTGGAAACAACCTTTGTCTTTTATCCACCTAAATAAATTTCAACTATGTCCTGTCATTTTCCAACCCGCTTAATCCAGACTAGGGTCACAAGGTTGGTGGAGCCTATTTTAATCTTAAATATAATATTCCTAATTGAATTTCATGTTAGGAAAAAAATTACCATATACATTACTATACTATACAAATTATTTTTTTTTGAGTTTCTAGAGCATCTTCCAACAATAAATTTAATATGTGTTTTATGACAATAGATTTAGTGGTTTAAGTATGGTTAGGGTTGGGGTGTAATTCATATAGTGCAACGGTCTGGCATATATACTTACAATTCCAATAGAAATTAGAACTTAAAATGATACAAGGTTCCATTTAACTGAAGGTTAAAAAAATTTGTGCAACATTACATAAATGGAAAGATCTCAATTCTGCCTCTTTAGAAAGGTCAAACAGTAGCATTCAAATGCGAGGATAAAGCTAGAATGAAAAAGCTTTCAGGACTTAAAACTATGAATAAAAATGCATTTGGTGAAAGAATATAATAAAATTGTCTACATTTTCAAAATCAATGAGAAATTATTTATTTTAAAATATAAAAAAATAGGACTGCTTTACAGACTTAAGAAACATGGCAAGATGGATTATTATTTACTGATGGCTCACAATAAATGGTAAATGAAGGACACTTGAGTATCAGAGCATTGCTGATATTGCTAGCTGGGTAACGTGACAAATGAAAGTAAAAAACTTACCATTTATATTCTCATTTTGTTATAATAAGTTTGTTATAATATTAAGTTTAATGTCACTGTCTCTGTGCAAATTGTTTTATGGATTCATTCACACATGCAGACCAAGTATGGCACACAGGGGCTAGGCTGCAGTTTGGAGAATGAGACAACTGCAAGTAGGCATTGTGCTATTCCTGTATTTTTGGAGGTGGGGTTGAGTCCTTTCCTGTCCTTGTTTGGAGACCAGAGAGAGAGCCTGCACGTGGAGAAACCAGTATATAAGGCTTGGACTGCTGCCAAGACACTTTGAAGCCTGTGGACGGACGAATGGGTGATTGCGTCATTCGTCCCGAAAAACCTTTCAGCACAGCGACGGAAAATGGCAGACTGTATACATCAAGTTCCCACTTTGATATTGTCATGCTATGGCTTCCTCCGTCTGTAATGCCGCGTAAAATCGTCAGTAAAGAAAGCTAAGTTATATCTTTTCTGTTATGTGATTATTCACCGCCGTAACACTATGGGAGGGATATCGCCTTTTAATATCATATCTCTATATTTTTCAGTTACTTAAAACGCCGCAATTTCAAAAGAACACATTTCCGGAGAGCTAGTGCCTCCTAAGGAAACACATACACACCCTGCAATAGTAGTTTGTTTTTTTTTATATTTTACAGTAGTCATAGAGGTGATTTTGCTTTATTCTACAGTATATTACAGATAATGTAAGCCTGCTACAAGCTCAAACAGCCAGTGGTAAAATGTCGAGGAGTTTAGAGGAGCTCAGGAGTGTGAGAAACGGTTTGATGCTTGTGCATTACTTTCACCTTATGATGAATTAAGTAGTGGTGAGCCTTTTTAAACTGAGCAAAAAAGTTATCCATAAATGAACTGGTAGAAGAGTAGCACAAATGCACATGTAAAAACCAACATTTGGACAGAGCATCTACACTGTGTAACATGAAACATGGAAGATATATTAAAATGTCATATTTTCATTTGGAAGGATACTGGTTTGTCACATCTTGTGAAGCTGGTTAAGTTTTTCAGTTAGGGTGCTGCCATGTACATTCTGTTTGTTACACTCCCCATCGTCCCAACATGCTGTAAGTACCTGTGGCACAAGATATGCTTGAATATGCTGCCTTTGCAAACAGTGGTGTGGCAGTCTGAGCAAAGCTCTTTTTATACATTACACACACCACCATGACCAAATATTTAATAAACAGAAATGTCTCTTTGATGAACTAAACAAAAAAACTATCAAAACCGTTAACCCAATCCCAGAACACACCTGAAAGTTACACCATGCACCAAACACCAGCCTGTACTATGCACCAGCCACTTCACGTCTCTGCCGCTCGCAGTGTGAAGTGGGGGGGCTGAACGCACCCCAAGGAGACGTGGTCGCTTCTCTGAAACCCCCTTTTAAATGGTGATACAATGGGAAACAGTTTTTTTTACCTCCTCTTTGCTTGATCAGCTGCTGGCTCAGCTGCATCTCACGTAGCAATTTGAACATTTAAAAGCCTGTACAGCAGCTATCCTTTTGTCTCGCTGCCTTGTCTCCCTTCTCCCCCAGACATCCTCTGCACCTGTTGGGGGTCCTGCTCCCAAAGCGCGCCCCTATGAAGAGGAAGATTTTCTATTCTTATGATTGAGAGACGCAACTGTCCCCACCGACTACACACAGAGCTCGATTCACTCCTGAAAGAGAGAGACTTATGTTTGTTTGAAGTGTTTGAATAACGTTTCTGTCTTTAAAATCTCCTATGTATCTGTGCAACTCCATGATCCATGACAGCGTATGTGGATTTCACTTTCACCAAACAACAAATCTTTTAATTCTCGCAGATACACCTCTTCATTGGGAAGAAACACTACTTTTCCCTGATGGAAACACAAATTAGACGAATTACAAGTCTCCGACTTAAAATTTAAATCCAAACAATATATTCAATCTCTTTTCGCTGTTGCGTTATTTCACCGAGTAATAATTTCCGTATGTTTACGCTAGTGCGATCTTTACTATAATTTTTTTGAGACTTTTGAATTTTTGTACTTTCGTTATCTCTAACCTGCTCTACATGTGTATTGTGTCAATGTTTTTGAATTCTTTACGATGTTCTACTTTCTCATCTACTCTTTGCCTTTTATTTCCGGCCCCGGGTGTGGTTAAATCTCTTGTCTCTCGGAACGTGAAAGTGTCTCTCTTCAAAAGATCACGTTTCATTGCAGGATAAAAAGTCTCATCTCCCAAGATTTTTTTATTATAATAGAGAGATATGAAAGTTCTTATTTTACCACAGTAACTTAAGTGTTTTATTCTGTACTTTATTGTAATTTCAAAGTTTTATACTTGTGAGTGTAAGTGAGATTAAGTTTAAATTGTAACTTTATATTACAATTTATTGCATACAGTAGTATACAGTTGTGACTCTATGGTACACCAGCTGCAGCTCATGAAAGAGAAATAGAGCTAACAAATTTTAAAGATGGGCTGGTACAACCTTTTGTCAAATAGATCGATCATTGCAACGACACAAAATACACTACCTCTTAGTCTGAAATCATGCGCACCCACTATTGATTACAGCTTAATGCCAGCAGCATACACGACCTGCATAGGAGAGGGTTACACTTACACAAACAGGGAACGTTAGCTTTGAAAATAAGTGTGGCATGAAATAAAAAAACTGAAAAACTCAAACCTACAAACGGAGCAAGTCTTAATTCAACGTAATTGGTCATGAAAGTTTCTCTCAGTATGCTGAAGGAGGTGGCTAGCATTAGCCATTTCAACTTACCATCTGAAAATGGCAACGCTACTCTAAACATATGACTAGAGGTGAATTCACAAAAGTGAACACAGGCTTTATCGTTCTCTGATTATGAAGTTATTTATTTTAAAAGTTCAACTTAAATGTATGGAATGTTATTTTCTTTCTTGAAATAAAATTAATAATTAAAAATTATAATTTCTATTATTTCCCAACACATGAACAGAAATGAAAGAATTGCATGTGCAGAACTTATTCTGCAATATGTAGATCTGTAAAGTCTGTTAAGTCACGTGTGAACTTGTTTTCCAGTTATTTTAACAATATAACTTGAGATCTTCTGAAACAGCCATCACTCATTGTTTCTTATGATCCATTTCTATACTAATTACAAACAGTGTGTCGATTCCTTTTTATGCCACTGCCTTCAAATCTAATCATTAAAATAGTTTTATTTAGTGACCTGCAGAAAAATGTAAACAAGACCATCCATTATCCAACCTGCTATATCCTAACTACAGGGTCACAGGGGTCTGCTGGAGCCAATCTCAGGTCGTAAGGCAGGAACAAACCCCGGGCAGGGCGCCAGCCCACCGCAGGGCACACACACACACTAGGGACAATTTAGGATCGCCAGTGCACCTAACCTGCATGTCTTTGGACTGTGGGATGAAACCCAAGCAGACACGGGGAGAACATGCGAACTCCACACAGGGAGGACCCGGGAAGCGAACCTAGGTCTCTTTACTGCGAGACAGCAGCACTACCACTTCGCCATCATGCCGCCCAAACAAGACCATTGCCTTGAATTAATATTGGTTTTGTGTCTTTTTTTTATTTTTGTAGATGTTCTGACATTCTATTTCTAATATGCCTAGATGTCACCTGTAAAATGATGATAATCACCAAAAACAAAACAAAAACACTCTTGCTGTTAAACCTGACAGAAAACAAAATAGCCTGCTAAATCTGCATAACTGTTTCTGCCCACTTTTAGATATTCTTCCTCCTGGGCAAAGCAGCAATTTCAGAAAACAAAACCTCATTCAAGCTTCTGTCCCATGTGCCTGATTATCATAGGCATGTATTTATCATTGCTAATCTTCTGCATTCTTTTTCAACTTTTTCAAAGGCTAAGATTGTATTTTTAACCTTGATTTATTAACGCATTTTTACCTTTTTTTAAAATACAAGTATTAAAGCCTTTTTCTTTTAAAAGGTTTTGAAAGGATGTACGGTAATCATCACTTTTCCTGTTAGCTTCTTTTTCTGACATTCAGTACTTGTTGCCCATGGGAGTCTGTCATTAAATGTTACAGTGGCATCTGTGGACTTATCTGTATTCACTTCTGCTTTGCCAGCTTTTTTTTTTCCTCTTTAGAATCTCAGCTGTTTTACATTCTATTTTTTTTTTTTTATATTAAATTGCAACGTGTCCCGAAGTAAAGGTCAGGGTTATGAGGTGATTCATGTAAGAATGATACCTTAAGCTTGGGAGCTGTTTGTGTGCAGTGGTTTCAGGACAAATATTGCAGATGATTCACAACCTTTAGTTGAACGTTTGTAGTTTGGGTGGTATACTCAACTTGTGTTAAGGACAGAACTGGTCACTATGCATGGCAGCAAAGGGTAATAAAATGGACAACTGATTAAACAGGCAATTAAACCAAATAAGAATGGTAATATGCATAATATACATTTTTGTCAGGACATTTTTTTCACCACTGCATCTTTTATGAGAGAGTAGTAATTACAGAAAGTAGAAATATAAGAAAGTAGAAAGTTTTGATAGCAGTTTTTAAGAAAAACAAGGTAGATGCTAACTATTATTTTAAATGTGTTAGGCACAGATAGATCTGGTAAAGGCTACATTTCATACTAACATTAGAAAATATTTGTTCTGATAGAAACAATATATATGTGGAATAAGGTACCAAGTAGTGTAACAGACGTGATTACTTGGGTACCTTCAGTTCTAGACTTGACTTCTTTATGGGGTTCATTGAACTGAGGTTAATGTTAGGTAAGGTTATCAGATGTTCGGCAATCCTCCTTTTCGGTGTTGTGTCCTCCATTCGGCAGGCATTGCTTAAAAAGGTGAAAATGTCCTGCTTTCATCAATCACTGACTTGACAGTGTTATTTTCTAAAATCACACGCTATCATTTCTATGTTTTACATAAATCATCTAATGTTCTATCGAAAACAAAACACGACTACGTGCTACTCGCCCTATTTCCTGCAATTGAGAGGCTGTTGCAGTTATTCCCCGCACTGAAAGCATATCTTTCACAGCATAAATCATAAATACTGATCAAGAAAACAGTTTTTCAGAAGTATATTTGTGGTTTTTGCATTTGCTGAAGTCAGTATGTCAGGTGAAAATTGCAACTATTGAAAGGGAAGAAACATCGGTGTGGGAGGTTTGTAGCATCCTACAGCTAACAAAGCAAACTGTGCTTAACTGACAGAGTGAAACTTTTTATTTCCCTGAAAGCGAGAGAACTTCTGAAAAAAACTGCGTGAAGATGACCGAGATGAAGAATGCAAGGCCAAGGGTGCATTGATTATTTGGAAAAGTGGATGACACCCTTCGATGAACTTCAGTGCTTTCGTTGGATGTTTATAAACAAAGTGAAAGACAGTACGTGCCAGACGATCTGTTGCCATGCGTACAGTACATGAGCGAAAAGGGTATTGTTGTAGATGATGTTCAGTTGTTTGATCAGTACTGCAACTTGAAATCATTCGCAGGACAGAAAGATGACAAGTTTTTTGACAGTCTCCTTCACGAACAGTGATGTTTATGCTTTCAAAGTTGTGCAAATGAAGCCAGTTACTCAGAGCTGCTTAAAATGTGAAAAATTTTCTTTTGTATTCCTGGGCACAATGCCAACGATGAAAGAGCATTTTCCAGTGGACAAAAGAAAGAAATAAACTGTTGACTCTGTCAGAGAAATTCTTCTTACAAAGTACAATTTTAAGAACGTTTCTTGTCTGGAGTTCTACGCCTGTGTCGCCGGAACGATGAACTGCTGCAACAAGTCGCCTAGTTTAAAAAACATGAAGGTGAATAGTTATACTATAACTTTTCATTTGGATGACTCATTTTGTAACCTGTCAAATTAGTTGTTTTTAAAGTTTTCATTGTAACACACAGTTCGCACCGTGTTTCGTGAACAGAACAGGATGCATTCTCCTTTGTCCTCCTTTATGACTTTCAGTGTCCTCCTTTGTGTTCACAGGTATCCGGTAACCCTATGTTAGGCTACATGTTATGTTAGGATTTGTTGTTATGCTCATAAATTATGGCTTTAAATACTTAAAATCTGATAAAATATTGAAATCCTGGTCTGACAGTTACATATATCTACTATCTATAGTAGTAGTTTCTGAGGTTGGGCAGTCAGAATATGAGATGCCATAATGGCTACGAGTTACAATCTAGAAGCAACTATGAGTCACATACAGTATGTTGTCACAGTATGTGACATTTTGTGACTGATGTCAGGCTGTTCACATATTTGCCCACCTAAATATTGTAATTATTAATTAGTATCATCAATACTTGGTCTGTAATTCAATCAATATGTTTCATATCGTTCCACTCATGACAAATATTGTTAAATGTAGTTTATGCAGTCCCACTCAGTGTGCTCAATATGTTTTTGTCTGGCAAAATCCAAATTGTTTCAAGGATGGAAGAGCAGAAATTAAACGATTTTTCAAGCCTGCATCAAATTAACTATTGCACACCACTTGAATATGTGATGATTTGCTAGAAAGGGGGGCTTTTAAAATTAATCTTTTTTTTTATTGTGGCATTAATTGTGTTTTATGAACTGCTCAGCACGTTGGCCAAATGCTTAATTTAGTTGACTGCACTTAACATACTGCCATACACTAGTGAGACAGAAGTCATACAAGGAACCCTGTGGTACTATACAGTATATGCAATATGTTAAATTCTTATTTCCATAAGATGTTTACTCACTTTTTATTGTGTACATCTCTCTAAGGAAACATGATTAACATATATACTTTACACATATGCAGTTATTACTATCTCCATATTTTACTTGCAGACTCATTCCTAAAAAATTTTACATATACAGGTATTTTATATAATTGGGGCACTGGCAAGTAAGTGACTTGCTACGGATCACACAGTGAGTCACCAGTGGTGGTTGAACATTAGAAGCTTTCTGGATATCCCTCATGTTCATCTTTGAGAACATAGTTTTCTGTATATTTGTTAATTGTTTTACAGCTTCCTACACTCCATTTGGAATCCCCTTGGGCTATATAAACCCGATGGACCTACTGGCAACATTTATTATAAATGTGTTAATCTGGATTATATAACCACCCGTCTTTTCTATATAGCTGGTCCAACAATGTTAACTTTTAAGATGCTTTTACAGCAGTAGAGTGTTGTACCGCGTTAGCCATACTTGCCTGATGAAGGGGCCTTAGCTGCCTTGAAAGTTTGCAGTTGTAAACTATTTAGTTAGCCAATAAAAGGTGTCATTTCACCCTACTTTCTTCTGTAAGATGCTTTTACATAAAGGTGGACAGGATAATATCAAAGAAAAAGTTGGTTGCCACTAGCACTGGTTTTTTCTACTTTTAAACTTTCTGTTCAGTTTTGTGTGCAAAGATTACATGAACTGTAAAAGTTTAAATGACCTATATATATATATATATATATATATATATATATATATACATACAGGTGCTGGTCATAAAATTAGAATATCATGACAAAGTTGATTTATTTCAGTAATTCCATTCAAAAAGTGAAACTTGTATATTAGATTCATTCATTACACACAGACTGATGTATTTCAAATGTTTATTTCTTTTAATGTTGATGATTATAACTGACAACTAATGAAAGTCCCAAATTCAGTATCTCGGAATATTAGAATATTGTGAAAAGGTTCAATATTGAAGACACCTGGTGCCACACTCTAATCAGCTAATTAACTCTAAACACCTGCAAAAGCCTTTAAATGGTCTCTCAGTCTAGTTCTGTAGGCTACACAATCATGGGGAAGACTGCTGACTTGACAGTTGTCCAAAAGACGACCATTGACACCTTGCACAAGGAGGGCAAGACACAAAAGGTCATTGCTAAAGAGGCTGGCTGTTCACAGAGCTCTGTGTCCAAGCACATTAATAGAGAGGTGAAGGGAAGGACAAGATGTGGTAGAAAAAAGTGTACAAGCAATAGGGATAACCGCACCCTGGAGAGGATTGTGAAACAAAACCCATTCAAAAATGTGGGGGAGATTCACAAAGAGTGGACTGCTGCTGGAGTCAGAGCTTCAAGAACCACCACGCACAGACGTATGCAAGACATGGGTTTCAGCTCTCGCATTCCTTGTGTCAAGCCACTCTTGAACAAGAGACAGCGTCAGAAGCATCTCGCCTGGGCTAAAGACAAAAAGGACTGGACTGCTGCTTTCTGATGAAAGTAAATTTTGCATTTCCTTTGGAAATCAAGGTCCCAGAGTCTGGAGGAAGAGGGGAGAGGCACAGAATCCACGTTGCGTGAGGTCCAGTGTAAAGTTTCCACAGTCAGTGATGGTTTGGGGTGCCATGTCATCTGCTGGTGTTGGTTCATTGTGTTTTCTGAGGTCCAAGGTCAATGCAGCCGGCTACCAGGAAGTTTTAGAGCACTTCATGCTTCCTGCTGCTGACGAACTTTATGGAGATGCAGATTTTATTTTCCAACAGGACCTGGAACCTGCACACAGTGCCAAAGCTACCAGTATCTGGTTTAAGGACCATGGTATCCCTGTTCTTGATTGGTCAGCAAACTCGCCTGACCTTAACCCCATAGAAAATCTATAGGGTTTTGTGAAGAGGAAGATGCAATACGCCATACCCAACAATTCAGAAGAGCTGAAGGCCACTATCAGAGCAACATGGGCTCTCATAACACCTGAGCAGTGCCACAGACTGATCGACTCCATGCCACGCCGCATTGCTGCAGTAATCCAGGCCAAAGGAGCCCCAACTAAATATTGAGTGCTGTACATGCTCATACTTTTCATGTTCATACCTTTCAGTTGGCCAACATTTCTAAAAATCCTTTTTTTGCATTGGTCTTAATTGATATTCTAATTTTCCGAGATACTGTATTTGGTACTTTCATTAGTTGTCAGTTATAATCATCAACATTAAAAGAAATAAACATTTGAAATACATCAGTCTGTGTGTAATGAATGAATCTAATATACAAGTTTCACTTTTTGAATGGAATTACTGAAATAAATCAACTTTGTCATGGTATTCTAATTTTATGACCAGCACCTGTATACTAGCTGTGTAAGCTTGTGCTGTAAAAAACACTGGGCTCCTAGAAACTATTGAAATCGTCAGAAAACAAATTTAATTGTCGGTGGTTTTGTTTTGCAGACGTGCTCACCCCCCTTGTCTATCAGCAGCTAAGCAAGTTTCTCTCTCCTCGGAGGTTTCGTTTTGCCGATGCTGTATCCTCGCACATCCGGGCTGGACAGACAAACACACACACTTCCACACATAGATGTTTATATATAAGATATCTAAAAGTCTATCCTGATATCTGTCTGCACCTCCATTAGAATGACTTAATGGTTCCATCGGTTCATTTAAATGTAAAGCTTGAAGTTAGGTTGTTGTTGAAATCTAGGACAGATCAAGATGAACATAGCTACCAGGAAATTGTGGAAAATTCTTTTAGCTTTCTCTGCACTAAAACAGAATAACTTTGATTTTCTCTCTTTTGGTTTTGACCTTCATTACTACCTTTATACTTCAAATTTTTTTCCCCTTGACTGACTTCTGACAACAATTTGAATGCCCCCTTGGTCTCTTTCTTCATTTCCAATAATATGTTCTCACAATACTTTAGGCCACAGCCAAGGTGTCCATAACATCAAGCACCAAAAAAGCAGAACAAATCAAGCAAACACAGAATCAGAATCATTGTCTGAATGAACATTCCAAGAGTTGATTACAAAAATAAATTGGATTAATTTGTTAAAACGTAAACTAATTTGGAAACCAGACTGAAAGGGTGTCATTGACAATTCAAATTTAAGCCTTAAGAACAACAAAAATAAAAAAAAATTGCACTAGTGCTGACAAATTGCATTCCCCTGGGGATGTTTTTATTACTGAATCAGCAAAGTAAAAGTTAACATTCTATCATTCAGGTGAGCAGCTTCAGTGCCAGCTGTAGGGTATCCTGAAAAAAGGGCATAGCTACATGATCTACATGCTAGTGTGGCTAAAGAAAGTTGTGAGTCAAAGGATAATGAGCTGCCTAAAAGAGCGATGTAATGAGCTTAAATCCATTGTGTCAGTGACGGCAAACACTGCAGAGTACTATAATATTTTGTTTTCATCCATCCATCCATTTTCCAACCCGCTGAATCCGAACACAGGGTCACGGGGGTCTGCTGGAGCCAATCCCAGCCAACACAGGGCACAAGGCAGGGAACCAATCCTGGGCAGGGTGCCAACCCACCGCAGATATTTTGTTTTAAAAAATAAAAGATATTAACTAAAAAGATAGAACTGTTTTTTAATTGTTTATGGGTTTAAGTCAGGGAACCTCTTGAGAATGATTAACAACAAATCAAAAAGTGGATGCAGATCTTACTATTCTTACTGAAAGTTTTGTGGGGAGAGTGTTGTAGTGTTTCATTATACACATTAGGCCAAGAACGCAGTTCAAAAATATGAAGGAGTCGTCATTCAGCAATAACAGCAGATATGATGACACAAATGACTACATACAGTAATTGTATTGGGTCTCTTCCTTAATATACTATTACACCTATATAATTTAGAAGCAGAAAATTTCCAATTTCACAAAATATATGGGATGTGCATTTTCAGTATTATTTCCCAAATACAGATTATGCATTTTTGACAATAGGTTTCAGAAAGTCATTTCTACTTAGGCTCACAAGATTTTCAGCACTTTATGGCAGGGTTTCATATTTCAGTGGAAGTGCATTAGGAAGGGTAGAGAATGTAAAAAAAATGTTCAAAAGTTGAAAAACTTAGTAAAAGTCAAGGAAGGACAAGAGTGTGACATGCTCACTGATGAAATGATTAAAGATTTAAAAACACAACAATAATAACAATAAAACATTTTATTTATAGAGTGCCTTTCCCATGATCAATATGCTTCATAGAGTCTCAGAAAGAAGAGCAGGGTATATGTAACATTGGATGCAAATATTTTCTGCGTAGAATACTAACACAGATAAATGTAGGATATACAATGCATTAAATAGAATAAAAGACAATAAACCAGAGTAAAATACTAAATTCAATGCTAAAAGAAATACCTGCATAAATAACATAATTTGTAATATAACACACACAAAAAAATTATCCTGAGCATCTGAACAGAGAAGTAAACTGAAAGAAGGGGCAGAATGCTGGATTAAGTTAAAATCCTTCCAGAACAGATGAGCTTTAAGTTGTTTTTAAAAGAATGAATGGAGTCAGCTGATCTAATTCATTTCGGGAGGTCATTCCAAAGTTTAAAACTGAAGGCCCTGCCACCCATTGAGTGCAGGTTAGTGTGAGGCAAAACAAGATATTTAGAATCAGAGGACCTTAGTAGGCAAACAGGAGCAGAGTGATGGAGAAGGTCACTAATGTAGTCCGGTTTAAGGCCATTTAAAGCTTTGTAGGTTATTAATAGAAATTTACATTCACTCCTGTAAGACCCAGGTTGCCAGTGAAGGCAAAGCAGGATGGGTGTGATGTGCTCACTGTTGCTGGTTCATATTAGGACTCTTGCAGCAGAGTTTTGAATCAACTGGAGATGTGATATAAGATTAGAAGCAGCACAGTAGGGAGTTGCAATAATCGATGTGGGATGTGATAAAAGCATTGATAAGCTTCTCAGCATTAGAAAAGGAGAGGAAGTAGCGAACACGTGATATATTATGGAGCAGAAAGTAAGAAAGTTTCTTAATGCGGTTTAAGTGGGTAGAATACGAAAGGGAGGAATCAAAAATGACACCAAGATTTCTTGCTTTAGAAGAAGGTCTAATGAGATCATCATCAAGATTGATTGAAAGAACCTCATTTTCTTAAGTTGTGCTTTAGTGCCAATTTGCAGGAGTTCAGTTTTGTTGCAATTTCATTTTAGAGTTCTGCTCCATCTGGGTGTTAATTTTACCAAGGCAAGTTGTAAGCTGAGAAATCTCTGAAGTTTCACTTTAACATTGAAATAGAGTTGAGCATCATCTGTATAAAAATAATAACCAACTCCAAAGCTACGAATTATATGGCCAAGGGGAAGCATACAGATACAGAAGAGCAGAGGGTCAAGAACAGAGCCCTGAGGAACACCTTGTGTGATTGGGCCAAGCTAGACCTGCTATTGCCAAAACTAACAAACCCTTGCATATCAATGAGAAAGGACTTAAACCACCGAAGGGCAGTGCCAGAGATACCCATTCTGGACAGTAGAATGTCATGTCTGACAGGGTCAAATGCTGCACTGGGGCCTAACATAATTGATATGCTGGTTTGTCCAGAGTCTGCTGCCTTAAGCAAAGCATTGGTTACCTGAAGCAGAGCAGTTTCAAAGCTGTGCTGCCCTCTGAAACCAGACTGAAAGGGTTCCATCAGTTTATTAGAAGTTAAGTAATTGGTGACTTGGGAGGCTACAACACACTCAAGAACTATTGACAGAAAAGGTAAGTGGGAAATAGGCCAAAAATTGTTAAGGGAGTCAGCATCAAGACAAGACTTTTTTAACATTGGTCATACAGAAGTGATTTTATAAATATCTGGCATAAAGCCAGTGTCAATAGATGTATTTATTATTGTCGGGATTATGGCATGAAGGCAGGATTTAAGAAGTGTGGTGAGTATGTAGTCCAGTGCACAAGTAGTAGGTCTCATCTTATAAAGCAAGTCATTAATAAATGCAGATGTGACTGGTGAAAATTTAGAAAAGGCGCTGGATGGAAGGGGAAGATAGGCAAAGATATAAATGGATTATGGATTTGTGTTAGTTGAATTATTTAGATTTTAAATTTTGTTTCAGAAGAAGTGGAGGAACCTTTCACAAACCTCTGTGGAGGAGTTAATTGGCCAAGATGCAGGTTAAAGTAGTTTATTAACTACAGAGAACAAAACCCTTGCGTTATCTTGACCACTTTCTATTATTCTGCCATAATGTGTGTTCTTGGCTGCAGTCAGTGCATCCCTGTAAGCCCTTTGGTGGTCAGAGAAAGCCTGGACGTGCACAGTGAGGTCTGTCTTATGTGACATTCTCTCAAGGCATCGGCCAGCTGCTTTCACAGACCATAACTTAGAGTTGTACCATGGAACTGAACGCTCAAAGGAAAAAACCTTATTTTTTAAAGGAGCCAACAACAAGACCAACTATTGTTGATGGAACAGGGGAAGGCAGAAGAAGATCAGAAATGGATCTAACAAGGCCAATTGACATCAGCCGTGGCATTTCTAGGGTTGAAAATTTAAAATTTTCAGAAGTCTTTATCTTAGTTCTCTTCATTCTTACCATTTCACATTAATAAAACTATCCTATCGTTGGTCTCTCTGTCTCTCTCCATTTCTGTGAACAAACACAACCTATGATTAAGCGACCTTACTCAAAATTTGTCAAACTGGGTAAAAAACATGTCCTGAGCAACTGTGTAGAAAAGAAACTTTGGACAGAATGCCAGTTTATCATAAGTCACTCTCGGACACAATCACATCCTCTCATATTTGAACATTTGGACAATTTAGAGTCACCTCTTAACCTAACATGATCATTTTTGGGATTTAGTGTATGCTGGTGTACCTGAAGAAGGCTCAGTTGAACACTTTGAGAACACGTAATTCTCATCTAAATAGTGACTGGCTTGTGGTTTTGAGTCCGCCACACCAACCATTATAACACTGTCCCTCCCTACTCTCAAGTATCTTTTTCAATAAAAATGCAGATACTGCTTCTTTTGAGATTCAACAGAACATACAGTTTCAGAACTACATAATATTTTTAAAAGAGCATTCTGCTTATTTTTTTTGCAAAACATTTTGTTTCCAGTGTAGCAGATGATATAATGCAGCCAAGCATAGAAAAAAATTATCTCCTCCTACCATCTCCCTGGTGGCAACATCCTTTTGCCTAATAGGCACAAATAAACAAAATGCATGAATATTCAGAAAAGCAATTTTCAGTTTAACCAGGCTGTCTTTATGCAATGCACAAAGGTAATCATAACAGAAGTCATTGTTGCGCCCTAGTGCTTCAGAACTCTTTTGTCGTGCTTGACTGGAGCTAACAGAGTGAGCACAGAATACAGGTCTGTCCACCTCATTAACATACTGGAGGAAAAGAACTTTCTGAAAAATAGACCTTTGCTTGTTAAAATTACACTAAATCAGCCACTAGATAAATAACAGGAACTAGGATTTTGCTGGGCAGATCTAATTCTCAGTTTATTTATCATCTTAGAATGTTCCTTGAACATTAGTGCCCAACAGGAAGCCCACTGGACGGAATACCAGGCCTAACAGTTAAGCAGGAATGTGGACAGAAGTGTTCATTTCCACAATTTCACACTGTGAAAGGGCAGATTCAAACAGTGAGTAAAATGGATCAAAGTGCACGTCGATATTTAACTCCTTTATTACCTAGGCAACCTGTTATAATTTCTGTCATGTACCTATGGGATCTGTTCAACATGTGAAAAAAATCAGTTACTTGAATATGATAAGTATAGAATAGATCACAACCTTATAACACATAAAATAAGTGAAGCTATGCTTTGCATTTACGAGTAAAAGCTATTTTAGACATTTCACCTTAATAAATTAGTGTCTAGGATGGAGCTGGTAAATATTAAGAGCACTATAAAAACTCATATAATTAAAATTTTCTTATAGGCAAGATGAAAATAATGAATTGATTTTTAACTCAAAAAGTGAAAACAATAACATTCATTTCTATAGCACATTTTTATAAAGAGGACGCAGTTCTATGTGCTTGTTAAGATGTCAAAGAAATTGTTAAAAAAAGAAAAACAAATTCAAATTAAATAAAAATACAGTAATCCCTCGCTATATCGTGCTTCGCCTTTCGCGGCTTCACTCCATCCCAGATTTTATATGTAAGCATATTTAAATATATATCGCGGATTTTTCGCTGCTTCGCGGGTTTCTGTGGACAATGGGTCTTTTAATTTCTGGTACATGCTTCCTCAGTTGGTTTGCCCAGTTGATTTCATACAAGGGATGCTATTGGCAGATGGCTGAGAAGCTACCCAGCTTACTTTTCTCTTTCTCTTGCGCTGACTTTCTCTGATCCTGACGTAGGGGGATTGAGCAGGGGGGCTGTTCGCACACCTAGACGATACGGACACTCGTCTAAAAATGCTGAAAGATTATCTTCACGTTGCTATCTTTTGTGCAGCTGCTTCCTGAAATGACATGCTGCACGGTGCTTCGCATACTTAAAAACTCGAAGGGCACGTATTGATTTTTGATTGAAAAACAAACTCTGTCTCTCTCTATCTCTCTCTCTCTCTCTTTGTCTGCTCCTGACGGAGGAGGTGTGAGCTGCCGCCTTCAACAGCTTTGTGCCGCAGTGCTTCGCATACTTAAAAGCCAAACAGCCCTATTGATTTGTTTGGTTTTCTCTCTATCTCTCTGACAGTCTGTGCTCCTGACACGCACTCCTTTGAAGAGGAAGATATGTTTGCATTCTTTTAATTGTGAGACGGAACTGTCATCTCTGTCTTGTCATGGAGCACAGTTTAAACTTTTGAAAAAGAGACAAATGTTTGCAGTGTTTGAATAACGTTCCTGTCTCTCTACAACCTCCTGTGTTTCTGCGCAAATCTGTGACCCAAGCATGACAATATAAAAATAACCATATAAACATATGGTTTCTACTTCGCGGATTTTCTTATTTCGCGGGTGGCTCTGGAACGCAACCCCCACGATGGAGGAGGGATTACTGTAATGCTTAATAAATAACACAGGGAAATGGTATACACTTGCATAAAATAATAAACTAGCCGTCCCCCACAGCTCTGCCTGCGTAGTAGTGAAACAGGACAAACTTTAAAAATCAATTAACAAACAGGTATCGCTAGCTAAGCAGAGGCAAGGTACACTCCAAAACACAGAGGTAGACCAACTCAAATGGAGGCTGGCACGTGAGTGAGGAGGGCCCTACCTGGCTCCCTACTCCTGATGTTACGCTTTCCGCTCCCCTCTGCCTGCAGCCTTTGTCTCAGATTAGCGCGAATATATAAATCCTGCAAGCAAACTATGATTCTTAGCGCTATGAGAGAAGTCGCAAAATCAACCGGAATGTTCAAGCAAATTATAGAAAAAAAAAACCGATCTAAATCCATTAAGTTCTCTCGTTCTCTAGCTAAGTGAAGGTAAGGACGCCCCGAGGCTGAAGCGTGAGTGAGGAGGGCCCCACCCCCTCCCTTTGGTCCGCTGCGTCTCTTTCGGATTCACGCAAATAAATCAGTACCACAAGTGAACTATGATACTTAGCGCGATGAGAGAAGTCGCAAAATCAACCAGAATGTTCAAGCAAATTATAGAAAAAAAAACTAAATCCATTAAGTAGTTCTCTCATGAAAAGCGGACAGATATAGAGACAGATGTTGGATTTTATATATACAGAGATAGAATTGGTTTTTAAGTCTGTGAAGATGAGTCCAAAGATAAGCTCAGATGACCAGGAGGACAGGAAAAAACAAAATCTACTGGGTTCCAAAGTAAAAAGAGCTTCCAGCCTTCACTAGACATTCTACCTAACATAAATGATTCTAAGTAGTTTGTTACTCTTTTTTTCTTTAGGCTTCATCTTAAAAGATTCGATGCAGTGAGTCTTGTGGGAAGTTGGATGTCCACTTTAATTCAAACATCACAGGCAGCTGCACAATGCTTTGGTCAGGTGGTGATGGTGCTTTAAGAATCAGAAAAGAAAAAAGAGGAAAGTAGAGATCAATAATGATTGAAAATGAATTGAAGAATATTAGAATTCTATGCATTATCTTGTTTATTAAGGGTGGAACTAAAAAGTTGTTACAAAAAATGAAATTAAAAACATAGGTTTTTAGGAGTTATTTCAAATGATCTATGGTGTTAGCCTGGAGTATCTCAATTGGTAAAGTATTCCAGATTTACAGTGTATAACAGCAAAAGGCTGACTCACTGCTATTTTATGCATAGCACTTGGAATAATAAGCAGAGTGCTATTAAAAGATCTAAGGATATGACTTGGAATGTAGGGGGAGAAGACACTCAAAAATATGTATAGTAACAAGATTATTTAAGGCTATATACTGTATACCATTAGTAGAATTTTAAAGTCACTTCTACAGGACACAGTTAACCAATGTAACGACACTAAAACTGGTGAGACATGCTCAAATTTTCTATTTCTCGTTAAGGTTCTTGATACTGCATTCTGGACTAACTGCAACCAACAGATGTCTTTCTTAGGTAGTCCAGTTAGGAGTGCATTACAATAATCTGGTCAACTAAAAACAAAGGCTTGAACTAATTTCTCAGCACCTTGCAATGTTGTAAGAGATCAACTTTTACAACATTCCTTAAATGGAAAAATACAGTTCCTAGTAATATGGTTAATATGTGATTTAAAGTTTAGGTCAGAGTCCAAGATTACACCTAAATTCTTTACTTCAAACTTGCCTTTTAATGCTAAAGGAACAAGTTTATTTTTAATACTCTCATTATTTCCAGTTTTACCAATGACTAAGATTTCAAAGTTTTTCCTTACTTAGCTTGAGGAAATTACTACTCATCCATTCAGAAATACAAGAGTGGATTGGATCACAGAGCCCATAGCGTCAGGGTTATCAGGTGCCACAAATAAGTAAAGCTGAATGTCATCTGCATAACTATGGTAGTTCATGTAGTGTTTCAATATAATCAAGTCTAATGGAGGAACATTGATTAAAAATAATAGCGGCCCAGAACAGATACTCATGATGCACCGCATACAATATCATAGATCTTTGAACTAAAATCACCACAGCTAACAAAGAATTTTCTACCTGTTGAATAAGACTAAAACCAATTTAAGACACTGCCAGAAAGGCCTATCCATTGACTAAAGCAATTTCTAAGAATACTGTGGTCTATGGTGTCGAATCCCATACTTAGAACTAGTAGAACAACAACAGAGATTAACCTACAAGTCATTTACTACTTTAACCAGTGCAGTTTCTATGCTATGATTTCTTCTGACACTTGACTGAAATTTATCAAGAATAAATTGTTTTTTAAAAAGTTATTTAATTTTTGAAAAATTGCTTTTTCTAGAATTTTACTTAAAAAGGAAGGTTAGAAATAAGTTAAAAGTTGTTGAAGACAGATGACATAAGAACATTTTTCATGAGTAGGGGTTTAGCTAGTGCAATCTTTAGACAATCTGAGAAGACCCCTGTATCTCATGACGAGATAACTCTTAACTAAATACAGGGTGAGTCAAAATTATGTTAACACTAATGGATTATTTTTATCTCGATCACACCTTTCTAGGTCGATGGATAGGTCGTGATGGACCATTGCCATGGCCTCCACACAGGTATGTGTGTATAGCAGGAAAGTTTGTGATATCAATGACGTGAAGGACAGAATACGGACTGTGGTATTATCTATTCCCCCGTGAAATGTGTGTCCGGGCTTTACTGTTGCTCGTTGGTTTTTGTGTGTTGAACATGATGGCGAACAGGTTGAGGCATTCCTGTAAATCATCTTGCACATATGAAGTATGTTTTGTGAATAAATTGTTTCCGCCATTCAAGTGTTAACATAATTTTGACTCACCCTGTATATTCTTTTTTTTTTAATTTCCTTAAGCAATATAATTCTTGGTGTCACAGGCTTGGACACTATCCAGTGCAGCTTTGAGTAAAAATCAGTATCCAAACAAAGGTAAGGTGCCACTCCTTTACAGAGCACAAAATATGCAAAATTCATACAGATGATCACTGGTCCTGGTATTATTATTAAAACACTGCTCCCCTCTATCTAGGCATAGAGGAGTTTAAGAAAGACCACAGTTTTATTAAAGACTTCAGCCATACTGCATGGTCACTTTTCTCTTCTTCCACTCTGGCAAGTGGCGCAGAACCATTAGCACTCACACCACTACATTCGCGACCTACTTTTCCCAAGAGATTCCTTATTAATCTCTGATTAATATCTTAATTATTCTCCCAGTTTGCATGGGGTATTTTGTTCATATTGTCTTCAGCATTTGTTGTTGTATCCATTATATGCGTTTGGATTAGTTTATTGTCTGACCTATCATACTATTGTTACTATTTTGTGGCAGGCATTCAGGTAAGAATTTCATGATATTATGTTCACATGACTTGAAAAGTCTAGAAAGTATGTACTATATGCAGTATATGAATTTCTTCAATTATTATTTAGAAACATTCAAAAGTTCAACTTACACTCTTAAAAGTAATCACTCTAAAGTGGCCCTTTACAGTTTTTTGTAGTTCCTCTTATTGGCGAGGAATCATTTAATTCTGTTAGATGTTGTTTGTAATTTATGGGCGAAACATAAAACTTTATTGTAGAGTAGGATACTGACTGAGTGAAAAAAACTGAACTTAACCCTGAATAATTGTATGCAGCAAATATCCTTTTAAAAATCAGGAAGTCACTTGTATTTTATGTATCTGCTATCCACTCTTCATGGATATTTATGAATTTTTTCTTGCACCTTCATGTGTAAATTTTATAAATCAAAAATGGTCCCCTATGGCATCACTCTGAAGAATTACTTTGGTGCCTTTATTTTTAAGAGTGAACGGTAAACCGATGAATAAAACATATTCATTTTACCTAATATATTAAAACTTTGAGTGCATCTATTAAACGGATTATTATGAATCTTATACAGATTTGAAAACTAAATAAAATACTTATACATATGCAGTATCTATCTATCTATCTATCTGTCTATCTATCTATCTATCTATCTATCTATCTATCTATCTATCTATCTAATTAATTTCATGTTTTATTCAAGTGGAAATAAATTTTTAATCTGCCAAAACATTTATGTAATGTGTTATCCGCTTAACAGAAAATATACCTTTCTTATGGTAAAACAAGAGAGATGATGCATTTTATAGAGTTAACAAACAGAGTTTCATACATTTATAGTTAAAACTTCTTGGGTGGGTACTGAATTCTGTTTTGTTAAATTCGACTTGATTGTATGTAATGTTATCTTCTTCATTATATAAGTTAGACTTGCTCATATTGAATGTTATTTTCTTCAAATAAAATAAAACAAATATACACTTAACTATCCTCTTATTACTCATTTCAGATACTTTACAACTCTTTAATAATCATCCACTCTGTATTCTGTTTTATGTAAAATATTCATGCAAACAAATTCTTATATGCTCTTTTTGGCAAAGTGACCTTCCATATACTGTATATACTCGCGTTTAAGTTCTCCCGCATATAAGTCAGGGCTTGATTTTACCGTTTAATTTCCGGTATTTTATAATGTCTGTCGTATATGTCGAATGTGGAAAACTGACGCTATTGGTCCAAGAGATTATGATGTGCTAATGCCCACCTGAGAGAGTAACGACAGAGCACACAGCCTTTTTTTCTATGTATTGTGCCTACGTGACCACACAATAATACCCAAACTATTCTAAAGCGACATTTGCACTGTTTTAAGTTTTTTGTATCTCACACCCTCATACACCTTTATCGTAAGAGCATCCCTTATCTACGATGGAATGTTCGATCAGAAGAAAATATGAACCTGGTTTTAAATTAAAAGTCATTGAAGTGACAAAACAAATTGGTAACTGTGCTGCTGCAACAAAATTTGATGTGCCTGAGAAACTGATGCGAGATTGGAGGAGGCAAGAAGATGTAAAATAAAAAAAAATTAAGTGTTGCATTTTTGAATGGGCGTATAAGTAAATTGATTTTATGATCAATTTTTCGGGTTTGAAGGTAACCCAGGTTATACACAAGTATAAATGGTAATTCTCTGTGATGCCTGTGTTACCTGAATCTAGCATTTCCTTCTTGAACCCAGGTCATCGATATTCATGAACTGTGGATGGACTATTGCAACAAGGACACATAACAATTAAAGAGTCTCCAAACAACAGTACAACTGTGTCCAAACAATAAATAACGCATGGTGCTTAATTCTATACATAAATAAATACATAAATCCATAAAAACAGTATTCAGGTGTAGATTAAAATCCCAATAAATACATAATCCAAAAGTGGTTAAAATCAGCATCTTAAAACACAGTCATGATCAGTCGTCTTCAGAACCTTAAGCCACAGTGCATCTGTCCACATCAACATCTCCTCAACTCACCCCTGGGGTCTGCTTAGCAGCAGGAGTCGCATAATGGCAAGCTCAAGCCTCACCAGCTCGTGTCCCCACCACCATCCCTCAGCATCAGTGGGACCTCTTGGAGCTCTCAGTCACTCCTGCTGAGTGGCTAAGCGTGCTCTGACTTCTCACTGGAAGGCTCCTAACTCATTCTGTCAATTTGCCTGGAAATTTGTCATTGCGTAATCTAATGCTCATTAAGCTGTCTGCCATGAAAACATATTGTGCTTCTAGGAATGACGTTTAAAAAACAGTTGTTAGTAGGGAACCAAATACACAAATGGATTTTTGTACAAAATAATTATCCTGGGTTGAATAGTTTTTTTCCGGATCCATCGCCCTTTTTGTGGAGGGCTGTCTATTGTGAATTAAATATGAACCAGTGTGAGTGCGTTCATGTGTGCACCCAGCAATGGACACTGTAAGGCTGGCTGATCCTGTTGTTGCTGAAGCAGCCTATAATTCTGTAAATGCGTTCTAAAGGAAATATTAAGTGTATGGATTACTAGTTACCATGTAGTGTTCTACCTGTGTATAACATGGATTAAATAAAACTACTTTAGCACAGTTGTTTAAAGTGGTGAAGAAAAGTTAAAGCTAACATTATTATGCTTTATATAATAGAAACTTTCATACATACAGCAGGTGGCACGGTGGGGCAGTGGTAGCACTGCTGCCTTGCAGTTAGAAGACCTGGGTTCTCTTTTTGGGTCCTCCCTGCGAGAAGTTTGCATGTTCTCTCTGTGTCTGCGTGGGTTTCCTCTGGGTGCTCCGGTTTCCTCCCACAGTCCAAAGATATGGAGGTTAGGTGCACTGGCGATCCTAAATTGTCCCTAGTGTGTGCTTGGTGTGTGTGTGCCCTGCAGTGGGCTGGCGACCTGCCTGGGGTTTGTTTCCTGCCTTGCGCCCTGTGTTGGCTGGGATTGGCTCCAGCAGACCCCCGTGACCCTGTAGTTAGTATATAGCGGGTTGGATAATGGATGGATGGATACATAGAGCACATACAATGCACAATGTACAATGCAACTTAGAGTCACAGGCAACATTAAACACAAGACGAGAACTAAATCTGTGCAGGATCCTAGTCCACTGCAGTAAGAGAACCTTTCTTTGGCTGAATTTATTTTGAAGTGTTCAGGATTTGGAGGATATCCCTATAGACAACTTCACAGTGACTAGGGGATGAGTTTTAAGTGAAGTTTTCAGCCAAATATTCACTTGGAGATAATTATGCAGTGAATCATGAAGTGGCTAGCACTGCTGAGCTAAGATTCCACTGTTCTGTGTCTGAATTCTGTACTTGGTCATTACCTGTATGGAATTTGCAGGTTCTCTCTGTGTCTGCATGGATTTCCTACTGGGTGCTCCAGTTTTCTTTCCCCATCCCCAAAGATGATTGCATTAAGTGAATTGGTGCTTCTAAGTAGTGTAACGCTTTGCTGAAAAGCATGATTAGAAAAAGAATAAATGGATGAACTTGTTTAGTATTAAGCAGAAGGGGATCCGTTTCAATATGCATTCACTATTGGGATACCGCTGTTTCAGTATGTTTTAGCCAAACTATTTTCAGAAGTAGCCCTATCGCATTGTGCATTTTACTTATCATAGTGACACTGCGGAGGGTACTATAGGAAATGCCATTTAACTTATTACTAATCCTGTTTTCTGTATCAGTTGTAAAACTTTGCATAAAAGTAGTCTTTAAAGCTGTTAAGTGAACAATCACTTTAAAAAACTATGTAATTATTGTCAAGCACCTGGACCTATAAATATGAGAGTGGAGAAACAGCCGTGTTCACAGCCTTGCTTTCTTCCACCTTTAGAACAGAGAAAGTAAACACCCCTTCCAATACCACCACTATTTAAAGATGACATGGACCAAAAGTTGGAATTTTTTTTTACTGAAAACCTCATTAAGCTCAGAATACTTAAGAGGCAGTTTCCACATCATAGCAAGTAATCACTGGTATGTTTCATCTTTCTTAAATAATTCTTAAAACAGAAAGGACCCCAAGATTCTACCTCTGTTGTAGTCCAGTTAGTACAAGAAGTATGTCTTTTGAGCCATGGACTGCCTAGAATTAAACAAAGAGTGGAGCTTTGAAAAATAAAGCAGACTATCTTTTTAAAATGAAGATAAGGGTATGCATCTATAATGGTGGTGTTATGGTTGAGCCTAATGTCTGTTTTATTGTTGTCTTGATTATTTTTTAATTATTATTTTTCATGCTTCTGTGTAACTTCTGTTAGGTTTGCTTTTATTTGTTAACAAGGGGGCTCCGCCCCCTGCTCGCTTCGCTCGCCTACCCCCGGCGTTGGGTATCCTGAAATACATCAGTCGAGCTCGTTCGTTTTGGAGCCGTGCCCGCATTGCCCGCGGTATTTCAGACGCGCGTTGTAGGCACCTCCGTTCATTGAGTTTATCCAGGCAGCCTCGTGTTTGTAGATCCGTCAGTCGAGCTCGTTCGTTTTGAACCCGTGCCTGCTTTGCTTCCTCAGTTTACAGACGCGCGTTGTAGGCGCCTGCGTTCATTGATCGTATCCAGGTGGGTCACGTTCAGCGTTTTGTACGATCCCAAGCAGCACATTATTCCTAACTTCACTTCGCAGTAGTGCCACTCACAATATGGCGGTGATGCCTGCGCCTTCCGTATTATGTTGGGTTCCACCATGCTGTGCCTTTCGTACTTTCCCGCGCCTTCCGACGCACGATGTAGGCGCCTGCACCTTCCGGGTCTGCCTCTGCTGTGTGGTGTGGACGTTTAACTGTCGTTTTCCTCTGCTTTCATATTCTGTATCTTGCTGTGCATGTGTTTCGTGCCTAGGTTTTTTTGAAGCTGTTGAATTCCAGTTTTCATCATCTGTAACCTGCTGTCCATGTGTTTGGCCCCGTTCTTTAACCTCTTTATGACATTTTACTTTGTTTTCTACTCTGTCGTTTATTTCTGACCTCGCTTTATCCTGCTTTTGTTTCAATGACACCTGGTCTATGCTGATTATATTCTCCCTTTGTCGAGTAATAATTTCCATTTGTTTGCGATACTGTGATCTTTACTGTATTATCAATAATGCATCACTTTAATGTGATCCACCTATGCTGTATAGTTTGG
The DNA here is from genome assembly GCF_900747795.2 of Erpetoichthys calabaricus. Classification (NCBI taxonomy): domain Eukaryota; kingdom Metazoa; phylum Chordata; class Cladistia; order Polypteriformes; family Polypteridae; genus Erpetoichthys; species Erpetoichthys calabaricus. The sequence goes on from NC_041410.2 coordinate 36,659,606, forward strand.
ACATGTGAGGATGACGTACGTTTAATACGGAGCGTCCGCCCGTGTTACTCTGGGGCCCCCCACTGTTAATACGGAGCTCCTTCCGTACTATTATGCGGTGCATTGTGGACCACTGCGGACTCTGTAGTGTGTCCCGTTTCACTTTGTAGCTCGGTCAGTCGAGCTGTTTCTTTTTGGAGCCGTGCCTGCCTGGTTTGCGGCATGTCAGACGGTTCATAGTCTCTCCCGTTTCGCTCTGGGGCGGGGGGGCTTTGTGTGGCGCCTGCGCACTATGTCTCCTGCGTCCACGTGCATGTCCCTGCGTCCATATCCGGTTTACCATTCTCGGTTAGTAATATGGATGTATTATGACTTGTTAGCCTTGGTTTGGATTTTTTATCAAAACACTTTTTGCACCTTACAATGTTTTTTTTATTTTTTTATTTTTTGTGAGTATTTTGCCAAAGAAAGAAATAAAAAGGCAGAAGAGACCAAATTGAACCATAAATGGATATAAAGACGTTACACATGGTTTTACTTTTGTTAGTACACAGAAGCAAACAAAGAAGCTGTGGCAAAAAAAATAAATATTTTAATGTGATCTACCAGTTCTTGCCAATAGCAACAGTAAAAACAGTTATAATAATCCTTACTGAAGTCAATCCTTACTAATGTCCATGATTCAGAGTAAGGTCATTATAGTTTTACAACTTTCTCTTTTGAGTATATCGCAGTATTCTCATTTCAGACATTATCCTTACTATAAGCGAATCAGACTCTACAGTCACTGGAATGATATTGCATTGTAAGTTAAAAAAATACCAGAATGAGTGTAAAATTTCCAAAGCTCTCCATCACAGTCTTGAAATTCTGCACCATCAGTCGTTACCATGTCCCTCTACCCTCCGTAAGAACTTTAAAATCATTATAAAGCCTCATTGTGTTTAAAATTAGAAATATTATTGCTATGTCCCCGAATTGCTAATGCTGAATCGAGATATTCGGCAGTCAGGGTTACTTTACTTAATTAGTAATGTGTGTGTGATGTGTTGCTTTGTATAATTTAAAGGAATGGTAATAGCGTGTCAGTCTTCATAACTGCATTGTGTCGAAGTGATTGGCTGTGACAGTTTTCCTCTGCTCCATAACCTCCAGGATGCCTTTGAGCAGAACAGTGCTGTTGGCATTTTTATTCAAAACAGACTAGGGCAGTGAAGTAGGAAAATTGACAATCTATGACACTACTTTCCAAATGTAAAAAAATGAAACCATGGATTTGTAATTCATAGCTGGGTTTTTTGTCATTATAATATACAAATCGATGAAAAGAGGCTTGATGTTTCCTTCCAACTCAACTGACGTAAATAAGATTCGGGTGCATCACATTGAGGAGTCTGCATGTTCTCATATGTGTATGATTTTCTTTTTCCAGTTACCGTGGTTTTCTCTTTCCTGCAAAATGAGTGAACATTAATGACCTTGAATTACAAATCTAAATTCAATAATTATATCTGGGTGTTCTCCAACATTGGCTTAGCAATAAAATGGTATCCTATCCTGGCTGTGTCTTGCCTTACACCCATTCTGCCAAGTACCGAACAAAACAGTTTTACAAAATTAGAAATATCCACACGTAGAATTTAACAAGACAATTTGAGAGAGAAGTTTTAATTATGCACCTGATTTAAAAGGCCTATAAAATAACTGGAGTGAGTTTACAATAGACATCCCAGGAAAATTTACATTCTGTCCATAATATAAAATTAATCATGTGAGCACAATGATATACTGTATGAGCGTGGCACTAAAACCAAAAAGGCAATATATAAGGTAAAAGCCTTAACAAATTTATTTTAACTGTTTTGCTTTGCATTTGCTGGTGGCATGTTAATACTTTCAAAATAAAATACCACTTTTTTTTAAATAACTTTTGATGGTTTATATATTGTCACCTATCATGGAAACAAGGTCAAACCTGTCACACATTGTGATATTTATATTAGAAAAATAAAATGGGAAACACTTTTGACTTGTCACTTTTTTAACCACTCGAAGTCCGACATTCACACACTAGTACATTCAAAGGATTTTTTTTGTAATCATGCAATTAACATTTAGTAATACAATGCAAACATTCAGAGCCATAATGTATTCAGGCATTTAAGCGGTCTGCTATAGAATGCCTTGCAACCTTCGTCGCTTTCTTAATAGCAGACAAATTTCCTTTCTGTATTTTTATAGATAAAGTATTAACTTGTTGTTCATTTGCTGAAAAGACTGTGAAAGAAAAATTAACTGCCTGCAAGCTACTAAGGGTTAAAAGCTGACATATCTGTTTTGCTATAGCAGCAGGTTATTCATACAGGCGTCTCTCAGTAAGCTGACCTAGGACAACTACTTTACTTAGAACACGTCTGTTAGACACAGGAAAGATGACCTTTCCTTCTTTAGGGCCCCATCTGCAATGTACACAAAATAGAAACGGTTAGCTGATTTGCGCAATGTAAGATGAAATGCTTAGATAAACATATTGTGCTTATTGAAGGGGGAGGCAGAAAGGATATTAAAAGCCGATTGAAACAGGGGAACTTTGCTCTTCTGCCTTGCAACGTGGAATCCATGTACTCATCTGTGACTGAAAAAAGACTGATTGATTGAACTATTCCTGTCTTCCTCGGGGTTACTTCCACAAGACCATCACTGTCTCTGCTATATGTTTTTCTACAGTATTTTACAACAATAAAGTACACCATGCATCCCATCAGCTTTACATTTAAAATCACAGATTCTCAATCTGTAGATGTTGCACACTCCTGTGTGCTTTTTCAGCCATGATAGAGGTTCTTGATGATTGTTTATTAGTACTGCTTTATGTTCTCGATGACGATTTATCTGGTCTACTCTAATATGATGAGTCCTCTCGTAGCCATGGTTTGCCTTTTATCTTGAGTGAATGAAAAATGCTTTTCATTTGTGTAACTAATTAAGCAACAAATGTAAAATGAGGCTTATTCAAATGAGATGTATTCACCTAAATCTTGATTTCATAAGTATGCTTTATGGAATAAGCTTCCCGGTTTGCACCCAAGTTTTCAAAGTATGATAAATAAGTGTATTATTTTAAAAGCCCTTGCTCTGTATAACACCATTGTCTCTTAGGCAGGCAGTTGGGTGTCTTTATTGAGGCATTGAGATTTATACTTTAAGGCTACACATTCAGTTCCTGATTCTGAGCTGCCACATGACCTTTAGCAAATCATGTCACTTTCCTATACTCCACTTGTAAAAAATGTAACACATGTTTCTTATGTTCCAATCTTGTTTAGAAAACCTTGAAAAAAATACAGCAATTATTTATCTCATTCCTAACATGTATGTATGCTGAGAGATGATAATAGAGCAACATTTCCACGAGATGATGAACTATTGTTTTATATACTCGCAAAAACACTGACTCTAAATAGGCATGAGTGAGCCTGTGTCCATAATGTGCCCTGGAAAGGTGTGATTTCTGGTTTGTGCCCAATGATGACTGCGTCCCTAAAACGATTAAGTGGGTTAAGGTAAATACATGATAGAAACAGGAAATCCTTTAAAGCTGTGGCCAAAATTTTTGAGAATGATACAAAAATTAATTTTCATAAAGTTTGCTGCTTCAGTGTTTTTACATCTTTTTCTCAAATGTTTCTATGGTATACTGAAGTATAATTGTAAGCATTTCATAAGTTTTAAAGGCTTTTATTGACAATTACATTAAGTTTATGCAAAGAGTCAATATTTACAGTGCTGGCCTTTCTTTTTAAAGACCTCTACAATTCACCCTGGCATGTTGTCAATCAACTTCTGGGCCAAATCCTGACGAATGGCAGCCCATTCTTGTTGAATCAATACTTGGAGTTTGTCAGAATTTGTGGGTTTTTGTTTGTCCACCTGCCTCTTGAGGATTGACCACAAGTTCTCAATGGGATTAAGGTCTGGGGAGTTTCCTGGCAATGGACACCAAATTTCGATGTTTTACTTTTAGTTTAGTTATCACTTTTTCCTTATGGCCCGGTGCTCCACATGCTGGAAAAGGCATTGTTGGTCACTAAACTGTTCTTGGATGTTTGGGAGAAGTTGCTCTTGGAAGATGTTTTGGCCCCATTCTTTATACATGGCTGTGTTCTTAGACAAAACTGTGAGTGAGTCCACTGCCTTGGCCGAGAAGCAACCCCACACATGAATGGTCTCAGGATGCTTTACTGTTGACATGACACAGGACTGATGGTAGCGCTCACCTTTTCTTCTCTGGACAATCTTTTTTCCAGATGCCCCAACCAATCGAGAATTCATCAGAGAAACTGACTTTACCTCAGCTGTCCAATCCCTGTACCTTTTGCAGAATATCAGTCTGTCCCTGATGTTTTTCTTGGCTTCTTTGCTGCCCTTCTTGACACCAGGCATTCCTCCAAAAGTCTTCATCTCCTTCACTGTTAGTGCAGATGCACTCCCACCTGCCTGCTGCCATTCCTGAACAAGCTTTGCACTAGTGGTGCCCCCATCTCGCAGCCATGAATAAAGAATGGGACCAAAACATCCTCCAACAGCAACTTCTCCCAACCATCCAAGAACAGTTTGGTGACCAACAATGCCTTTTCCAGCATGATGGAGCACCGTGCCATAAGGCAAAAGTGACAATTGATAGGCTCAGGGAACAAAATCTCCCAGCGAAAACTCCCCAGACTTTAATCCCATTGAGAACTTGTGGTCAATCCTTAAGAGACAGGTGGACAAACAAAAACCCAGAGACTGTGACAAACTCCAAAAATTACTTATGCAAGAATGGGCTGCCATCAGTCAGGATTTGACCCAGAAATTGATTGACAGCCTGTCAGGGTGAACTGCAGAGGTCTTGAAAAAGAAAGAAGGGCCAACACTGCCATTATTGACTCTTTGCATAAACTTAATGTAATTGTTAATAAAAGCCTTTGAAACTTATGAAATGCTTGTAATTATACTTCAGTAAACCATAGAAACATCTGACAAAAAGATCTAAAAACAATGAAGCAGCAAACTTTGTGAAAACCAATACTTGTGTCATTCTCAAAACTTTTGGCCACAAGTGTATATTTTATTCTTAGGTATGGTAAGTTTTTTTTTTTGTTTGTTTTTTTTCACTTTATTCTGTAAGTAGGTTTATAGTTGGCAACAAGTTTACATAATTGTACTTTTGCTGTTTAATGGAAATTATAGTCAAAGTGCATTCAAGGTATTGTAAAATCAGCTGTGCCCTTTAATAATTGACAGGTATTCTTTAGCATCCATTCATCTGATTACATGTTTAGATGTAGAGCTGGCTGCATTTTGAATGCAAGGTATTTATAGTACTTGTGACATATTCTAAATTCACTTTGGAACAGTTATGTAATTTTTGTGAGCTAAATTCAAAATGTCCCCATAACATATATCCCCTATAAAACATCTTGTTTTTTTCTCTGTCATTGAAAATCTTGGCTCATTATGCTTATATACACTACTCTGGGTCGCCGACTGCATAGTCTTATTTGCATCACAGAGTGCTGAACAAATGCTTTTATAATGTATACATCTTTATTAGGAACAATCGAGCAATTATTGTGCATTATTAAAGGAACATGCATAATTTAAGGTTTAATGATGATAAGGATTCAGGAGTTAGCCTGCAGCAAGAGCTACTGAAAAGTATATATCTATTAAAAAATATCAGTGGTAGCCCAAGATGGAAAATCAGGTTAAGAGATAACCCATAAAGTGCAGTGAAACAATCAAAAGATGGTATCAGGAGCATTATTGTGTGATTGAAGGATTAAGGCGAAGGTGAAAGGTAAGGTTTTTAAGTGCAAGACTAGGGATGATGTATAGAGCTGAGACATGGACAATAAAGGGAGGCACAGGAGAAAAAGTTAGATGGGACAAAAATGAGAATGTTGAGATGGATGTGTGGAGTTACAAAAAAGGACAGAATAAGAAATGAGACCATCTGAGGTACAACAAAAATGGGAGAAATATCTAGGAAAGTACAGGTAGGTTGAAGTGGTATGTAAACATTATGAGAGATACAATGAATATATGGGCAAAGAAGGATGGAAGTGAAAAGAAAGATCTGAAGGAAAAGGGTTCAACGGGCGAGGAAGTGCAGGACTGAGATTTGGAGAAGACTGATCAAACACATCGACCCCATATAGAAGTGGGAAAGGATGATGAGGAAGAAGAATTAAAGGAGCATAGGTTGTGATAAACCCAGGGCGTCAATGGGGGCTTACATGAACACACTCCCTCCAAATGTGACACACAAGCAAATACAGGTCTTTCTCACAATATCTCTCTTTTCTCTCCCTACCACACTACCCTCCACCACTCAAGTGTTGCTCCACTACCTCCCAGCTCCGACTCGCTTGAATAAGGGAGTGCGGTCTCTTTTATCACAGACCCAGGAGTACTTCTGGTGCCAGGGTGACTGCCCGATGACAGTACATCCAGGTTGCATGGAAGTCTATAATAGGGAGCTTGTCTCCCTACAGTGGATGGGTAACCATCTTAACGATCTATGAGCCAATACTTTATACTGCATGTGTCCTAGAGTCTCTGAGAGACACTGCTCTTTGGAAGGAACACTAGTTTAAGTGTAATGTGTCACCTATGAGTAACTCCACTACATTATAAAGGATATTCAGACTGAAAATAACTACTCTTTGGTGGGTCACGGTTCTGATCAGATCTTGGAGTCTTTTGTGTTAGAAGAAGAAGAACAGGAAAGTGAACATGTGATAAGGTGCCACATGAGAGGTTGGGCATCAAACTAAAAGAAATGGGGGTTCAGGGTGATGTTTTTAGATGGGTGCAGAATTGGCTCAGATACAAGAAACAGAGGGTTATGGTGTGAGGAACCTCATCAGAATTGGCCGATGTTAAGGGTGGTGTTCCACAGGGGTCAGTGCTAGGGCCGCTGCTATGTTTAATATATATAAATGATCTGGATAGGAATATAAGTAAGAAGCTGGTTAAATTTGCAGATGATACCAAGATAGGTGGATTAGCAGATAATTTGGAATCCGTTATATCATATCAGAAAGACTTGGATAGCATACAGGCTTGGGCAGATTTGTGGCAGATGAAATTTAATAGCAGTAAATGTAAAGTATTACACATAGGAAGTAAAAATGTGAGGTTTGAATACACAATGGGTGATCTGAAAATCAAGAGTACACCTTATATGAAGGATTTAGGAGTCATAGTGGACTCTAAACTATCGACTTCCCGACAGTGTTGAGAAGCCATTAGGAAGGCAAACAGAATGTTAGGTTATACAGCACGATGTGTGGAGTACAAGTCCAAGGAGGTTAAGCTCAGGATTTATAATGCAATGGTGAGGCCTCATCTGGAGTACTGTGTGCAGTGTTGGTCTCGAGGCTACCAAAAGGACATAGCAGCGCTAGAAAAGGTCCAGAGAAGAGCGACTAGTCTGATACCAGGGCTACACGGTATGAGTTATGAGGAAACATTAAAATGGCCGAGCCTATAAAGTTTAAGAAAAAGAGATTAAGAGGAGACACGAATGAAGTGTTTAAATTTATGAAGGGAATTAGTACAGTGGATCGAGACTGTTATTTTAAAATAAGTTCATCAAGAACACGGGGACACAGTTGGAAACTTGTTAAGGGTAAATTTTGCAGAAACATTAGGAAGTTTTTCTTTACACAAAGAATGATAGACACTTGGAATAAGCTACCAAGTACTGTGGTAGACAGTAAGACTTTCAAAACTCAACTTGATGTTTTTTTGGAAGAAATAAGTGGATAGGACTGGTGAGCTTTGTTGGGCTGAATGGCCTGTTCTCGTCTAGAGTGTTCTAATGTTCCAATGTTATCTAAGGTAATTAAAAAGGCAAGGAGAGAAGACGCACATGAAAATTATGTTTTGCTTTCTGAAAGTGTGCATCTTTACCCCCATTATTTTTGAACAGGTGCAATCTTGTCTACTTTTTTGTAATTGTTTGTCAATAAATGTCCAGAAGTGCTGTTATATGTATGTTTATTTACAATTTAGAATTACTGTAAATACTTGTGTATAAGTCAGGTCTTGAAACCTGAAATATCGATTCAATACATAGAAAAAAAGGCAGTGTGCTCCGTGGTTACTCTCTCAGGTGGGCCTCAGCATATCATAATCTCTTGGACCAATAGCGTGAGTTTCCTGCATTCGACTTATACAACTGACAGTATAAAATACCGGAAATTATACTTTAAAATCAAGTCCCGACTTATCCGCAGGAGAACTAAAACGCGTATATATGGTATTCCTAGCTGAACTTTGTTTTGATAATAAGCAAACTATTCCCTTCACATTTTGTGCATTTATATCATATTTAGTAATAATAATATCTATATATATAAAATCCCTATGTGCATCCAGGTGTCTGTGTGTGGGTGTCTTCTGATGAAGTGCGCATGCGCGGGGCACGGTGCGATGCACGATATTACTGTCAGAGAAAGTTAGAGGCGTTTTACGGAAATACAAACCAGTATTACTGCGAGAGGAAATTAAAGGTACACAATACAGTGACGCATATTACAGCCACATACAAGCCAGTGTTACTGTCAGAGGAGATTAAAGGCATATTACCGACGCGCACGTCTGTATTACCGCCAGAGAAAATTAAAGGTATATTACGGACGTACAAGCCAGCGGACGTACAAGACGGTATCCTTCAATAAGGGCGCGCACAGGCATCCTCCAATAAGGGCGCGCACAAAAAGGCGAGCCTCAAAAGGGTGACCTCAATTGGGCGCAGCGAATAAAGGTGCGTGTAAATAAAGATCTGCACCTTTGTTGCTCTTCACATATTCCAGAGCCATTTGAACTAAATTATCTATGAACGCCTTTATTCACCGCACTCAATTGAGGTCGCCCTTTTGAAACTCGCCTTTTTGTGCGCACCCTTATTGAATAGAGCCGTACAAGACAGTATTACTGTCACAGAAAATTAAAGGCACACAATACACGGCGGCAGCCCACGAAGAACGGTCAGCTCAGCAAGTAAACATCAACAAAAGAAAGGCTGAAAGAAAGACAAATACGACCAACAAAAAGAATGAGGTCAAAGTCCCTTGCCATTTAATATAGACTGTTCCTACTAATGTTTATGTACTACTGTTCTAGCGCCCGTTATTGTGACGGGCTAAATGACTAGTTAATAATAAAAAGGTGCAATTAAGTAAGACAAGGGCCATGCAGCTAATGAAAACAAGAAAAACGTTAACATTTCATTACACCCCTCTCAGTAACATAGTATAAAATATAAAATTACATTGATGTTTAAACCCCTATTTCATTTACTGTTCAATTTGAAATAATTAAAGGACAGAGCCGAAATAAGTAAGTAAATTAAGATAAAACAGAAAGAAGACAATGATTCTTTTTTTTTTTCACTGATGACCTTAATGTATATCTGTTTTATGTTACTTACGGAAGCAACTCAGGCACTGTCGGACAGTTCTGACTTTATGGACTAAAACCAAAAGTAAAACAACTTTTTTAACAAGAAGTTCAATAAACTTCAATAATAAGCTTTGGATGAATAAATCAAACATGGAATGCTTAGGTCATGCATTTATGAAAGCATGACTTTTGTATTATTATTGCATTCCATATCTCAAGATTACAGCATGTTTAATATACAATAGAATTAATGCAAAACAACTCTTTTAATGTGCAACAATATGATTTGGCTGCAGTGGCACACAGCTATCTGCAGCTGCCAGAGTACTCATTCAGACAGGCGGCATGAAAGTTTTTTTCATAAATGATGATTGGCTGCCACACACATTATCAACAAAATGCGCATAATGGCAAGGAGATATTACAGTAAATAAGTTCAAAATGCCACAACTATTATAAAGTTGGAAAATCTCAGCTTATGCCGTCATACATATCTTTTCACTCATAAAGCAATACTTTAGAATGGTAAAGAAACACTGCCAAAATAAGCATTTAGAATACAACTCAAACTCAAAGCAGAGAAGTTAGCCGTTACTTCAGATTTTGGCTTCGCACTATTAAAGTGATAAGGAGAAAAAGTATACAATTTTTCATCACAAAAATATTTACTACTGTTTTTTTGTTGATTTTGTCCTTTGCTGACCTCAAAAAATGAACGAATAGGTCTCCACTGTGCTCATTCATAGGTTTAGTAAGTTTTATGGGAAAATTATTTGATGTTAATGTTGCTTGCAGTCCTTAACGTCAAGACCAATGGTGTACACCTGCTGAATGCACACACACATGAATCTAAGTTCTTTTCTAAGGGCCCATAATTATATGATTTTAATAGTCCAATATGCAAGTTATTTTTGAGGTTAGATGAAAGTAACTTGTGTGAAATGAATACATACTCTCTTGCTGTCTATACGTGCATTCAATATCTGTGTGAATGTGAACATCCTCCAGTTCTCTTTTAATATTACTGGTCATTAGTCTAAGGCCAGTAATGAAAATGCCATTGCTGTTATTTATTCTTTTTTAATTCATTTACATGCACATAAGTATAGAAAGATAAGCAGGGGCAGCGCTTGTTCTCAATAAAACAGTTGAGCTGTGCCTTTCTATAGAACCTGATCAGCGACAATGTGTGATTGCAGCTCTCTGAATCTTTGTCCTTGAATCTTTTTAATGAAAATTCAAATACAGACTGAAGGCCTGCCTTTGTTAATGGCATTCTAAAAATAAGATTTTTCAAAAGGATCTTTTAAATCTTGTCTGCATACTGACATTTTATAACTTATAATTTCAGAACACGTGTTTTACTGTGCCAGTGCCTCTATTTACTGCACAAAGTGCATCATTCACTTATTAGCTACATTATTGTTCTTGTTTTTTCTTTGTTTTTCATAAGAATATATTTTTCTAACTGTAAAAGTGATATACTAAACGTGTCTCAATGTTATGTGATTTTTAACGGTTCTAAAATAGCTAAAAATGTTTCATACTTTTGCATTAATTATTCTGTGTTTTACTGAAACTTGTCATACACTGTAATTGTTATACTTTAGAGTAAAACTGATATATAAGACTCACAGTACCTACAGTACATACCTACTGTGTTTTTCTATAATGCATTGCAGTCCAATCTTCTGTATTACAAAAATAAAACATTGATAGATTATTTTAATCCCCTTTTCTTTTACTTCTTAAGATTTAATTTCTTCAGTTTCTAAAAGCTTTGTTTACATATTGTGTAATGGAAATTATAAAGACCCATGCGAGAAGAAAGTTTATAAATCTTAATGGTGTAACATTTCGGGCAGGTGACTCTCGTAGTCTCCTCTATTCACATATCGACACCTTCAGGTGACCTCAGGGATATTATGTTTGGAGTAACAAAGAAGTTCTAATCAGAACCTAATGTCTTTAAGTGTGAATGTTAAGGGGTTTACGTAGCTAATTAACTTGTGGAAATAATCAGCACCGAACACTCATGCATTAGTTTCTTGTAGATTAATCTTATCTTGAATAATTAGAACACAATAGCATCCACCAGAAAGAGGAGATTAACCCCTTCAATACTGCAGGATAAGCAATGAAAAACTGTTTTAACTTCACTGGCATGTAAAAGAATTTTAGCAGATATATGTGAACATTGTGTTTTGCACTGGCACTAACTACTACCTCATAATTGTAGGGATTAGGGTCCAGTTCCTGGCCAATTCACTATCTATGTGGGGTTTCCACAATCTGCTTGTGTCAGTGTAGGTTTATTCTAAGGATTGTGGTTTTCTCCCACATCACAAAGACATTAGTAGTTAGTAGTAGAGTGGTAACTCTAAATGTATGAAATTTGCCTGTATTTCCAATTTCATGAGTAATTTGGTCCGTGTGAGGTTGGCCTACTAAGGACTTCGAAACACTGATGACTCCACTAAGTCATGAAGGTCAGTCTGTACACTTAGCAGGCTGTCTTCCTGTTCCTTAAATCTTATCCAGAAGAAAAACACCTGGAAAACGTGAAGCCATTTACAAGTTCTCCCTAGTGATTCCTCTTATTAAAGCTGGAACTTAATAATAATAATATTAATAATACATTTTATTTATATAGCGCCTTTCCCATGCTCAAGGCACTTACAGAATATAATAAAGAACGGCAGCGTATACAGTATATAGCATTGTACAAACCAGATAAATGAATGAAGAAGATTAAGACTGTGAATTCTGAAAAATAAAACAGACAACATAATTGATGGTCTAGCACACACACATACAGGTTACATGAGCATCTTGACATAAAGGTAAACTGAGAGAAGGGTAATAAAGTCAAGCAGAGCTAAACGCCTTCCTGAATAGATGAGTTTTGAGTTGTTTTTTAAATGAATTCATGGAGTCAGCTGATCTGATTAATTTCGGCAGGTCATTCCAGAGTCTGGGCGCTATACAGCTGAAGGCCCTGTCACCCATGGAGTGTAGATTAGTGTGGGGTACAACAAGATTGCCAGAATCAGAGGACCTTAGTGGGCGGACAGGCACATAGTGATGGAGAATGTCACTGATGTAGTTTGGCATGAGATTATGTAAGGCTTTGTAGGTTATTAGTAGGATTTTATATTTGATTCTGTAAGACTCAGGGAGCCAGTGAAGATGGAACAGGATGGGTGTGTTGTGCTCGCTGCTGCTGGTTCGAGTAAGGACTCTTGCAGCCGAGTTTTGAATAAGCTGGAGCTGTGATAGAAGATTAGAAGGGGCACCTGCCAGTAGGGAGTTACAATAATCGATGCGGGATGTGATAAAAGTATGGACAAGTTTCTCAGGATTAGAAAAAGAGAGGAAGGAGCGAACATGAAGGTTACGAAGGTGAAAGTAAGAAAGTTTCTTATGTGGTTTATGTGGGCGGAATAAGAAAGGGAGGAATCAAAAATGACACCAATATTTTTTACAGTAGAGGCAGGTCTGATGAGATCACTGCCAAGATAGACTGGGAAGGAGCTCATTTTATTAAGTTGCATTTTAGTTTGCAGCAGTTCAGTTTTATTGCAATTTAATTTTAAAGAGTTCTGCTCCATCCAGATTTTAATTTCACTAAGGCAGGTTGTGAGCTGAGAAAGCTCTGATGAAGTTTCACTTTTAACATTGAAGTAGAGTTGAGCATCATATGCATAAAAATGATAACCCAGTCCAAAGCTATGGATAATATGGCCAAGGGGAAGCATGTAAATACAGAAGAGCAGAGGACTGAGGACAGAGCCTTGAGGGACTCCTTGTGTGACTGGCACTGAGCTGGATCTGCTGTTGCCAAGACTAACAAACTCTTGCCTATCAGTCAGATAGGATTTGAACCACTGGAGTGCAGTGCCAGAGATACCCAGCATGTTCTCCATTCTGGACAGTAGGATGTCATGTCTGACAGTGTCAAATGCTGCACTGCGGTCTAACAGAATTAATATGCTGGTTTGTCCAGAGTCTGCTGCCATAAGCAAATTATTGGTTACCCGTAGCAGAGCAGTTTCACAGCTGTGCCGCGCCCTGAAACCAGACTGAAAGGGTTCCATCAAATTATTAGAGGTTAGGTAATTGGTGAGTTGGGAAGCTACAACACGCTCAAGAACTTTTGGCAGGAAAGGTAAGTGGGAAATAGGCCGGAAATTGTTAAGATTGTCTGCATCAAGGCCAGACTTTTTTAACATTGGGGTTACAGAAGCAATTTTAAAAGTGAGCGGCATGGAGCCAGTGTCAAGGGATGAGTTTATTATTGTTGTAACAGTCGGGATTATGGCATGAAGGCACGATTTAAGTAGTGTACTGGGGATGGGGTCCAGTACACAAGTAGTCGGCCTCATCTTACAAAGTAGGTTATTAACAAACGCAGATGTGACTGGTGAGAACTTAGAGAAGGAGCTGGATGGAGTGGGAAAACAGGGAGAGATATAAACAGATGATGTATTTATGTTAGTTGAATTATTTAGATCTTTAATTTTGTTACGGAAAAAGTGGAGGAATTCCTCACAGACTTCAGTAGAAGAGGTAATTGGACCAGATGTGGGTTCGAGTAGTTTATTAACTACAGAGAACAAAACTCTTGGGTTATCATGGCCACTTTCTATTATTCTGCCGTAATGGGTGTTCTTGGCAGAAGTTAGTAATCATAGAACCTGTAATCATCTAAAGCACGGATGTTGAAATGCAGGCCTGGAGGGCCACAGTGGCTGCAGGTATTCATTCTGACCCTTTTCCTAATCAGTTTTCATTGCTAATTAACTCCTTTTCCCTTCATTTTAATAGCCCTGTTTTTAAGGAGTCAGTCCTCTGAATTGATTCTTTTCTTCATTAAATAGCAGCCAAACAGAAATGTGACGTGAAACGAGCTGACAGATGACCAGCTAAATTGGAGCTTCAAATTCAACCAATTTCACTCCAACCAGTCTCTTAATGAGAAGCCGATTCTTGCTGTTAATTAAACTTGTTATTTAATCCCATTCATGTTATCTCATTCTGCCACAGCAGACATTTCCAAAACTGTTGATTTTTCTGGTTTTTTTTGCCTACAGAACTAGACTGAGAGACCATTTAAAGGCTTTTGCAGGTGTTTTGAATTAATTAGCTGATTAGAGTGTGGCACCAGGTGTCTTCAATATTGAACCTTTTCACAATATTCTAATTTTCTGAGATACTGAATTTGGGACTTTCATTAGTTGTCAGTTATAATCATCAACATTAAAAGAAATAAACATTTGAAATACATCAGTCTGTGTGTAATGAATGAATCTAATATACAAGTTTCACTTTTTGAAAGGAATTACTGAAATAAATCAACTTTGTCATGATATTCTAATTTTATGACCAGCACTTGTAAGTAGTGTGTCATTTAGCAGCTTCATCAGTTGCCGCGAGAGAAACTGGGTGAAAGAGGAATGGTGCTAGTTTGAAAAGTGAGCCATAACAAACCAGAAGGATTGCAATCAGTAGTGTCTTTTTGTTTCACTGCACAAATGGATTATAATTACACCCATTGGATTACAGTTTTCTATGTAGTTATGTTCTACACATACTGTACATTGGCATCACAGTAGGACAAAACTTTCAGGAGGTTGTTCACAGTCGATTTCATCTCATAATTTCATCACCATTATCTGCATCTGTGAAATTGGACTCTATAAACTTTGAATATACAGTCATCATGGGCCCAAAACATGTTCATGGATTTTCGCATTCGTATGGGGTCCTGCACCCCTAATCCCTGCGAATCTCAAGGAATTACTGTACAGAATTGTTTAAAAATTAGTTCTTCAGACCCAGAAAACACTGTCCCTGCAGTTCTAACAGCACTAACAGAATTTCAAAAGATATCTGGTCTTAAAATTAATCTGAATAAAAGTATACTCTTTCCAGTGAATTCACAAGCATATAATATTAGATTGGACACCCTACCTTTTACCATAGCGGACCAGTTTAAATACCTAGGGGTAAATATCACAAGTAAACATAAAGCTCTTAATCAACAAAATTTTGCCGTCTATATGGAAAAATTAAGCAAGACCTAAATAGATGGTCAACCCTTCATCTCACTCTAGCCGGAAGAATTAACGTTAAGATGAATATCCTTCCTAAACTTCTGTTTTTATTTCAAAACATTCCAATATATATCAATAAATCGTTTTTTAAACAGTTAGATTCAACAATAACCTCATTCATTTGGAACTCAAAACACCCACGTATCCGAAGAGCAACCCTGCAAAGACCTCAGGCAGAAGGTACCTAATTTTCAGTTTTATTACTGGGCAGCAAACATACAAGCCATAAAAACCTGGACACAAATATATGAACACACACAGGCTTGGTCCGCAATGGAAGTAAAATCCTGTAGTACTTCTTTATACTCCCTGCTCTGCTCTCCAATAAATGCAAGTTATTGCAAATATACTTATAACCCAATTGTGCTTTACTCACTTAGAATATGGAACCAAATTAGAAAGCATTTTAAGATGGAAAATCTTTTATCCGTGGCACCTCTGCAAGAGAACCACCTCTTTCAACCCTCACAAACATATCCAGTTTTTTATACCTGGAAAAGTTTTGGGATTAAAATGCTCAGAGATCTTTATATACACAATATATTTACATCTTTTGAACAATAACGTTCAAAATTCAACCTCCCAGCTACACATTTCTTACACTATCTTCAAATTACCCTAAGTTCTTGTCAATAAGCCGCGGCTTATCTAAGGAAAAAAGTTGTGAAAATGAAAAAATAGAATATCGGCTTATACATAAGTCCGGCTTATACATCCATCGCGGGGGGTTGCGTTCCAGAGCCACCCCGCGAAATAAGAATATCCGCGAAGTAGAAACCATATGTTTATATGGTTATTTTTATATTGTCATGCTTGGGTCACAGATTTGCGCAGAAACACAGGAGGTTGTAGAGAGACAGGAACGTTATTCAAACACTGCAAACAAACATTTGTCTCTTTTTCAAAAGTTTAAACTGTGCTCCATGACAAGACAGAGATGACAGTTCTGTCTCACAATTAAAAGAATGCAAACATATCTTCCTTTTCAAAGGAGTGCAAAGCAAGCAGTCAAAAAAAAATCAATAGGGTTTTTTGGCTTTTAAGTATGCGAAGCACCGCCGGTACAAAGCTGTTGAAGGCGGCAGCTCACACCCCCTCTGTCAGGAGCAGGAAGAGAGAGGAAGAGAGAGAGAGAGAGAGATAGAGAGAGACAGATAAAAAAAAATCAATACGTGCCCTTTGAGCTTTTAAGTATGCGAAGCTCCGTGCAGCATTTCTTTCAGGAAGCAGCTGCACACAGCCCCCCTGCGCACACCCCCCTACGTCAGCGCAAGAGAGAGAGAGAGAGAGAGAGAGAGAGAGAAAGTAAGCTGGATAGCTTCTCAGCCATCTGCCAATAGCGTCCCTTGTATGAAATCAACTGGGCAAACCAACTGAGGAAGCATGTACCAGAAATTAAAAGACCCATTGTCCGCAGAAATCCGCGATATATATTTAAATATGCTTACATATAAAATCACAATTTAAATGACCGCTACGCGCTCGTGTTGACTCGGCGACGCCCAGAGCAGAAAGAACGCGCTCCGGCCGCTCCAACCGCGCCATGCGGGGAGTGAGAGAGACGGCAATATCTCACACTCTCTCCCCCCTTAAAGAAATTAAATGGGCGCGAGTGAGACCACTGACCTCCCTCCCTTCTATTAGTTATAGGTTATAGTACGTTCGGCTTATCCATGAGTCCGGCTTATCTATGATACGATTTTATTTTAAAAATTCGTATGATTTTTGGTCTCCGGCTAATACATGAGTCCGGCTTATAGACAAGAACTTAGGGTAGAAATTTTATTAAACAGAAACTGCCCGATTTCCCCCACCTCGCACCCTCCACAATGCTGGAAAAAATACTGCTCAATTTCGAGGAATTGAACACCATTTCCGCATTATATAAAATCCTATTAGAGTCCCTACCTTTCAAAGATCCAAGAGGACATTGGGAAGAAGATCTCTTAATCAATATATCAGAAAAGGAGTGGAAGGTAGCAAAGCAGAGAATTCACTCAAGCTCCATATGTGCAAAGCATAGAATTAGTCAACTAAAAATTATATATCGAGCTCATCTGTCTCACTTAAAACTGTCCAAAATGTTTCCAGGGCAAGATCCAACCTGCGAACGCTGCAACCAAGCTCCTGCCTCACTGGGTCACATGTTTTGGGCCTGCACCAAATTAACATCATTTTGGACCAAAATTTTTAAGTGCCTTTCAGATAGCCTTGGGGTCACAATCCCTCCTAACCCATTAACAGCTGTGTTCGGTGTTCTTCCAGATGGACTTGAAGTGGAAAAGGACAAGCAAACGGTGATTGCATTCACTACACTCTTGGCACGCAGACTTATTCTGTTAAATTGGAAGAATCCTAATTCTCCTCTGATAAGTCAGTGGGAAACCGATGTTTTATATTATTTGCAATTGGAAAAAATCAAATTCTCAGTTAGAGGATCTGTACAAAATTTTTTCAAAACCTGGCAGGATCTGATCAATATTATTTTAGAATAAGAGAAATAACTACCCTAGGTTCTTGTCTATAAGCCAGACTCGTGTATAAGCCGGAGACCAAAAATCATACGAATTTTTAAAATAAAATCTTATCATAGATAAGCCGGACTCATGGATAAGCCGAACGTACTATAACCTATAACTAATAGAAGGGAGGGAGGTCAGTGGTCTCACTCGCACCCATTTAATTTCTTTAAGGGGGGAGAGAGTGTGAGATATTGGCGTCTCTCTCACTCCCCGCATGGCGCGGTTGGAGCGGCCGGAACGCGTTCTTTCTGCTCTGGGCGTCGCCGAGTCAACACACGCGCATAGCGGTCATTTAAATTGTGATTTTATATGTAAGCATATTTAAATATATATCGCGGATTTTTTGCTGGTTCGCGGATTTCTGCGGACAATGGGTCTTTTAATTTCTGGTTCATGCTTCCTCAGTTGGTTTGCCCAGTTGATTTCATACAAGGGACGCTATTGGCAGATGGCTGAGAAGCTAGATTGCTTACTTTTCTCTCTCTCTTGCGCTGACTATCTGTGATCCTGATGTATGGGGATTGAGCAGGGGGGCTGTTCGCACACCTAGACGATAAGGACGCTCGTCTAAAAATGCTGAAAGATTATCTTCACGTTGCTATCTTTTGTGCAGCTTCCTGAAACGACATGCTGCACAGTGCTTCGCATACTTAAAAGCTCGAAGGGCACGTATTGATTTTTGACTGAAAAACAAACTCTGTCTCTCTCTCTCTCTCTCTCTCTCTCTCTCTCTCCCTGCTCCTGACGGAGGGTGTGAGCTGCCGCCTTCAACAGCTTTGTGCCGCGGTGCTTCGCATACTTAAAAGCCAAACAGCACCATTGATTTGTTTGCTAGAGATTGTTTTCTCTATCTATGTGACATTCTGTGCTCCTGACACGCACTCCTTTGAAGAGGAAGATATGTTAGCATTCTTTTAATTGTGAGACAGAACTGTCATCTCTGTCTTGTCATGGAGCACAGTTTAAACTTTTGAAAAAGAGACAAATGTTTGTTTGCAGTGTTTGAATAACGTTCCTGTCTCTCTACAACCTTCTGTGTTTCTGCGCAAATCTGTGACCCAAGCATGACAATATAAAAATAACCATATAAACATATGGTTTCTACTTCGCGGATTTTCTTATTTCGCGGGTGGCTCTGGAATGCAACCCCCGCGATGGAGGAGGGATTACTGTATAAGCCGGACTTATGTATAAGCCGATATTCTATTTTTTCATTTTCACAACTTTTTTCCTTAGATAAGCCGCGGGTTATAGACAAGAACTTAGGGTATTACCGCATTTAATTCCCTTCTCCATCTCTTATTCACCTATATATTTATTTCTCCCTTTCTTTTGCTTATTGTTGTCTTATTAAAAAGCCCTAAGCAATTCTCCTTTAGCTAAGCTCTCCTTCTCAGGGGTGGGGTTTGATTTGTCTTCAATTTTGTTTGGTTATAAATTGATCTATTTGTATGGAATGATTACAATAAAAATAAAAAATAATAGAAAAAAAAAATTAGTTCTTCACTTATGAACAGTTTGTCAAAAAGTGCTCACTATGAAAGTACTAAATTTTTAGGTAAGCAGGCAGTGCAGTAACATCACTAAATTACAGTACATCCATCTCATCAATCCTCAATATTAACCAGCTTCCAATCTTCCTACTTGTAGTTCCAATTGCTAGTCAGCCTTTACTCCAACTCACCTCCTAACACTAGAATGTTTATGGGTTTATTGTGGCCCGGTTTAGTAAATGACTATGAAATCAGTCAAATGAGTGGCTCGTTTCATTCCCAAAAGGCTTGAAACCAGTTAATGGTTTAGTCTTCTGGGAATTCAAATTATTACTGTATCCCATATATTATCAAGAAGTTCATTTTAAGTAAAAAATCAACCAATGTCTGGTAATCTGCAATATCCAATTGGCAGAAGAAACCCAGTAATAGGAAGACCGTTCTACACAGAAAATTAAAGAGAACTTTAGTGGAGTTCTTTTGCTTTTTTCACCTGTGCAGGTCCTCATTAGGCCTTCATTATGTGTCTTCAGTTTTTTATTTTATACTTCACTTGTCTGTAAAAAAATCCTTTGAGAAGTAGTTTAACCTTTAAAAATATGCCAGTATGTATTTACTTGTTCTGTGTACCTCATTATCATGGTAGTTTTCTGTCTCACAGTTCTCCACATCACTTTGCTATTCCATTAAATATGGTAAATAAGATGTGTGCTTAAGACCTTTATGCTAAAGAAATGTCTGAATAAGCTACAAGCTGGACTGTTATACTTTTCAGACAGTGATAAAAATGACTACTCTTGTTTCAGAGGATTATTAATTATTGCAGTTTACAAAGTGCCTTCTTTTTAAAAGGTATGTGGAAAGAAGTAAATGCAAAAATTGCCTACAAAATGAGGCATTAAATATATTCCAGTATTAAAGATCCAACTAAAATAAATATTCTTGCAAATGAACTTTGAAAATTTACAAGTCACTGTCATTTTAGATTGCAAAGATTATTTTGATGAGCCAGGTTGTCTTTTAGCAGTACAGTATATCAGAACACCAATCCATCGCAACTCGTCTTTCACTCTCTTGGACTTCTAAACACCTCCAGTCATACATACTGTAGATGGACACCTTAGATCTGTATTTAGGTTACAATTTATGAGACAGCACACGCTCAGTGGAGCTTTGTGGTTTTAACAGCCAGACATTAGTTTATGTGGGTCTGAAGAACGAGCTTCAACAGATGGAATACACCAAACATTAAACTGAATACTGGAATGCATATGTGGGCAAAACATTATTGATGGAGCTATTCTACTGACTTGTCATCCTGATCCTTTGAGGATTTGAAAACAATTTCAAGTCTAAGTAGGTTTATTAACTACATTCCTCATGTGCATTGTACTGCTGTATTCTTTGTTACATTACTCTTCTCCTAACTGCTTGTGTAAATATGTATACCAATAAGGCTCAATTTGCTGTTACAGCCCTCAGATATTTAATTGTTTGTTTTACTGGCGTACTGAAATGCATGAATGCACTGGCACACCATCTGATACTGGTTCCTGCAATATGTACTACTACCAGAATATACTCTGGCCCCTCCATTTCTTTACTTGAGTTTTCAGTTTTGAAAGTTAATGAATGAATTTTCCTTTATTGATAAAAATTGTAAAATATAAAAACATGGATAAAATTAGCCATCTTTTTGCTGTCTTTCACTGATGTTTTATCACTTGCTGTTTGACTGCTCACAACACTACAACAAGCACCAGTGTTTCTTAGCCGATATGTGCACAGCGTGAAAGAACAAGATTCAAAACATGTATCTGTGAATTTCAGTCTCTGTAGATAACCTTCTCCTTATTAAGTGATCCAGTAGGCCATTGTCAGTCAGTCAGCCTCATTTTGGGCCTGCTGATGCCATTACAGTATTAAAGGATAAGTTTGGTATTTTTCAAATCGAAGTTGATTCACCCTGAAGGCATTGCAGGTTAGCTGTGGATGATTTTCTCCCTGTCTGCCGATCATGCTTGTTTCATTGAGAAGAACAACACTGTGTCAATCACGCTTGATTCACTGTGGTAGTATTACAGGTGACCACAGCCAATCCTGTATCACCTCCTCCGATCCCCGCTGCGATGATCGCACTAGACTCACTGACAGAGTCCAGCTATTGACCTCCATAGCTCTGCAAGTAGAGCTGATGTTGAATTTGATTGACAGTTAGTCTGTCCCTAGATCCGCCCACAATGTCTCCGGTCTGCTGCAATATCATTCACAAGCTCTGGTCCTTTGCAAGAGTGTGATGAATATCGAGTAAACTAAGTGACATAAATGTGCAATCCAATTGGAACTCCTGAAATGCGATTATTAGGGCCAAGTCCAGAAGAAGTCCATGTGTTTTACTGCTTTTTCCATGAAAATTACTTTGGTGTAATAAATTTTGCAGATAAAACAGAGTTTGTTGTAATTCTATAAGAATTGTTCTGTGATTCTATAGGAAATTGGCTAGGACCAAAAAAAAAATGTAAAAATGAGGATATTGTTAAAAGGATGAAAGATATTAATAATAATTCTTTGCATTTATATAGCACTTTTCTCACTACTCAAAGCGCTTAGCAATTGCAGGTTAAGGGCCTTGCTCAAGGGCCCAACAGAGCAGAGTCCCTATTGGCATTTACGGGATTCAAACCAGCAACCTTCCGATTGCCAGTGCAGATTCCAGGCCTCAGAGCCACCACTCTGCCTATTGAGGAAAGCAATAATAATAATAATAATAATAATATCATTATTATTATTAATGAGTGGCACAGTAGTAGCAGTGCTGTCTTGCAGTGAAGGAGAATTTTCCTCCCACAGTCCAAGCACATGCAGGTTAGGTGGATTAGCATTGCTAAAGTGGACCTATAGTGTACATGTGTTCTCATTCTGTGGCAGACTGGCACCCTGTCCAGGTGTTGTTCCTGCTTTGCGTCTGATATTTGCTGGGATTGGCTCCACTGACTCCTACTGCTCAGTGACCCTGCCCAGAGTAGGTTAGGAAGATAGATGTATGCCTATAATGTATGTTAGTTTTTGTAACTTGATTACATGCTGTGCCAGTGACTTTCCGAGGTGAATCCACACCCTACAGGAGCTGAAAGGGTGCTGTGGAAGACGACAAACTTGGTGAAGTGAGGCACACAGCCAGTCTACTGTTAAAATGGCTGCATCTCACAACAATGGATTGCTTTTTTTCTTCTTAAAACAACATCGATACGCTGTCTTGTAATATGTATGTAATATCAAGGCATTGATCAGTATTCAATAACATTTTTGGATTGAAAATGAATGGAATCCCAAGTTTTAAGGCTTGAAAAATGGATAGATACCCTATGTTTTAAGGCTTTTCTTTATAATAGAACCACGGTACTCATTAGCTCCACTATAAAACACAAAAGTGGGCAAAATATTTAAAAAAATTTATAAAGGACTAGGCACGTTACCCCTCAAATACAGGTAAAAGAATATAAATATTTTTGATATCTCTTGCCCTACGTGCAACTTCAGCGCCTTTCCTCAGTATTCTCGTGTGTCTGAACCATAATTGACTGGTGCTCCCTCTTGAATACGTCCCCATAACAACTTGCTTCTCTGACTCTCATTTCGAGGTGCCTTACTAACCCACTGTCTGCTTTGAGGGTGACTCACAGCATGCCTCCTACTTGTACTTCCTCTTTCAAATGTGTTACCAAAGCCAAAATGTCCAATCAGATTTGTTCTGAGGTAATGGACACACACACAGACCTTAGTGTTTTATTAAATAGCAATTTCATGTGACAAACTATTATATGATTGCAAAGAAATAATTTTGACTTGAACATTACCAGACGTCTCCTTTAAAGGAAGCTAAAGCAAATACCTGTTTCATCAAACCTAGGCAGGGATTAGCCCTGGAGTGGATACCAGTCAATCACAAGCCACACTCACACATACAGTACATCCACTCTTAGAGTTAACAATCTAACCAGCATGCCTTTAAAATTAGGTCACTTGGAGAGCAGGTATTTCCCATACAATTGTTGACTGGGTCCCTAAGACTCTGGGCTAGCAGCTTTGTTAACTGAGTCACCATGCCACCCATCGTCTAAACAGTTTATAGCGCAGAAAAAAATATTGTTAAGCATGTTATGATATCCATTCTCATATTACTGTATGTATCCATATCAGATTATTTTCTAATCTGATTACTCTAATATTGTAATAATACTGCAATAGTGTGACAGTTTTTTGGTGATTCAAAGAAACTAATTTAGCACATGTGTAGACCACAATGAGATAAAAGTTCATATTAAAGTCACTTAAATGATTTCTCTTTTGACTGTCATTATTATTTTTAGTCACTTACATTTATTTTTTAACCTCCTTAGTGTTCTGTTTACCCAGGGAAAAATGAACCAAAAATGTTTAATTTGTTTTCAACATGAAAAAATGCTATCATGTGTAACACTAACATGTAAACATTTACATTTACATCATTTAGCAGACGCTCTTATCCAGAGTAGTAGTAGTAAACAGTGCTTAGTAGTAGTAAATATTAAAACATCAACATGAAGACAATTGGAATGTGTCCACTGCTGTACATATCCTTTGTGTGATATGTTTTGAAAGGGTCACCAACACACAGCAGGGCGGCACGGTGGCGCAGTGGGTAGCGCTGCTGCCTCGCAGTAAGGAGACCTGGGTTCGCTTCCTGGGTCCTCCATGTGTGGAATTTGCATGTTCTCTCCGTGTCTGGCGTGGGTTTCCTCTGGGTGCTCCAGTTTCCTCCCACAGTCCAAAGACATGCACGTTAGGTGCATTGGTGATTCTAAATTGTCCCTGGTGTTTGTCCTGTCGGGGGCTGGCACTCTGCCTGGGATTTGTTCCTGCCTTGTGCCCTGTGTTGGCTGAGATTGGCTCCAGCAGACCCTCGTGACCCTGTGTTAGGATATAGCGGGTTGTAGAATGACTGACTGAATAACACACAGCCTGACATTGCAATCTGGACAGTAGAAGCGTGTTTATGTGCACACTTTTCTTATAATACTTTTTTCTTGCTTGCACATGAGAGGGTAGAACATCATGTCTGACCCACACAGCCCAAGGCTCAGTGACTTCTACATGTCTCCGGACATGAACACTGACAGATGCTGGATTGTGAGTGGTGTTTAAGGGTCTAATGTCTTGTCCTTGCACTTGATCACAATCATTTTGCCACACAGCTACATTTACGGCATGATGAAGCTTCACACAACCGAATTCACCAGGCATATCACAACAGTTCAGTTGTGCAATGCCATATACATCACTTTCACTATCTATGTCGACATATGATGACCAATTCACATCATCATCACTATCACTCGAGCAATGATTCCATTTTAGTTTGTTCATCAAGCTTTAAGGTGTTTCGTTTTCCATTGTGTTTTTAGTTTTAAGGCTCCATCTTACTCATGAGTATTGATGAGTTACCACAGAAATACCAAAAACAAGCAGAAAGCATAAAAATATTCATGATTTTCTGCAGCATGATGTTACTCCATCCACTAGAAGGCAGCAGAATACTATTCAGTTAGTCACGCTTAACATTTTTAAGTGGATTATTGCATGTTACCCCAAGTCTGTCTCGGGTTTACGTGTTGTGGAAGTTAAGCACAAAAACAGCACACTTTTATTTGCTTCTTCTTGCCTTTACACAACACACAGTGCACAAATCAGCCAACAATTGCTGAGTCCCTTCTTTCTTTCTCTTCTTCTCTCTTCTCTGCTGCCTACACTCCTTTCCTCGCAAGCTTTGTCCTTTGTACTCTGTGTCGTAGCTCAAGTTCATGCCGCTCAGGGCGGTGCTTCAATTTGCCGCCCTCCAAAATATCTGAATATGTTAACCTATTTAAATAGAAAATGAAAATGATGTATAGAGAAAAATTAAGGTAAATTTTGCATAGATTTATTCATATATAAACAGCAATAATTTTTCACATATACTTATTTATAAGCATCAACTAGACAAGAATATAGTATAGACACACTGATAAGCCGTGTTCTAATTATTAGTTTAATATAATTACGCTGCAAAAACCAGAACCAGTGTAGTTCAAAAGAGCAAGAACGCATTCAGTTTGATAACGAAACAAAATTATAAATTGTAAATTAGATATTTATCTTCCTAGAAATTATTATCAGTGTAATGTTCATATTTATTTTTGTTATTGCCTCATAAATTTCAACTGCTGTGTCTGATACCATCATAGAAGGACAGTCTGAAAATTATTTTTGAAGCATTTGTGGATAAAAATCAGAGAATTTTACTTTTTTCATTCATGAGTGATATTTTTCCGAGCCCTGCTGCTTACACACGAATTGTACTGAACCTTTTGGCCAATAATGTCGACCCCAAAAATGTGCTGCCTGGGGCAGACCGCCCCCTCCACCCGCTCCTGTTTATACTGCACCTGGACGTCCAGGTGTCCCTGTATCTTCTTCTGGCAGCACTTACGAGTGTGATGGAAGTGTTGCCAACCAGGGTTCTGCCATTGTCCAAGTGCTCCCTGGTGGTGGCCATGAACCCCAGCAGGGTTGAGCTTCTAAGCTCCAATCCCATGGCCCCAGTGTAAACCAGGGGGGCTGCACTCTCATGTCTCTCTCCCAGTCCTTCCATCCTCAAGGCATTCTGGTTGGGCAAAAGCCCCAGCCATCCACCATAATGTATTTACATAGAATTCCGAGCTTCAGTCACACTTTTATTAACACCAAGGATGGTAACTGGCTCTTCCATCCATATCCAAATTTGCCACAGCATTTGCTTTTTATGTTTCTTTAATTACACAACAGTTAAATCACTGGCACATGGTTATAAAGTGAGCAGGGCATGTAAATATGGTGGTGTGAACAGAGTGCCAAACTCAGGAACACCAAACTGAGACTTCTTTTTATGGATTAAAAGGTTTTGTTACACTTATATCCAGCAAAACGAATCTGTACAGACAGTACTTCCTCAGCCGACCTGTTTTGGATGTCTTAGAAAGTGAAGAGAATGTCATGATCAGAAGTCAGAGGGTGAATCTTTTTCTTCAAATTCAACACAATAATAAAGCAATAAGAAAACAGGAAGTCGTCAATTTGAAAACGGAATTTTCCAGCAGTTAAAACAGCCGTGCCATTTAATTAAGCAGAATGTTTTTGAGATTATCATTATGTAACCCAGTGCTAACCCCACTTTTCAAGTATTTTTTCACTAGTTAATTAACAGTTATAGAATTTAATATATCTATGGGTGAATAAACATGAATTACCCAAAGTAATGGAGATTGGGGATAGCTCAGCTAGATAATCAAAGCTTAGTCAGACAGGTGGAAATATGCAATAGAGAATAAAATGAAGTATTTTGAACTCATCATACTTTAAAATATTTAAATTAATATTAGTAGCTTGTTAAATTATTAATTAAGTCGCTTGTAAAATGATAATGCATTTAAGAGTAAATAATTTATAAAAGTCAGCTTTACTTTTCATGTATCTTTTTTTTTTTTTTGCAGATTAGAAAATGAAAGCTGTACTGTACTTAAGATATGGAATGAGGGCACCTGGTAGTGCCAACACTAACGCCAGCCTGGACAGTGAGTTAGTTAGAGGGATTGAAACCACAATGTAGTGATTTAATCAATAGTTTAGTACGGCACTCACTGGGCCATACTGCTATGATTGTAGGAGTGCATGCTGATATGACTGAGCCCCGAATGATTGTCTAAATAAGTAGCAATCGTCAATAAAGATCACAGCTTTTTATTATATCATAGGGGAAAAGGGGTTTCATTTCAGCAATGTCAAGAAGCATTAAGTAACTTTACTGAGATCACTATGAAAAACTGATAGTCACTTCCATGAGGAATTCGGAATATAGCGAACAATATGAATTGTAATATATGGTAAATAATGCCATACTATTTTCCATAATACTATGTTTCATATTCACAAGTGATTGCAGAATGGCTTTGCTCTTTTGAATGTGTCACAATTTCTTTTAAGTTTCTTAACCTAAAAATGTTTGGAGTGCAGGATAATGCAGGCTTTATAGCAGGTGACTAATGTATTGTGCTGCCTCAAAGCTCAAGAGTCTTGAATTAAAATATTAGCCCAGTCATACTCTATGTGGGGGCAGCACGGTGGCGCAGTGGTAGCGCTGCTGCCTCGCAGTTAGGAGACCCGGGTTCGCTTCCCGGGTCCACTCTGCGTGGAGTTTGCATGTTCTCCCCGTGTCTGCGTGGGTTTCCTCCGGGCGCTCCGGTTTCCTCCCACAGTCCAAAGACATGCAGGTTAGGTGGATCGGTGATTCTAAATTGGCCCTAGTATGTGCTTGGTGTGTGGGTGTATTTGTGTGTGTCCTGCAGTGGGTTGGCACCCTGCCCAGGATTGGTTCCCTGCCTTGTGCCCTGTGTTGGCTGGGATTGCCTCCAGCAGACCCCCGTGACCCTGTGTTCGGATTCAGCGGGTTGGAAAATGGATGGATGGATACTCTATGTGGAATTTGCTGGTCCTTCTTGTGTTCACATTAGTTTTCCTTTTGCCCTGATATGCAAATTACTTTGATTAGGAGTTGTGAACTGCCGAAGTAATTGTTAAGGTTCAGGAGAATTGACGTGTCCCATCTAGAGTTGGTATCTGCCTTGTGCCCAAAGCAGACAGCATGCGTTTCGACTTGTCATAATTTCTTTTTTTAAGTAAAACAATTCTATTTACTTTAGTTATAAATGCAATAAACAACAAAAAATAATGTTTTCTTTAAACACAATTTTCGAGGTTATATGTGACTAAGTAAAATCATGGGGCGCACATAAATTAATTGATTCCAACAATTTTTGAAACATGATGGGGAATTACAAGGTTGTTATTTTTGTAATATTTTATGATGAAAGTAGCTATTCTATTAATTGACTGAATGAATTAATTTATGTGTGCTCTGTAGTTTCTGTACTCTGTAAGCCTCGATTGAAAAAAGCAAGTTCAGTTAATGAATGAAAACGTATATATAATGACGAGGCACAAGATTAAGTTTATAGGTTGAAAACTGTGAAGTAAATGATATAATATTTAATAATAAAATATATATATATAAATAAAATTTATTATTATTATTATTATATATATATATTTTTTTTTTTTTTCTAAAAAAGGATGAATTATACAAGCAGAATATCCTGAATCTGGAGTCTTGGAGTGAATGATTGTGTCTGACATAGTAAAATTTGAAGTTTGCTTATCTGCACAGTTACTATCAAATTCTTTTAAAGAGATTTTGCAATTTAAATTCAATGATAAAGTAATCCTTGTCTGTGCAAAGTGTGCATATTCTCTCAGCAACCACATGGGTCTTCTTTGGGTACTGCAGATTTCTCCAGTTTCTTAGTGATTTGCCCCTTTTCTTTATTAGTTAGTTACCTGTTGTGTGTGAATTACACTTTACTTATATGAGATGGACTGTAGTGAAGTCAGGAGTACCAGTTGGCAAATGGCATTTATAGTATGATAGACAGCCAAGGATCACCCAGGTGTCACAGTGATGAGAGGGGAACTGCTCCATTATTTAATATGAGCATATTAGAGCTGATTGAGTCACCCTTCGCTTTATAATAAATTATTTTCCTGCAATGTTTAATGAAGTGACTCTTACAAAGCAACCCTTCTGTTGTAAATTTTTTGCTGTGACTTTCCTTTTAAATATACATTCCTGGTAGTGTTTCTAGGCCAGTTAGAACCATCGAGTGAATGCATCCAGCAGAAACCATATGATCATTTGAACTTTAGTCTGCAAGCAATAAACATTCATGGGAGGAAAGTTACAAACAGTGAATATTATCATTATGTGTCTAAAAATACAAAATAACTTGAGACTGTGGCCTGCAGAGAGCACTCCTCCCACCCAAACCCGACACAGATAGACACAGGACACAAGTTCTCCGCACACATTTTTGTTTTTTTTTTTCTTTTCCTCGTGTGAAATGCCTTCCCCCGTTTCCTACTTGTATAGCACAGTTAAAGCACTAAACACATAGCACAAAACACTTTCTTTCCTTCTTCTTTCTCTTCCTCTCAATCCACCTCCACTCCTCCTGGCAAGCTTCATCCTCCACCTTCAGACTCTAGGTCCCAAAGTAGTGGTGGCTGGCTCCTTTTACAGGGCACCCTGAAGTGCTCCAGGTGTCTGGTGATCTTCTGTGGCCAAAGTGCTGCACCAAAGGGCTCAGCTGTTCTTACAATTCCTCCTGGCGGCACCCATGGAACCCAGCAGGGCTACTCCAAACTCCAATTCCCAAGGAGCCCTATGGGAGTCTGAGGCACTGCTGCAACCTGGGGGGGTTTGCCCTCTGGTGTTCTACAGGAGGTAATGCCCTGAATATGCACTCTCCGCCAATCCTTCTACTAAATAGGCGTAAAGGGCCCCGGTGGTACACCACAAGACTTATTGATAAACAGATAACAAAGCCAGAGTCTCTGAATGAAAGAGTTTAAATTTGGGAGAGATGCTATACAAAAGAATGGCCAACAGTCATATGTGCACATGACTGCAAATGCTGCACAGTTTTGTAATTTTCTGTTCCTTTCTTTTACAAAGATGGGTGCACTAAACAAATTTTCTAAGAAGTACGGCATAAGAATTACATTAAAAATGGAAATTACTGTATGTATGTCAATATTGTTCAGTGGATTAAACAGTGAAAGACACCTTGTAGCAAAGGTTTACAACCAACCCTGACTTGTTTTTTTCACCTGTCATTCTTCAAATTACACTTCTAGATGGTGACTTCTGAAACTAAACATGTTAACAGCAAACACATTTCTCAGACTCTCTTAATGTAATTCAGGGCCATGGAAAACCAGAGCCTATCCTATTATCATTGAGGGCAAGACAGGAACCAAACAAAAATGGGGAACCAGTCCAGACACACAAACTGGGCAAAGTAAGAATTGCCAATTAACCTTACAATCAATCGTGTCTTTGTGATGTTTAAGTAGCTACAGTAGGTGCGTTCCTTGTTTTTCCAAAATGCTGTTCATTTACTTGAGTTTCATATTGTAAATAAATGGTGAACAACTCATCTGCATAAAATCATACCAACCTGTGTGTTATGGCTGCAAGTGCCATTTAAGACACTAAGCAAGCATAAGTTCCAATTTAACCCTCCATCACGCGCACAAATGACGCAATTTCGGATATCTCATGTTCTGATTGGCGGAGCTGGACCCACCTCTGAACCAACATTACACATCACATGCCTGTGAATAACGTGGTGAGTAATCGCAGATTTGACATCGTGGAAGGCAGATATGGTGTCAGAGATCCCTTGGGCACATTGCGCCCAAATACGTCATTAATGACTTAATTTTTTTATTTTTTACTTTTGCTTTACTTGTCTGAGACTTTCTATTACCATATGTCGTAATAATGCACTATCATATGCAGTATCTATACATATAAAAGGCAACGCCCTCACTGACTCACTAATTCTCCTACTTTCCATATAGATGGGAAGCTGAAATTTCACGTGCTCATTCCTTGCAGTGTACTTACAAAAGTTAGGTATGTTTCATGTCCTAGTGCAACACCCAAGGGGTGGAAACGGGTGTAGCCCCTAAACTGTATATATAGATAGGGGAAACCCCTCCTCACTATTTCTGCGACTTCCAACCCTGCTCATCCTTTACACTGTACTTACAAACTTTAAGTATGTTTCATTTCGCGCCATGCCCCGTAACGAACTTTAGAAAATAACGTCTTCTTTTTGGCGGTTCTCACTATTATGCCATAAGAAACTTTCGGAACTGACCTCTCCTTTTGGCAGTTTCATTCCTTTAGTGGAAACCCCCACTCACTATTTCTGTGACTTCCAACATACGTAGGAAGCCCAAATTTCCCATGCTCATCCTTTACACTGTACTTACAAACATTAAGGATGTTTCATTTCGCGTAGTGCCCCCTAACGAACTTTCAAAAATAACATCTTCTTTTTGGCGGTTCTCACCATTATGCCGTAAGGAACTTTCGGAACTGACCTCTCCGTTTCATTCCTTATTTCCCTTAACAGATGATTTATTTCACAGCAGAAATGCACAAGGGCAGCCCCCACTCCCCCTTCCTTTTTCCGCACGGCCGATGTCCGCGCACCTACCACGTGGTTGGCTCCCTTTCTAAAAATGTACATTTCTCATACACAACATTTACAATCATAAATTAAACTCTTTACAATCATCAAATTCACTCTCAATACTAAAATAAGCCTATGACAATTGACATTCATGTTACGTTATTTTTAAAATGTTTCCTTTTCTTTTTCATATCTTCTTTATCACACTACTTCTCCGGTGTGAAGCGCGGGTATTTTGTCACTGAATTAGCCAGACAGTAGGACCACCAAGGCATCTTCAAGCAAGATTGCAAAAATATCGCCCACCCAGAGAAGAGGCTGAAAGTGAAGATGAAGGGAACACTCCAGGACCATCAGCAAAAAGAAGAAGGTGCTCTCCATATACCCGAGACTGTGGTTGCAGAAGGCTTTCAAGATATGAATACAAAAAATGCCACACTGCACTTTGTTTGGATTATGCCATTTTGGTCTGCAAGTCATGCTTTGAAAACGAACCTTCAGAGTAAACAAGCGGCGTTTTGTTCAGTTACATGAAGATAACATACTTCTTACATAAACATTAGTGTCAAAGAACATCCTTTGTGTCATATACATAATATTTTGCACAATGTATTTTGTCTTTTGTTAAAAGTGGAATAAACAGATAAAATTATTGCAAATGATATCATGTGTAGTATGCACAGGTTGTATTTTTAAAGCATTACACCAAACTGATGATATATGTAAGCACTCATATTTTGAAGCACTCACTATTTTACAATAGTATTTCTGACATGTGCCTGACAGACACTTTGCGCCCGTACGTGTGACAAATTGCATTGCACCTGACGGAGGGTTAAAGTAGTTTTAGTCAATGCGGGCAGCTTTGTCCTCACACTCAGAGGCAGACACTGTTTCCTTAAGACCTGTTGAGAAGCTGACTAAATTCTATTTACAAGATTAATTAATTCAATTCAATTCTTTATTGTCATGTGTACAAGTACAAGTACCATGTACAATGAAATGCTTGCTTGCATGTGCCCCCACAGACAGTGAACATAGACAAAAAAAACACACAATAAATAAATGAATATAAATAAGTAAATAAATAAAACTAGAATCCTAGGAATAAATAAAGACAGTGGCAGACGTATATGTGCAGGTAGCAGTGGAGGTGACACAAGGTTACTGATTGTTCCTGAGTCTGATTGCAGTTGGGTAGAAACTATTCCTGAACCTGAAGGTGCGCGTCCGAATGGGAGCAGGGTGACAAGTAACAGTGTAGGGTGGCTGATACGGTTCACTTTCCTGAGACGGCGTGTAGTGTGGATGTCATGGATTGCAAAGAGCTGTGTGCCTGTGATCTGCTGTGCTGTATTCACCACACGCTGCAGAGCTCTGCAGTCTCGAACTGAGTAGTTGCTGTACCAGGATGTGATGCATCCTGTCAGGATGGATTCCACAGTACACCTGTAGAATCTGCAAAGGGTTGTGGGGGACATCCAGACCTTACTCAGTCTCCTGAGGAAGTAGAGGCGTTGTTGGGCTTTCTTGACTACTTCCGCAGTGTGACTCGACCATTTAAGGTCATCATTGAGGGTGGCTCCGAGGAACCTAAAGCTGCTGACCTGCTCCACAGCCTCACCTCCGATGTAGATGGTGCTGTAGTCTGTTGCCTGTTTGTGGAAATCTGCAGTCATCTCCTTAGTTTTGCTAACATTGAGGGTGAGGTTGTTGTCCTGACACCATTCTGCCAGGAGTCTGACCTCCTCCCTGTAGGCCATCTTATAATTAAAGGCATTTATAAGGGACCCTCACTGATGATGAATACCCGTTTCCAGTATTACTTTGCCCTTAATTATAGTCCCATTTGATAGGATCTAGAGCAAAAAAAAATCTAATGTGAAATCAGGTATTATGTTTAATGTTTGATTACATCTCACCTGAAGAAGGGGTCTGATTTGCCTCAAAAGCTTGCATATTGTAATATTTTTAGTTAGCCAATAAAAGGTGTCATTTTGTTTGGCTTTTCTGTTTAATGTTACAAATATGTTACAGAAATATACAGAGATATACAAAAACTGCTGCTTGACCACTACTTTGATTTAAGGTTTAATTTAATTCGGTAATGCTTATTATCTCTTAGACTCATAGTGCTTGTGCATTTTTTCAAATTCCAGCTCATCAATCATTTCTGGTTTTCACAGTAAGCATCCATTTAATAAGGAAAAATAATCTGAAACATGTTTCATTACTGCTACTGACTGTTAAACAAATAATTTAAAAACCTAAAAATAGACTGTCCTGAGTATGACTGTTAGGTTAGCTCATGTAAAAGGTGATGTGAATAATAAATTCTGCATAAGAATTTAACCCTCAAGGGCATTCAAGTCAAATCAAATAAATATGTAAACAAGTGCGTATCTTGTAAGTCACCTTGTGCATACGTCAGCCAAATACACAAAAGCAGAATCATGTAAAATGATATTTTCCACAGTAAACCGAATGAGAGAGATTCAAGTGAAGGTGATACACTCACGGCAGCCTGGGACAAAAAATGACTCATGAAATAATTTGAAACAGGTCAAGCAAAAGCAGGAAAACAGAACTTATATTTTAGTAACGATAATTTGTAATATTTCAGGCACACTGTCCTATCAGACTCCTACATTCTCTCTGCTTGGTTGCAAGATTAACAAGCACTTTTAGTTTCTTGGCCTTCCCAGACTATTAGGGAGCAGCAGATTTTAAAACAGTAATGACACCTCTCACTCAAATATTGTATTGTTTTTCCCATAACTTCATAGCTTTATAAAACATCTTCATTATATAATAACTGCTGCTGACTTAACAGGCACAGCTAACTGCAGAGGAGTAAATCACCAGCTTCCAAAAGTACAACTCCAACACAGTGTTAATCCTCTTTAAAAGTGGCAAAATGTGTCTTTAATGACATTCAATTAAAAACAGACTGTCCACCTCAGCTTTGAACTAATGCACCTTAAGTATAAAAAGGAAGATTAAAAACTCATTGAATGAGTAATCTTCAAATAACCTGCTTTATCAAGCAGAAACAAGATACAAGTACCAAGCCCCTCACCCTGCCTGAACAATGAATGGATTCTTTAATCCAGGCGAGTGCTCTGTTTTTCTGAAAGCTGGCAGTTCAGATTTCAGCTGAATAGGTTAGCAGGGTTTTTTGGAGATTAAATTCATCAAAGCTTCCCCTGCATCATTAAAATAAGAACTCTTAGTCTATCAACATGAATTGAATACATTTTTTTCTTAATTAGGGGAAAAAGTGTTATGTCTTCAAACAAAAACAACATACACAGACTGTTTGTTGTTGTTTAGAAACAATTTGCAGGGGACACAAAATGTGAGAAGAAAACAATAATTAAAAGGTTGTTTGTTCCAACTTTAAATATTATGCATGGCCGGACCCACTTCCTTCAATGTAGACTTTATCCAGGCAGCACTAGAGAAAAGCAGGTACCAAGTGTGGATGGCACAGCACACCTACCCACACTCACACTGGCTTTATTTAGTAAGCACATATCTCTATAAAATGTCTGTCTGTATGTCTGGCCGCTTTTTATAAGAGAGCTACTTAACAGATTTAGATCGGGTTTTTTTCTAGAATTTGCTTGAACATTCCGATTGATTTTGTGACTTCTCTCATTGCGCTAAGTATTATAGCTCACTTGTGGTACCCATTTATTTGTGCGAATCCGAAACAGACACAGCAGGCCCTCCTTACTCACATGCCAGCCTCGGAGCGTACCTTACATCCGCTTAGCTAGTGAACGAGAGAACTACTTAACAGATTTAGATCTGTTTTTTTTTCAAGAATTTGCTTGAATATTCCGGTTGATTTTGTGACTTCTCTCATCGCGCTAAGAATCATCGTTTGCTTGCAGGAGCGATTTATTTGCACAAATCCAAGACAGAGGCTGTGGGCTGAGGGAAGGGGGAAGCGTGGCTTCAGAAGTGAGGAGTCGTTTACCTCTGTGTTTTTTGGAGTATAACCTGTCTCCGCTTAGCTAGTGATGCCTTTTTGTTTATTGGTCTTTAAAGTTCGTCCTGTTTCACTATTACTTGGGCGGAGCGGGGGGGAATAGCTAGTGTAGGATACTTGCTTTTTTCAACCCACACTTGCAAAAAATGTGTCAAGTAAGGATCTGGAGATTGATTGTATGTGTCAAAAAGTCAAAGTAAGGAGCTGTAACCAGTCAGTCAAAAAGAGAATCAGTAATGTCAAAATTCTAACCAGAAATCAAAGTCAAAAAGCACCATTATTGTTTTAAGCACCAAAAATTCAACAAAGACACACACGTGCAAAAACTTTCTTGGAATATTTCAATACAAGGTAAAAACTGACATGGGAATGTGTCTACTAGCAACCAGCAGTATATTTTGACAATCAGACCGTCAAAATGGCAGTGCCCATAAACAAAACAAAATGCTATTATGATAAAAAGAAAACATTATAATAGTAAAATATTGTATTGTAATATGAAAAAATACACATCCAGAAATGATCTATGAACTTCAAAACTCCTACAAATGTAAAAAGAGAACCTAGAAAAAAATGTATTTATCCATAATACCTTTTATATCATATCATGAGTGAGTCTTCCAACCTCAGCATGTAATGCAAACCAACTAAGGACTGTGCCTGGTAGTCCAGCTAAATTCTCCAGTCTAAAAGTATAGCGATGGTAGCATTCCTTATGCTGGAGAGAATTATCATATAATTTATAGCACTAGTAAAATAGCTTTTGTGTTGACTGGTGTTTAAAGTTGTGCTTTTTAAAATAAGATACAATCTCAAAAAATATAATTATTTTCTAAAACAGGAATTTCCAAAATCTGTCAGTCAAGACT
Organism: Erpetoichthys calabaricus; assembly: GCF_900747795.2. Lineage (NCBI taxonomy): Eukaryota > Metazoa > Chordata > Cladistia > Polypteriformes > Polypteridae > Erpetoichthys > Erpetoichthys calabaricus. The sequence continues at coordinate 36,696,190 of NC_041410.2, forward strand.
CCCCAAAATATTGTATAATCTCCTCAGGGTCCCCCACTAGTATAAAGCCAGTCCTACAAAGATTCATGATCTTGGATCTTGATTACTTCTAACAGTAGTCATTCAGGTTGGTTTAGTATGGCAGACTGTTGCCAAATATGTGATCAAAATACTGTACTGTGGCCTAACAGTTTACAGTGCAGTTACTAGGTGTACACTGTAGTCAGTTTAGCAGCATGTTCTTATGTACATGTAAAATGCTGAGATCTGTACAGTTATTAAGGACATTGCTGACAATTGAGACTGAGACGGAGACGAGCATACTGCTGCTGGCAGCACGATTAATGAGCCTTCTGCAGAGACTGTTTCCTTCATGGACACGCTGAAGTCCCTATACACGCTGCATTGTTATCTGGAGATAAACGGCTGTCAGGACTATGGACAGTTTTACAGCCTCAGTAATCAGATTCACAGCCTGAATCGTGTGAACACTGTGCAAAAACAATGAATGATTATTTTCGTAAAATGTAGGCCTGATTGATTGACACTTGGACACATGCAACTACATGTATTATGATTTGCCAGTACAATACAATACAGTACATTGTCACACACGTGCGAGTAGGAGTCAACCAAAGGGCTTGAATAATGACAATTCCATGTCCAACCAGAGGGCGGCAGGGTGCACTAACTGTCTCTCTCGATCCCTTACGGACCATTCTTAGGAAATCCCACAGGGTTCTGGCGCTTCTGATGACGTCACTTCTGGTTCCGGCACCTCGGATGACGTCACTTCCAGCCTCGCCTCTGATGACGTCACTTCTGATCCCGCCTCTGATGATGTCACTCCTACACTGGCCTTTAAAGCCGCCATTTTGTCTTTATTTCATCAGTTCTGTTTTGGACTCTGTCTTGTAAACATCTCTCAAACCTTGAGAATACCTTTTTGCAGCCAGGATACATTATACGGGTGGCTGCCCTAAACCTTTATAATGTCTTTTTGTCATTCTTTTGACAATGTGTATATCTGAATGTTAATGTGTATTTATGTATTTATACATCCATCCATTTTCCAACCCACTGAATCCGAACACAGGGTCACGGGGGTCTGCTAGAGCCAATCCCAGCCAACACAGGGCACAAGGCAGGAACCAATCCTGGGCAGGGTGCCAAACCACTGCAGGACACACACAAACACACCCACACACCAAGCACACACTAGGGCCAATTGAAAATCGCCAATCCACCTAACCTGCATGTCTTTGGACTGTGGGAGGAAACCGGAGCGCCCGTAGGAAACCCACGCAGACATGGGGAGAACATGCAAACTCCATGCAGGGAGGACCCGGGAAGCGAACCCAGTTCCCCAGGTCTCCCAACTGCGAGGCAGCAGCGCTACCCACTGCGCCACCGTGCCGCCCATGTATTATACATTGTCACACATGTGCGCATGGGAGGCAGCTAAAGGGCTCGAGGGAAGGCAGTTCTGAGGCATGCCAGGATGTGGCAGAGTGCACTGATTCTTTTTTTCCCTTGCCTGTAGACCATTCCCAGGAGATCTCACCTGGCTCTCATGACGTCACTTCCGGGACCGAGCCAATGGAAGAAGACCTTACCGGCTCCGGCCCCTGTGATGTCACCTCCAGGCTTGAACCAATGGCAGATGAACCTGAGCCAGACCCATATGACCTCACTTCCTGTCTTAACCTTTAAATGTCTAACCGTTTCCCCTGTGTGTCAGTCTTGTTTTGGACTCTGTTGTATGCACATCAGTGCTCTTTATTGAACAAACAACTTTGCAGCCAGGATACCACATTATACGGGTGGCTGCCCCAAACCTTTATCTGTGTAATGTCTCGTTATTGCGACAACATGTATCCACTATATTCTTCACCGTAGTCTATTTTAAAAACAATAGGTTTACATTGATTACTTAGATTTCAGCCTAGCCTGTCCTTGATCTATAGCACAGCTAGTCAATTATAAAACAATTAACTGTGATGTAACCTAAATAGAAAGAAAGAAAGAAAGAAAGAAAGAAAGAAAGAAAGAAAGAAAGAAAGAAAGAAAGAAAGAAAATAGAAAGATTCAAAACGCAAACAGGGTGAGACCCACTTGAAATCATGACTTGTGATTATTTTATAGGGACAGTGTGATGAAATCACATATCATGAATCATATTCTTCACCGTAGTCTATTTTAATGAATGTTTTATTGTGTTTGACTAGGCTAGTAGGTGTGGTAAGTGAATGGTCAACTTTCAGGACTGACGTGTTGCACTTCTATTAAGCGCACGCTCCATTAAAGCGATGTCATCCAGAGTCTGTGCACTTAAACGGAGTCGACTGTACTTTATGCAAAGTTAATTGTGTGAACTGGCCAGAAGACAAAACACAGAATATGAGACAGAACTACATACGTATATCTCACTGCTGAAAAGCTCTGGTGTCAATGGGAAAGTCAGTCAGGGTCACGGGGGTCTCCTGGAGCCAATCTCAGCTAGCAAAGGGCGCAAGGCAGGAACAAACCCCGGGCAGGGCGTCAGCCCACACACACACATACACACACATACACCAAGCACACGCTAGGGACAATTTAGGATCGCCAATGCATCTAACCTGCATGTCTTTAGACTGTGTGAAGAAACCGGAGCACCCGGAGAAAACCCAGGCAGACACGGGGAGAACATGCAAACCTCACGCAGGGAGGACCCAGGAAGCGAACCCAGGTCTCCTTACTGCGCCACTGTGCCCCCCCAATGGGAAAGTTGAAGATGAAGAAAAAAAAAACAAAACAACCACAGATGGAAATGAAAGTGACAGGAAGAACAAAAACCCTTAGGCACTAAACCAATTGGATTTTATTCCATTACAACCAAGGAATTCCAATATTTTTTACCTGTGATTCCCATGAAGGATCATTGCAGTATAATTACTGCATTCTGCTTCCACAGCACTGTAATGATGAAGCACTTGAACCTTGTAACTGACAGCAAAAACCTTGGAATCGCTTTGTGTTGTGCAATCAAAAAAGAAGTATGATAAGAGAAACACAATAAATGTAAATTTGTTTTTAACGGTATAACCCTCATCCTGAAAAGAATAAAGAAATTAACAAAGCCGAATACTCCTACTCTTTACTTTGTCATTTTAACTCCTTTACAATTACTACATTATCATGTGCACTGTAATTAAACATTTTCATGTTGTACTATATCAGTGGCACCCTGAAACTAACCCAAATTCTTTTTGCATCCATAGGTTAAGTTACTGAATTCTGCAGAATTTAAAAACAATTTTAGAATTACCAGGTATTTTAATATTCCAATCAAAAGCAGGTTCTTCCACAAATGTAAAAAAAAAAAAAAACAATCTTTATCTATCAGTATCTATGATTGGGCTTAATTTATTCTGCCTATAGAGATTAATGCTTGAGTGCATATATGTTTTAACACATGCTTCTAAAATGATCTGCTACCATTTTATCACTATTGTTATGCAAATGTGAATGTTGCTCCTTTCATATTTTCCTTCTCCTCCCAACACTGTAAATGAAAAGCTCTCCAAAACTGTAATAATCAGGGGAAATGGAAAATGAAAAATTTACGATGTGTAAAATTAGAAAACTAGCACCCGGAAATGATTGTTTGAGTCACATTTTAGTAGTATAATGGCAGCAGATCTTTGATGAGTTTTGTTGCTTAACATTTGAATCTGGCCATAAATGGAAAAAAAAACCTTTTCCTCAATTTATCTAAATGTTTTTCACAGAAAAAGGATTTATAGGTAAAGGCTGTTTGACGTGGAACATTAATAGCATGGTGGAAACATTTAAAACAATATTTTATTTGGCTCCAGTCAGTAAAGGGTCACATTGTGGGAAAACATGTTAGTTAAAAATCAAAATTCACTGCTGACAGTTACAATCTAGGCATTATTAAAATGTCCACTTTGAAATATCAAATGATCCGGAAGAACAAACATGTGGTGCTTTATTTGTGTAATGTCTGGTATTAGGATCCTCATTATCCCACTTTTAAATGTGTTGTAATAAATAACTACTCTTCATCTGTCTGAAATATTCTGTTTAATTAGATTTCGTTTTCTTTAGGCAACCCCCTAATTTTCCCATTTCTCTGTACATATCTGTAACTAAGTGCTGTCCTGCTGTGCATATGAAGCTACGTGGACAGGTTTCTTCTAATTACAGACTGTAGTTTGTTAGAGCTGTTGTTCAGAATCAAATTTGGTTGGTTACAAAGGGGTGTCACATTTAATTTGATTCATTAATTGTTTTAATAAAGTGATTCATTCATTTTTGCTCTGTATTTTTGATCACACACAAAAAGAACCATAAACACCTTTGAATGTACTGTAGATTTGAAGTATACTCAAATATATTAAACAAGAAATATGTTTAGTTATGGCTCTAATTCCCAATATGCCTTAACAGATACAAAATATTCCCAATCAAATCACGACTTTTCCATTATTTGTGTTGCCCTAATTGGGAAATGGCTCATTATGACCTATAAAATCCAAATGAAGGTTTTTATCATGCCCTTGCAAAGCAAACAAATCCACCAAAATGAATCTGCAGCTACAGATGATTTTAAGATACAAAGTTTTTGTCAGGCTTGAAAACTGGCAAACAAAATCCAGCATTTTCAGATGTAAAGTGCTTCACGCTGGGTTTTAGATTGCTGGCTTTGAATATATATCAGAGCCGTTTTAGCTAAAACATTCTGTCTGAAGGAAATACATTTTTTGCCTTATTTTTTTTCTTAGTCCAGCGCATTGCATTTTAATCAGTGTGAAAGCTTATAATGAGAATGTACTGAGTACTGGGATGTAGACGATCTATCCAAATTATTTTTCTTAAAAGTTTAATTTATGGAGCCATGTGGATGGAAAACAGTTTGCACACTGGTTAAAAAAGAAATCTGTTTTGTCTTAGCAACAGAAAAAAGGTTCATTTTAGAGCAACAAGATACGTGCGGAGCCTTATGAGCTCAAATAAAGATGTAGTCGGAATGTAGAATTGTACATTTAATAAAATGTTTTGATAAAGGACTATATCAATCTAATTTAAGCACGTAAATGTTCTTAATGCTTGACATAATTGCCAACATAATTTATTGGAGACTTTTATTTAGGCGTTCTTCAGTTGCTAGATTATAAGGTGTTAACCTGTCCGTGTTAAAAGCAGCCATCTTTGTACGTGTACAGCTAAGGACTAAAATAATTATTTATAGGCATCTCCTGTTTAGTTCTCTTACTCAAAAATGATTGGTTTGTGCAAATAAAAGAGAAATGTGACATTGTACTTAAAAAAAATAATGTAAAGCCTGCATTATGCAAACAAATGTCATAACATGGAATCAAAACATGGCATCTCTTTCCCCTTTACTTTGTCACTGGCACTGTAACTGGCATTGCTTTGGCATTGCCAGGAGATGCAATACTTCTTGAATGTGGTTTCTCAACTGTTATACATCTTGATTTTTTTCCTGCAGAAAGGTCCTTTTGACCTATCTTTCAGATTCTTTTTTAGCCATCATTGTCCACTTTAGGTAAAAGGTAATGATGTTAATAAGGGAGGTGGACAAGATAATTGCTCCTATGGATATCCTCACACAAGTGTGAGAACTGGGATTTATATCATGATTGACCTGCACATATGAATATGGATCCCGACGCTCATTCACAGATCAAAATACCTGATATTGTGAAAAAAAATCTGGTTCCAGAATTATGTTTTAAAATATTGCCCCCCTCTTTTCAATCTGTCTGTCTCTCTCAAAATATCATACTCTTTTTGATCTTAACATCAGCCATATCATACATATTGCACAAACTGTATATAGTATTGCTACAATAGGCTGGCACCCTGTCCAGGGATTTTTCCTGCCTTGCATCCAAACCTGCTGGGATAGGCTCCAGGTTTCCTGCAATCCTGCTCTGGATAAGTGGGTTTAGAAAATGTATATACTGCTCCTAATCTCAGATGATGTTTATGTCATTTTGTGGCTGTCCATACTCCTATTACCTGCTCTTACTCTGCTCATTAAGGGTTTACCGTTCTTATGCATGGGACAGTCAACTCTCACTGCCCCTAGTCCTTGACACTACATGCTTGTTATTCTTTGTTTCCCTCAATACATCTATGTGGGGTCTGCACACTGATTCAAGTCTAAGAGCCCTGCTCTTTCTAAGCCCCCATGATTTTCATGTTCACACCTGCAAGAACACAGTAGAATCTATTTTCTGATTTTTTATATCTTTTCAGGCCTGCAGGTGGCAAAATTCTGTCTATAAATTTTATGTGTGAGAGATAGAATCAGAGATCAATGTGGCTGATAGAAAATAACAAAGAACAGTATCAGAGATTTTTGAATACAGTATTGAAGGCATTAATTGTAAGCACATTGTCTTAATGTAGATATGTTGTGTGCTGTAGACATTTAGAGAAAACAACCCTTAATCCTTAAAATTCACCTAAATTTCATCACAAATTGGTCCATTCTGGGCAAGAAAAGGAAAAGAAGAAAAGTGCCAAAGGCAGAAAAGTCAGTGCACATTTGTTCAGCACAAATGACATAGAAAATATTTTAAAGATTCTAAAATTATATAAAATTGTTCATATTTGGTGTATGGTTTAGATTATTCTTGTTTTTATCAAACAAAAACAAAACCAGATAGTAAGCCATGCAGTGTAGTAAGCTTTTACTAACATTAAACTTGTATCCAAACCCCTTAAGTGTACAGTTCTGTCTGAGTGTGACACAAAACTAAACTCTGTAGTAGCTCTTTAAGTATACTATAATTACTAAAACTAATATATATAAAAATAAAATAGAAATGTCTTTGTGTATTAAAAACTAAATTAAAACTAAAAATACATGGTGAAGGAAAACTACAACTAAACTGAATTTCCAAGTAAGGTCAGAAATAATACAGAAGTAAAAACTAATATAAAAAGGCAAAACTATGGAGTTGGTCTCGTCCGTTACGGGAGATGGACGTCTGAAGCGGAGCTCCATTAGCAGCGGCTTTATTTTTTCTGTTATTTTTTATTATCCCGAGGTATCCTGTATTTACCCAACCTGAGGAGTTTCTACTACAGTTTCTACTATAGTATATAAACATGAGCAACAAGAAAGGGGGTCAGAAAGAAACAGAAAATAAATCTAAAGCTACATCCAAGTCTAGACAGGCATTAAGTCCAAGTGCAAGGTACGGCCTTTCAGAGACTGACCTGGAACAGACAAGCGAAAGCACAGACTCCCCAGGAGCCTGCTTCGCTGCATCGTCTCCTGTCGAGAGCGAAAATGGGAGCGAATGTGTAAGTGATGCAGGTCACGATAGCTTGCTGATTCCAGAAGATCACTTGAAACTGGAAATGGCCTCGCAGTCCGCACTTTCATCTAATCCTCGCAACCCGGAAGGATCAGCTGTAATAGGGCTTGTCACTTCACCTGCAGAGCACGAAAGCCAAAACGATCTGTCCGAACTGAAGGTAATGATCGCAACAATGGCCATGGCCATGGCCATAAATGAGCTCAAGAAAGAAATTCAGAAAAATATAAAGAAAGAAATAAATGGCGTGCTCAAGACAAGCAAGAAGACAAACGAGAAGCTGTGGCTGGAGATGCAGGAGCTGCGGCAGGATAATAAAGATTTGGAAAAATGTGTATATAATCGTTTTGATGCAGGCTTTAAAGGTATGCTGGGAAAAATTGAGGAACACATTCAAGAAAATGCATCTAAACTGAGTGAATTTGCCATTCAACTGGTAGACGTTAAGCAGACATTCACGACTTGAATTGAAACAGTCGAACATTTGTCATCTACCACTGATGGAAAAGCAACAGCTGCGAATTCCGAATGCAAAAAATTCAGAGACAGACTTGCTGCTCTGGAAGATGGATGCAGAAGGAATAATATTAGAATCTGAGTTCATCCTGAGAATCATGAAAGTCCAAACCCAGTGAAATTCGTAGCTGAACTATTCTCAAAAATAATGGGAAAGGACTTTAAATCAGACACCGAGATAGCAGCAGTTTATCGCATACGTGGATCAAATACCTCCAAACCTAGGACTCTTCTTGTGCGCTTTGAGAGATTACAATCTAAGTTTAATGTAATGTCACTTCTCAGACAGAAACAAGAGATCATATTTGAAAATAGCCACATTCGTATTTTCCCTGATTTCTCACCCTCAACAGTTGCTAAATGTGCCACTTTTTACAACATTAAACAGTGGTTACGGAAAGCCGATATCAGAAACAGCCTCTAGTATCCTGCCAAACTGAAGTGGACATTCAAGACAAATATTATATCTTCACCACTATGGAGGAAGCAGAAACAGAGTTAAGAAAGCTGATCCTGACACTTTTTTGAAATACGATAGTGATTCACATCCTGTCATGGCATGGCAAGAAGATATTACCTGCTGTCTGATCCGTTTGCAATGATACTAGTACCATAATTATACATCCTTTTCTCTTCTCGGCCACTTTCTGTTTATGTTTTAATTACAATTATATGCGTATGTGTGGAAGAAATTATAGTAACATTTTTCTATTTTCTTTTTTCTTTTCACTATTCTAAAGGAGACTGTTTAACATCATACCCTTGTTTTATTGTTATTGTTATTATTGCATTAGGGTTTACTATGCTTATCCAGGGCCACTTTTTTAACACCATTCCTTGGGTTTACTGTCTTAATATTTCAAGACTTTTGAAGATTATATTTTAAGCTTATAATATTTAGACTTTATCAGCAATAGATATCTCTATTTTTAATCTTCAAACTCCACTGCTGGGGGGCTTGTTTTGTTTTGGATGTGCTCTGTCTCTAAGTATGTCAGAGGACTGGGACTTTGTGAAGTGGGGTCCAGCCTCATGTGGGGAGGCAAAATGGGAGGGTTGGGGGATAAGGGGAGGAGAGAAAGAGAGCAAGCTATATTTAATCTATCCTTTTAATCCTTATAATTATAATTACAAATGTAACAATAGGCTGCATGGCAATAACTCCTGGAAAAATTGGAAATGAAGGTCAAAGCCGTTTCACTTTTAGTTAAGACTACAAAATGACGTCAAAAATTCAGAATCAATGTCTCCATGATGGGACAGTTAACTTTGTGAGCTGGAATGTTAAAGGCCTGAATCACGAATTAAAGAGGTTTAACAGGTCTTAACACTAAAATAGTATTTTTTCAGGAGACCCACTTAATAAGCAAGGATCAGTTCCGGCTGCAAAAAGACTGGCCAAATGTTCTATTACAGCTTTACAAAGAAAACTAGAGGTGTGGGAATTCTCATACATAGAACAGTCTCATTTGTAGCATCAGATGTAGTATCTGATCCTGAAGGGAAATATGTGATTGTCATGGGCAATTTATATAACTGTAAAGTGATTTTGATAAATGTTTATGCATCAAATGTAAATGATAGGGAATTCATGCAAAATGTATTTACATCCATTCCCAGTGTGAACACTCATAAAATTATAATGGCTGGGGACTTTAATTGTGTTTTAGATAGGTCTCCTGCCACAGGGGTGATGACATATAACACTGCAAAGACAATTTCACAGTTTGTAACTGACCACAACTTACCGGACCCCTGGAGGTTTCTAAACCCAAACTCAAGAACATATTCCTTCTACTCACCAGTGCATCATTGCTACTCAAGAATTGATTATTTCTTTATAGATAATAATTTCTTGCCTATGACTAAATCTTGCAAGTACAACGCTATTGTTATTTCCGACCATGCCCCTCTGATCTTGGAGCTAAAATCATTATGCCCCACATACTCATCTCGCAGATGGCGTCTTAACCCACTTTTATTAGCAGACAAGAACTGTACAGAATTTATATCAAAATAAATCAGTTTTTTTCTAAAGACAAATACATCCTCAGAGGTCTCGTCAGGAGTACTTTGGGGAACCCTGAAAGCCTTCTGAAGAGGAAAGATTATTTCATATCTTTCCTACAGAAATAAATTAGAAACTAAGAAGGTATCAGAGCTAACCAGCGAAATTACTAGAATAGATCAAGAACATGCCAGGTGTCCAAGTGAGGCTCTTCATAGGAAAAGGCAGGCTCTGCATTCAGAGCTCAACCTCCTAACAGCTAAAGAAACTGAACAAGTCATTTTTCACTCGAGTTCCATATGCGCAAAGCATAGAATTATTCAACTAAAAATTATATATCGAGCTCATCTATCTCGCTTAAAACTGTCCAAAATGTTTCCAGGGCAGGATCCAACCTGCGGACGCTGCAACTAAGCTCCTGCCTCACTGGGTCACATGTTCTGGGCCTGCACCAAACTAACATCATTTTGGACAAAAATTTTTAAGTGCCTTTCAGATAGCCTTGGGGTCACAATCCCTCCTAACCCATTAACAGCTGTGTTCGGTGTTCTTCCAGATGGACTTGAATTGGAGAAGGACAAGCAAATGGTGATTGCATTCACTACACTTTTGGCACGCAGACTCATTTTGTTAAATTGGAAGAATCCTAATTCTCCTCTGATAAGTCAGTGAGAAACCGATGTTTTATATTATTTGAAATTGGAAAAAATCAAATTCTCAGTTAGAGGATCTGTACAAAATTTTTTCAAAACCTGGCAGGATTTAATCAATATTATTTTAGAATAAGAGAAATAACTATTACTGCATTTAATTCCCTTCTCCATCTCTTATTTACATATATATTTACTTCTCCCTTTCTTTTGTTTAATGTTGCCTTATTAAAAAGCTCTAAGCAATTTTCCTTTAGCTAAGCTCTCCTTCTCAGGGGTGGGGTTTGATTTATCTTCAATTTTGTTGGGTTATAAATTGATCTGTTTGTATGGAATGATTACAATGAAAATTAATAAAATAAAAATATAAAAAAAAAAAAAAGAGGAAAGATTATCTTTCCTACAGAAATAAATTAGAAACCTAGAAGGTATCCGAGCTAACCAGCGAAATTACTAGAATAGATCAAGAACATGCCAGGTGTCCAAGTGAGGCTCTTCATAGGAAAAGGCAGGCTCTGCATTCAGAGCTCAACCTCCTAACAGCTAAAGAAACTGAACAACTCATTTTTAAATCAAGACATTATTACTGTGAAAACGGAGAGAAAGCTAATAAGCTCTTAGCTCAACAAATCCACAAGCAAGAAGTTCTCGATGCAATCCCAGAAATCACCAACATTAATGGAGACAAAATCATTTTCCATAAAAATATAATGCACACATTTAGAGACTACTATAAATCCTTATATTCTACTGAGTTTAAAGAAGACAGCACACAATCTAATGTATTTCTGGATGCATTACAGATACCACAAATAGATACTCTTAGTGCAGAGGAATTGGATAAACTGTTGGCACTATCAGAATTACTAGATGCTATAAAGTCACTTCAGAGTGGGAAAGCAGCAGGCCCTGATGGCTACCCTGTCGAATTTTATAAGACATTCTCCAGTCAGCTAGCTCCCCTCTTATTAGCAACATTCATACAAGCTAAAGACAATCAAATTCTACCTCAAACTTTTCGCCAAGCATTAATCACCATCTTTCCTAAACAAAATAAGGACTTACTACAATGTGCATCATACAGACCAATTTCACCTCTGAATAATGATGTTAAGATACTCTTCAAAGTCCGAGCTAGAAGGATGGAGAAAGTGTTGCCTTGTGTAATATCACAAGATCAAACTGGATTTATTAAAGGCCGACACTTAGCTTCCAATCTTCGACACCTGTTTAATGTAATATATTCACGCACAAAGTCAAACACCCCAGAGATATTATCAGTGAATGCAGAAAAAGAATTTGATATGATTGAATGGAACTACCTTTTCACTACATTAGAGAAATTTGGGTTTGGCCCGAACATTTGTGCATGGATCAAACTACTGTATACCAATCCAGAAGCTTCAGTTTGTATTAATAACATTAATTCAGACTACTTTAAACTAGAACGTGGTACCAGACAAGGATGCCCCTTGTCAGCACTACGTTTTGCAATCGTCATTGAGCCACTGGCAGTTCACTGTAAAAATGCATATCAGATAAAGGGGATTATCAGAACAGAACGTTTCTCTATATGCAGATGATATGGTACTGTATATATCAGACCCACAAAATACTGTGCCTGCAGTCCTAATACCACTTATAGAAATATCTGGTCTCAGAATTAATTTGAATAAAAGTGTCCTCTTCCCAATGAATTCTCAAGCATATATTAGATTGGACACCTTCCCTTATATCATTGCAGATCAGTTTAAATACCTAGAGGTAAACATCACAAGTAAGCATTAAGGTCTTTATCAACAAAATTTTGCCGACAGTATGAAAAAAAATTAAGCAAGACTTGCATAGATGGTCAACCCTTCATCTCACTCTAGCTGGAAGAATTAACGTTGATAATATGAATATTCTTCCTAAGCTTCTTTTATTTCAGAACATTCCAATATACATCAATAAAGCAATTAGATTCAACCATAACCTCATTTATTTGGAACTTAAAACATCCACGTGTCCAAAGAGCGCCCCTACAAAAATCGAAGGCACAAGGTGGCATGGCTCTACCTAACTTTCAGTTTTATTACTGAGCAGCAAACATACAAGCTATAAAAACCTGGACATTGACACAAATAGATGAACATACACAGGCTTGGTCAGCAATTGAAATAAAATCCTGCAGTACTTCTCTATATTCCCTGCTTTGTGCCCCAATAAATGCAAGTTATAGCCAATATACTAACAACCCAATTGTGTTTCACTCACTCAGAATATGGAACCAATGTAGAAAGCATTTTAAGATGGAGAATCTTTTATCTGTGGCACCTCTGCGCAAGAACCACCTTTTTCAACCCTCGCAAACATATGCAGTTTTTAATATCTGGAAAACATTTGGCAGTAAATCACTTAGAGATCTTTACATAGACAACATCTTTACATCATATGAACAATTACATTCCAAATGTAACTTTCCAGCAACACATTTCTTTCACTATCTTCAAATCAGAAACTTTGTTAAACAGAATCTGCCCAATTGTCCTCAACTCCCACCTTCCTCTATGCTGGAAAAAATATTGCTCAGTTTCGAGGATTCAGACAGCATTTCTGCAATATATAAAACCATTGCCCAAAATGTTTCCAAGGCAAGATCCAACCTGCAAACGCTGCAATCAAGTTCCAGCCTCACTGGGTCACATGTTTTGGACCTGCACCAAATTAACATCATTATGGACCAAAATCTTTAAATGCCTTTCAGACAGCCTTGGTGTCACAATCCCTCCTAATCCATTAACAGCTGTGTTTGGTGGACTCCCAGATGGGCTTAAAGTAGAGAAGGACAAACAAACTGTGATTGCCTTTACTACACTATTGACACGTAGACTTGTCTTGCTCAAATGGAAGAATCCTATCTCTCCTCTTTTAAGTCAATGGGTAACTGATGTTATATACTATTTGAAATTGGAAAAAGTCAAATTCTCACTTAGAAGGTCTGTATAGAATTTTTTCAAAACTTGGCAGGATCTAATCAATAACATTTTAGATTAAGCACTGAGGAGAAGATTCTCTTCCCATTTCTTTTTCTTCTCCAATTATCTTTATCTGCTTATTAAACTCATCAATTTACTTATTTTTACTAGCTTTAAGTTTTACTCTGTTGGCCATGCTCTCTTTCTCAGGGGTGGGGGTTGATTTGTTTTCAATCCTATTTTTTGTAAAAATTGATCTATTTGTATGGAATGATTACAATAAAATCAATAAAATATTTTTAAAAAAAAAGGCAAAACTACAATAACCTTGAGGTGTACATTATAGTGCTGCTGCCTCCCAGTTAGGAGACCCAGGTTCACTTCCCAGGTCCTCCTTGCATGGAGTTTGCATGTTCTCCCCGTGTCTGTGTGAGTTTCCTCCGGGTACTCCGATTTCCACCCAGAGTCCAAAGACATGCAGGTTACGTGCATTGGCGATCCAAAATTGTCCCTAGTGTGTGCTTGGTGTGTGGGGGTGTGTGCACTGCGGTGGGCTGGTGCCCTGCCCAGGGTTTGTTTCCTGCCTTGCACCCTGTGTTGGCTGGGATTGGCTCCAGCAGACCCCCGTGACCCTGTAGTTAGGATATAGCAGGTTGGATAATGGATGGATGGATGGATGGTGTACATTATTGCAAAACATTTCTAAAGATGATTTGTAAAACTGTAAACACTGAAGAAAATATTTTCAATATGGTGAGATACTATATTATTCAGAACTGATTAAGCGCATATTTTGAAAGCATAAAAAATGTTTTGATGCAGATATATGTGATGCTCAGGAGTACATAGTTGCCTCATTTTTTTTTTCTTATTTCAGTACCTAAAACTTTCATTGAATTTGATATGCAGAAAATAATTCTGGGAGAGGATAGTCAAACTTTGACAGAATAAATTCTTCTTAGTTAATAATTACATTCTGATTTAAATAAAAATGTCCTTACATACAGGAGGAATGGCCCCTAAATGCCAGCCTCTCTTGGCCCCTTGTACTGGGAAGGCTGCCATATTACTCCTTTTGCTTTCTGTTTATAGGAGGGAAATGGTCAGATGTATGACACTTACCTGACACACACCAACTGTCAAATATTTACAGCTGGTAAAATTCATGTAATTGTTAAATATATTTTCTCTCCTCTGTCTTTATAATAGCTTAATGTGATAGTCTTTACATTTAAAATTAATTAGGGATGGAAGGAAACTTTGGGTGAATAACTTGTTGTTCTTTTCTGATATCTGAGTAGTGACTATTTTAGAGATTTCTTATTCTACCACTAGAATCTTATATTTCTTTTATGACTAATGTCACTATTGAATTTTCATGGTATGCCAATGAAAGCTATTTGTCTGATCCTCACATCATGAATTGTACGCTTAAACCTAATCATGGGATATAGAAAATCTTGTAAATTGCATTTCACTTCAGTTATAACCCAAGCTGTTCAAACCTTGCACCTTTTTGGAAACATGACTGGATTTCAAGCAAAAATAGTATAATCAGTTCTTTAATAAATTTTCCTCTTTATATGCAGCACTTGTTTCCAACAAGCCACTGAATGCTTTAAAGCTTAAATCCTTTCATTTACTATATATCTTATAAAGGTTTATGAATTATGCACTCATACTAACCATCTTTCATGAATACTGTTTCTTCTCCCACCTTAAAAGGACACTGTCTCTGAAACCTATGACCTGTTCCGCAAATGTTTCTATAATCTTCTTTTGCCTTCATTCACTGCTGGGTATAAGTTTTTGATACCACCAAATGCTGAAAGTACACATTTCCATGAATGTATTTACTTATCATACAGTATATATGCTCCCAAACATTACATTTGTTTATCTATCCTTATTCATAATCATTGTCTCATTCTCCAAAAGTCTCTCAAAGCCTTGCACCTGACCACTTATCTCTATTATTTATAGATGTACCTTGCATCTTCATGTCTATATGCAATTTTTTCTTGTGTCTTCCTCTTTCTAACATGAAAACCTGACCTTATTTCTTCATCATTTGTTTGTCTTATCTGATGACACTAGTGAGAAGTCAAGCAAAATGACACATTTGATTGGCTAACTAAAAAGATTACAATATGAAAGCTTTCAAGGCAACTCTGGCCCCTTCTTCAGGTGAGATGTAATACAGAAACTGCAGTTCCCTGTGTTTATATACACACTAGGACAAGAAACAACATTGGAAAACCTTTAAGTGAGACATCTTAAATGTAAAAAATGAATAGACCTCTTCAGGCTAAGATTCATTTAGCAAGAGAGGAGGACAACGTATAGTCAACATCTTTGGATAAGATAACTGTCCAACAAAGTATTTTGAAGTTTCAGATGAGTTTTTCAATACAATGTGGGCCTGTAGACAGGTTGTCTGTGTCAGTCCGAGAGATGCAAACAATCCTCATATCTGGCTATAAAATTCTTGTCCCTATTCAAATCATGTTGTAATGTGTTACATTTTAGCATGAGTTTAACTTCACATTCTCTTCTCTCTTACTCTGTTCTGAAGTTGCCCACAAGCACTGTGTCTTTAAAGTCTTTCTCACAGTGTCCATGGCTGTTGAAGTGGGCTGCTACAGGAACATCTGTGCTGCCATGCTTGATGTGTAACCTGTGGAAATTCATTCTCTGGCAGAGTGTTTGTCCAGTTTCTCCCACATAGAGTGCAGTGTCAGGACATTTCATATAGAGAATGAGGTAGACCACATTAGATGATCTGCGGTAGGCTGGCACCCTGCCTGGGATTTGTTCCTGCCTTGCGCCCTGTGTTGGCTGGGATTGGCTCCAGCAGAGCCCCATGACGCTGTGTTAGGATATAGTGGGTTGGAAAATGACTGACTGACTGAATTAGATGATCTACAGGAAAATGATCCCTTTATGCAATGTTCTTGTCAGCAGTGTTGTATAACTACATGGTCATTATTATAAACATAAGCACGTTTTTTTCTGTAGGCGTGGAGATGTGCCATTTTCTGTAGGTTCACTTAAGGAGCTTCGGACAATTAGTTGCTGCAGGATTGGCAGTTGTCTGTATTGACAGGAGGGGAGGTTCTGGAAATACATTTTTCAGTGTTTGGTCATTGTTTAGCATTGGCTGAAGTTCTTTTATAATTTTTCGAAGTGCTTCAGGATGAGGATTGTAGGTGACAAGAGGGATGCGGTTCTTGTTGTCTTTGTTTTTATATTCCAGAAGGTTGTCTCTGGGTATGGCAGTAGCTCTTCTTATTTGAGTGTCTGTTGTTTTGGGGGTATAATCTTGTCTAATGAAATCTTGTCTAAGCTCCTGCAGTTGTTTATCCCGGTGTGTCGGGTCTTAGAAAATACAATTGTATCGTATTGCTTGGCTGAAAATAATGGAGCACCTTATATGCTTGGGGTGTAAGCTATCACTTCTCAGGTAGGTTCATCTGTCTGTCAGTTTGTGAAAAACAGAATTAACAAGGGTGTCATCTTTCAGTTGAATGGTGGTGTCACCCTAGTACTACTGATGACACTACAAAGCTTATTTTTTCCGTAGGTACTGCTACTAAATTTCTAATTGTCTCTAGGTGGTGGTCTCCTGCAAGAATCAATCTTACTCTCAGTTTCTAGTTAAAAGCAACAAGAGTATTTTAAAATGATTAACATACTTGTCCCACTCAGTACAATTTCAGTGTATCAGTCAGATAAAACACACATTCAGACTCTCTGGAAACAAGGCAGCATTTACTCAAACTGAAGGGAAGAAATTGCAGAATGAATTATATAATTAAATATTTAATACACGTTTCAGAAAATTACAACACACTCTGCATAAAAATTAAAATTCAGCAATAAAGCAGGGATGATTTCATAATACAATGCTTAAACCAAAGGTTTTACACAAGTATAAAAGTAAAGCTTTATAAAAAGTTGAAATTAGCATGTATCCAATCTTTTAAATTAACAAGGAGTTAATCAGTAGCATTAAAGTTGAAAGAAACACAGATAGTGCAAAAATTTGTTTCATTGACTCATCCTGCTGATTGTTTGCCTGTACATTAAGTGACTGAAGATCGTTTTAGTAAACCTAAAGGGAAGTTTCTCTGTAGAATGGAAAAAGTGTCCCTCTTGGTAGGCATCGTCTGCATCTTTCTATCTGATTTTGTAGTATCAATCACATTTAATAAGGGGTCTGTATCGAAGGAGTGACACTTCATAGGAGTGACATAATAAAGGAGTGACATAAATACCGTATTAAAGGAGTGACATTTTATTGGAGTGATATAATGATGGAGTGACACATTATGATTAAAATTTTATTTTAAAAAAAAACAAAAATTGAAAATTGACGCTCCACGAAGGGTTGCGGAACCATTACAATTTTTGTCCTCGCACCGGAAATAATGATTGTTGTTTTAGGGATCGTTGGTGTCGGTAGATGTATCCTCTGAATGCTAGCTTATCTTTACCCATTTGGGATTTTACAAATTGATATTCATCCATTATTATCTTGCTTCAACAGAGAGCAGGAACACAACTGAAAGTAAGCTTGCCAAAAAAATCATTGTCGCCTCACCTACCACTTGAATGATTGGTTGGATGGTTGTCACTCCTTTGAAATTTAAATCTGAGGTTTCACTCCTTTGTTATGTCACTCCTATGACATGTCACTCCTTTGAATAAGACCGTTAATAAGACATATTTTGGTATAACAAGTCACTGAGAAATTTTAACCTCCTTGGCATGTACCCCGAACATGACTCAGGCTCAGAATTCTATGCAAATACAATTAAACCCAAGAAAGGATTGGGGTGATGTGTAATAATACTGTGTATAGTGTTAAGCTCAAAAAACTCTTGGGGCAGTATTCTGTTGCTATGTGGTGGATGAAATAATATCATATTGCCAAAAAAAAACGTAGTAGACATTTTAGAACCTACTGAAAATGAAGCATTGCTCGAATCGAGCGATACTGTTGACAATGCAAATTGGTCAACAGATGTGGACACAGAAAGTGAAACTGATAAATGATACAGCATACATATGACCTCATCATCGGTATGCTCGGTAAAATCAGTCACTTGAAGTTTCACTGAGGTACGCAACAGTATCTGTGTAACAAAAAGGCAAAATGATTGCAGTCAAGTGCAAGGACAAGCAGGGCGTTAGCTCCCTATGCACTGTTCACAATGCGGCAGCTGTCAGTGTTGGTGTCAGGGGAAATGTGGGAGTCGCTAAGCCTTGCACTGTGTCAGACTGCAATAATACAAATGGCACATGTCGGTCAGGCACTGAACATTCTACTCTGTCATGTGCAAGACTCCAGAAAAGTTTAAGAAAAGTGGGTAAAGAAACACACTTCTACTGTCCCAACTGCAATATCGGGTTGTGCGTTGGTGACTATCTCAAAACATATCACAGAAAGGACATGTACTAAATCTGTATCAGTACAGCAGTGGACACTAGACAGTCCTTCCCTCCTGTATTTATGTTGATATTTTGGTATTTACATTTTTCTTTTACATGTAAACATTTTTCTTGTTGGAAAAAATACAAAGTTTTTGGCTTGGTTTTTCTTGCGTTAGTCATAACACTAAGGAGTTTACTGTTTATCAGCTTGGTCAGAGAGAGAAAGACAGAGATCAATGAACATAACACAAGTTAACCAACATTAATGGACCAACCAGGGGACCATTTACCAAAAAAAAAAGTTTAAAAATGTCCACGGTTTCCTTTATTACCCAGTGTCAGTTGTAATTCCCTGGTGCAAATGAAAACAGAGATAGAGAGAGAAAAGAGACTAGGGCAAAGGAACACAGCATGATTCTCTTTCTCATCCTTCTCCATGTATGCCTTGAAAAATCTCCCAGGGAGCCCAGAAGACTACAATGCAAAAGATCTCCTCCAATCCTTAAGATAGAAGAATGTGGAGGAAACCCTTAAGCTCTTAACTTGACAGCTGACTTTGATGTTGGAAGGATTATGGCTGCTTAAAGTTTGATGAGACCTTTTGCATCTAATCTTCTAAGACAGTGCATCGTAACAATAATGAATTTATGTTTTCTTGAATACCCAGATGGGGTTGGATGGTCTTTTGGCTTTGAAACCAGTGGAGGTTAATTTTTCTCCAGCTTCTTGCTGCCTGGAATTTTTATTTTCCTTCCTGACCATCTGATCATAGCATTTGACTTAGTGTTTCGCCTTTGTATTGTGCTGCACTTCCACTCTCGATCAAGCCTAACCCAACACCCCTCTGCAAAAGCACATGGTACTCCTTTTTAATATAACAGCAGAAAGAAGCAGCATGTGACGTTGCCCGGGTAAGTAATTTTAAGCTCTTGTTATTTTGTCTGCTAGTCTGGCTTCAGTCTGTTTCACTTGCTCCAAGCCAGCAAGTTGCACTGGTGTGCAAATTATAACATCCTGTAGAAAAAAAAACCCACTGGGGGCCCCAAAGTAGCCTATCATGTCTATGTGGTCCTAGAGAGCAACTATGCAAAATCTGGTCCAGATTGGTCAAAGGATGTAGGATTTTATTGTAACATTCAGACATACTTTGTATTGTAAAAGTTGGTTGCTTTTAATCTCCCCTTCCTGCACATATTAAGATTATTTATTTTGTCTAGGACCTTGAAACCCGCGCAGCACCGTGGCGCAGTGGGTAGCGCTGCTGCCTCGAAGTTAGGAGACCTGGGTTCGCTTCCCAGGTCCTCCCTGCGTGGAATTTGCATGTTCTCCCTGTGTCTGCGTGGGTTTCCTCCGGGTGCTCCGGTTTCCTCCCACAGTCCAAAGACATGCATGTTAGGTGCATTGGCGATCCTAAATTGTCCCTAGTGTGTGCTTTGTGTGTGGGTGTGTGTGTCTGCACCCTGCCTGGGATTTGCTCCTGCCTTGCGCCCTGTGTTGGCTGGGACTGGCTCCAGCAAACCCCCGTGACCCTGTGTTAGGATATAGCGAGTTGGAAAATGACTGACTGATTGACCTTGAAACCCTCTCTACATAATCCTGTATCATAACCACGACAAAAGAGCCACAAAAAGGTTTGGGGTATTATTCCTGGCTCCAAAATGGATATTTTTAAGGTACAGATGTGTACAGGCTGGAATCCACAAAAGAACCGATTTGCTAGCACAAAGATGGAGGCTTTAAGGGAGAGTGGAGGAAGTGACGCCATCCATAGGGTTGGAACCAGTAGTGGCATTATTGAGGCCAGAACCCAGAATTGACATCTTTGTGGCCAGGCGGAATTTCCCGTAACTGGTTTTCAGAGAAGTGAGAAAAAGAGTTAGTGCACTTCGTGACCCCCCTGGTGTGGCACGGAATTACACTCATTCAGGCCCTTTTGCTGCCTCCCATGCGCCTGTTGTGAATGTGAGTAACAGATGCCATGCTCTTGCTGCACTGAAACAATTGCAATCAGCTGCTAATCCGAACTTCCAGCCAAGCCAAATATGAATATAATTGAGTTTCTCAACAAAATAACTGTGTTAAACTGACCAATAGAGGTTGCTCATAATTATAGTATTGTATTACTTTTATTTATATGCAAATGATTAACAAGTAGAAATGCAATATGCACAGATGATGAACAGCTTTAATTTGGGTATGCTAGTCTAAAGTAGCAGGTCTTCAGCCTGAATTTAGAAGCTGAGACTGAAGGGATTTCTATTACATAAGCAGGCAGATCATTCCACAGCTTTGGGACTCCATAACTAAAAGCTCAACCTCCTAATTAACATCTTATTATACATTCTGGTTTCTAAGTGTGAATTCAAATACTGTAAGTCAGATGATCTTTCTCTATTTAAGGCTTTATATGTAAGACGAAGGACTTTGAAATCAGACCAATGCTTAACTAGGAGCCATTATAATCACTTAAGCACAAGAGTTATATGGTCATACATGTAAGCCTTGTAATGATTCTTGCAGCAGCATATTAAATTAACTGAGAGCTGTGTAAGAAATAGCACAGTCTGTGAATAATGTATTGAAGTAATTGATCTTACCTGAATACATTCATTAATTATTTTTTCAGTATCCTACAGAAATATAGACACTGTACTTCCCGTATTTTTAAGCTGGGAAAAACAGGTTTTAGAATTAAAAGACATGCTAGTATCAAAGATAACACCTAAGTTGTGTGCTGATGCTAAGCACCAAAACTCTGTGTCTTTGTGGATTGTTCCTTATGGAGAAGTGTTATTTATTGAATTTCTTTTTCATTTTCCTTGTTTATTCTTTATACATTGTAAAACAAACACAGGGACACTGTCAAAGGTTTGGGGACTTTCCCCATATACTGTATTGGCGTGCGCCACCACCATCTACCCAAAGCACCATGATGTTCCAACAATGATGGATGGATTAAAAGCCAGAAGTCTGTATGACCATCAGCATCAAGTGACTCCGTGAAAAACCCGAACTGCAAAGAGGACTATTTCATTTATGTTAGGTAGAATGCCCAAAGGGGACTGGGCGGTCTCGTGGCCTGGAACCCCTACAGATTTTATTTTTTTCTCCAGCCTTCTGGAGTTTTTTTTTTGTTTTTTCTGTCCACCCTGGCCATCGGACCTTACTCCTTTCTATGTTAATTAATGTTGTCTTATTTTAATTTCTTATTTTGTCTTTTATTTTTCTTCTCTTCATTATGTAAAGCACTTTGAGCTACTTTTTGTATGGAAATGTGCTATATAAATAAATGTTGTTGTTGTTGTTGTTGTATATACAAACGTCTTTACAGACTGAGTTAAAAAAAAAAAGGAACTGAACAACAGAAAATGAGGGTGGTATATATAAGTGTGTCTGGAGGAAGTGATGTGTAGGAAGAGGTGTGAGCTGTAGGCTTGAAACCAGAAGTGTTGTTATTGAGTGGTTTCTTCACTTCTGCCAGGAGAAAGAAGAGAAGAGTTAGAGGGCAGCGCCAATCCCCTGTTTGGCAGGTAACTACATCTATTTGAGCCTGTAAACTGTCTCCCAAGCGCACGTGTGTGACAACATCTTGTTACAATGAAACCTTAGATTGGGGTTTCAGATGAAAATGGACTGTTGGAAGGAACAGAATATTTGGATTTTCTCTTTTACATTTTGCAGTTGTTCTTCATGAATATAAACTCTAAACAAATTCATAAACTAACATTGAATCTGAAAAAAAAAATATGAGTGCAAAGTATATTTAACTTACCATGATGTACAGGGGCATTATATGGGTAAATACATCAAAAATCCAGCTGTGCATTAATATAGTCAATGAAAATTGATAGCATATAGACATGGAAGCAAAGAAGGAGTGAGACTCATTGAATTCTAACTTCAGTATGTGTTATCTGTTTTATTAAACAACATCCATCAAGAAAAAAAAGTGATTCGTTTTCCTTTTGGTATTTTAAAGAAAATTGGTTTTTGTGCAATCAGTAAAATCTTAACATTTACCCTAAATAAGACATTTTGGTTTTGTACTTTTTTAATCTCTCTCCTTCTCATCTCCCATGTTCAATAGTAGATGATATCTCTTCAATTGAAAATGCATTAAAAAAAAGGCTCCGATCTGAAATTGACCAGTTCACTGTGAGAGCAGGCAAATGCATGAAGGGATGAGAAAGGAAAAAAAATTATATTTGTCTGCTTGCTGCGACTTACATTTTGAGATGCTGTATTTGGACTATTCCTTTTATTTCCA
Organism: Erpetoichthys calabaricus; assembly: GCF_900747795.2. Taxonomy (NCBI): domain Eukaryota; kingdom Metazoa; phylum Chordata; class Cladistia; order Polypteriformes; family Polypteridae; genus Erpetoichthys; species Erpetoichthys calabaricus. The sequence goes on from NC_041410.2 coordinate 36,719,361, forward strand.
CTTGTAGATTCCCACTGTGTTAATGAGAAACTCATTGTGTGTATGAATCAAAAGTCTATTAATGTTTAATAATATATTAATAGAAACCTGCCAGTACAGCCACTTGATATATAGGTTTATTAGACTAAGCTTTAAGTTCTGAAAATATGTAAGGAATAATAAAAAAAGTTTTAAAAACCAAAACTTGATATAAACATTACTTCTGACATTTTATCCAAAAATGTATCATTTATCCATTTTCAGAAACTGGTTTCTCTAGTAAAGGGCAGTTGGCAGCTGAAGCCCATCCAGGCAACACTGGTTACAAAGTAGGATGACATTTTATAAAAAGGTACACGCACACTCACTTACTGTATATTGAACATGCTCAGAGTCGTACAATAATCTAATGTGCATGCCTTTATGATGTGAAATGAAACTGGAGTACTCAGACAGTCAATAAAGATGTAAGGAGAATGTGCAAATTCCAACCAGGCAGCTCCCAAGGTGACAATGCAGTCTGGAACAATGGAGGAATGAGATAGCAGAGCTAACCACATTGAAACCCACATTCAGCTATCATGCATACGATACTTTAACACTTTGAATGCGAGGTACAAGTTAAGTCATATCTCATTTAGCCTGTTTGTACACAATGTCCAATATAACTCGCATGTTAGTATACAGCCACCATACATAGCCAGCTGGCCATGTCTTAGTTATTTATTATAGTGCTGCCATCTAGTGGATACCCATAGAATGTTTTTTTTTCTTTTAGCTGTAACAGCTTGTGGACAACCTTAATACATAATTCGCCAGTCTCCTCACTCACTCACTCACTCACGTCCGTCCGAAGCCGAATGCGCAGTCGCCTTCTGCGCACGTCGCCTTCTGCACATGTCCAAAGCCGAATGCGCAGTCGCCTTCTGTGCAGCTGCCCGAAAAACCTTACGAGACCGACATTGGAGTAGGCGTCGGATTTACGGCCGCGAAAATTCAAAGAGAAAGGCAACTGCGATTAAAGCTCTAGAGGCCTGAAAGGTGATTTCAACTACAGCTCGAGGCCTAATTACGCATTCATTCAATATACCTATATCAGGTTTGTGGTGCTTATACTTACTATTCCATTCGTGCCCGTTTCATCTTACGTTGTCGAAACGGGCTCTTTGTCTAGTAGTGTTTTAAATAGTCAGTTGTTATGTTGTCAGGAAAAAGAGTATAAAGTTGCTGATGTTTTGAAACATGTAGATTTGTTATAAGATGAATATTTTGAAAATGACATTGGTCAAAATAGTGACAGTCAGTTGGATGATTTGAAACCAGTAGGCCCTGACACAGATGCAAAAAGCTGCCCCAAAAAAGTTTCTTCATCACAAGGCGCCCGACTTGTCACAACTGTTAGGACAGCACTACATGGACATTCTGCGGCCTCCTCAACGCAGTACCCAACTACCAAATGTGCTGTGTGCAACAAGAGTGGACAGTGCAAAGAAAAATGCATTATATTTGTGGCACATGTGCTTCTAAGCCTGCTCTCTGCATAGTGCCATCGTTCAAGGACTCTCATTCATCTGCATACTTTAAGTTGTGTTGCTGATCAAAATAAAGTAATCAACAGTTTCTTTACATTTTTGACAGTTACTTTTGAAATTAAAATCATTGTTTTCTAATACATTGCTTTACACTTTTTACGAATTTTGATAGAGTTCATTATTTATCATAGATGCATAAACCTATACTGCAGCATCCTGGTAATACATGGTCTAGCAGTCCACGTGTTAAGGAAGCACTGTTATTATTGGATGACACAGCGGGTATTAACACTGCTATACATCTGCGGAGTGCTTGGCTTAAAATAGGTTAACTGGAGCTTTAGAGCTGGTCTAGTATGAGTGATGTGCATAGCTGTTTTTCCTTGTTATTCAGTGTTTTAAAATCTAAGAAGTGTTCATTCAATGACAAAGTACTACCACAAAAAAATGTATTTTAGTCATATTAAAATGTTTCAATTGTCTTTGTTAATGCTCTTTATTTATTATGATTTTGTTTTCAGGCACCGATGCTCCCTTACTGGTGAAGATTTGAACAGACAATGGATGAAGCCAGACATTAACCTCAGTCCCACGATATACCACTGCAAAGGCTTGCTGTCCTATCTCAATGGCATTGGCAAAGCCCCCATTGTAAGTGTAAACTTTGTTGTACCTAAAAAATAAACTGCTCAAAAAAATTAAAGGAACACTTTGAAAACACATCAGATCTCAATGAGAAAAAAAATCCTGCTGGATATCTCTACTGATGTGGACTGGGTAACGTGTTAGGAACGAAAGGATGTCACACTTTTTGATGGAAATGAAAATTATCAACCTATAGTGGGCTGAATTCAAAGACATGCCGAAAATCAAAGTGAAAAAATGATGTGGCAGGCAGGCTCGTCGATTTTGCCGAAATTTCATTGCAGCAACTCCAAATGGTACTCAGTAGTTTATATGGCCCCCACTTGCTTGTATGCATGCCTGACAATGTCGGAAGGGGCATGCTTCTAATGAGACGACGGATGGTGTCCTGGGGGATCTCCTCCCAGATCTGGACCAGGGCATCACTGAGCTCCTGGACAGTCTGAGGTGCAACCTGGTGGCGTCGGATGGACCGAAACATAATGTCCCACCCAGAGGTGTTGTATTGGACTGAGGTCAGGCAAGCATGGGGGCCAGTCAATGGTATCAATTACTTCATCCTCCAGGAACTGCATGTATACTCTCGCCACATGAGGCCGGGCATTGTTGTGCACCAGGAGGAACTCAGGACCCACTGCACCAGCATAGGGTCTGACAGTGGGTCCAAGGATTCCATCCCGATACATAATGGCAGCCTGTGTTCCTTCATGGATATGACTCCCCAGACCATCACTGACCCACCACCAAACCGGTCTTGCTGAATGATGTTACAGGCAGCATAACATTCTCCATGGCTTCTCCAGACCCTTTCACGTCTGTCACATGTGCTCAGGGTGAACCTGCTCTCATCTGTGAAAAGCGCAGGACACCAGTGGTGGACCTGCCAATTCTTGTATTCTATGGCAAATGTCAATTGAGCTTCATGGTGCTGGGCAGTGAGCACAGGACCCACTAGAGGATGTCGGGCCCTCAATCCACTCTCAGTCCACCCTCATGAAGTCTGTTTCTGATTGTTTGGTCAGAAAAATTGACGCCAGTGGCCTGCCTGCTGGAAGTCATTTTGTAGGCTCTGGCAGTGCTCATCCTGTTCCTCCTTGGCCAAAGGAGCAGATACCGGTCCTGCTGATGGGTTAAGGACCTTCTACGAGGGGCCCTGTCCGGCTCTTCTAGAGTAACTGCCTGTCTCCTGGAATGTCCTCCATGTTTAGCCATTCTTAACAATTTTGAATCCACCATTTATATAAATCTAATGTATTTGAATGAGTTAAGGCTTACTTAAAGTATACTTTATTGCATTCCCAATCTATAAGACTTCACAGGTTTATAATAATTTTAATTGTATTAGAAAGTTGAGTCAGGTGAAATACATTTGATGCCTGTAGTCCAAAGTTCACATTTTTTCATAAATATTTTTAAATATAATCAATATATTTTAAAGTTAATTATATAGCAAAGTGCAAAGTTTAAATCTTTTTCCTGTTTCTGGTGGACATGCTTAATAGGGGCCTTCACATCATCAAGACTTTCTCAGATATTCAGTTTAATGTACCATACTGTTTGCACACTGAAAGTTGTTTCTCATGGTGTCAACTTCAGGAAAATGATGTGCATACTGCATATATTAGTGTAATGGATGAAATCGCATATACAAGTAGAGGTTCTACCTTTGTTGTATCAAGTCAAAATGTACCTAAATGTAATTAACAAATTATTCATTTTCATGCCAAAGATTTTAACTTCAGTTCTCCGACTTGCTAGCACACTTGGTCCACTGTCACAGGAGATTTGTCTACGTGTTTACAAACAATATTTTCAGTTAAGTGGTAAAACATATCAGCTCTAAAACCATGTAGGCAGAACTATGAATAGCCTTTGGATAATTATTTCATTGACTGTCCTGCTCTGCCTAAAAGAACAGAAATGCTGAATTAGTCATTATTCCTTTAGCACTCAATGTGGGAAGTTATCTGATCTTTACCTGGTTGGTTTTAGACATGGGGATGCAGTTCTGAAACAAATGAACTGCTTTGTGCTGATCATCTTGCCAAATTTTAGCACCATTTGTTTCTGTAGTCTACACAATTGAATCACCACAATTATTCACTTCTTAGCTCCATTTAATTAGCAGAGCGGCCTTGCTAATCACAATACTGGCAAAAGAAACTTGAACGGTTAAAGCCAAAAATACCGGTATTACTACCTTATAAAATAAATTCAAGACATAATAATCATGGCAAAAAAGATGTACTTTGTGAATCTTTTTTCTCTAAGGTTTCTTTTTAGATTGACTTCAATTGTTCTTTCTTTCAGTACATGCTTTTTGAATATGTAAGTCCCTCTGAAATATTACATTTTCAAGAAAAATATTTGCACAGGTTTTTCGCCTCAACTATATCTTAAATTAAATCTTTCCCTTGCAGTATTTCCCTGAATAATTAGTCATTTATCTAAAGGGACACTTGAGAGAGACAAAAAAAAAAACCTTGAACAGAAGCAAAGCACCTTAATGATCAAAAGGAAATTGTAAAGTTCATCCATCCATCCATCCATCCATCTTTTGGAATTGAATTAATAATTTTGTTGGGCTAAGCCAGCAGTATAAGATGCAAGGCTGAGATCAGTCCTAGACAGAACATTAATTGGTGGGTTTTATTGTGCCAAATACTATTTTTAGTTAAACTGTATTCTGCTGTTACTATTATCTAAAGGTTTCCTGTGAGTAACAATCCAAAATTCTGAGCCGTGACAAAGAATGACATAACTTTAGGGTGGTTGTAGATGATATTTAAATGACTCTTCTGCATTTCCTAAAAAAAAATACTTATTTTTATAGAGGATAGCTGACCAAACAGATTAATGGCTACCACATCTAATTTGTTCCGCTAAATCTACAGGCACATTAGTAAATGTTAAATAGGAAGACTCACTACTATTTCAGGCATCTTCTTATATAATACGCTACCGTGGCTGTCTGTTTGTCTGTCCAGGATTTTAAATCACCTGTAGCTTGCAAACTATTTGAACTATTGACCTGAAATTTGGTACACATATACTAACGTGATGTCTACTATCCGCTGTTGGGGTGATGATTGACCTCCAAGGTTATTTCTATTTTTATTTTTATTTTATTGTAGAATCAACTCTCAGCAGGGCGTACGGGCGCTGTTCTCATCCCTACCACCTTCGTCGTCACTTCTCCTACCTTTTCATATCTTAAATCATTCTTGAGGCAGATTGAAGACTTAAGAGCCAGTTTAAGTGAAAAATTAAGGAAAATGTACTAAGCAATTGTAACACAAACACTGACTTAATCAGTTTTAACGCAAAAAGGTGCCGACGAAAGAAGAGAAGAAGTGAACCACTAGCGTGGAGAAAAGAAGAGCTGCTCAGGAAGCAGCAAGCACATCAACCTCTGAGCAAACGAATGATAAATGTACAGAGAAAGAGGATGAAAACTAGGAATGCTCAAGACACGTGTATTCACGGCACGTTATCATGCAGTGCGTCGTTACTGGTAGTTTTATAAAGCAGTTGTGGGCTTTAGAAGGCTGCCTCTAAACCTAAACATGATACAAGAGGCTAAAGTAATAAAGTAAATGAGTGTTATTAATAAAAGAAGGAATAACTACAGAAAAGGAAAAGATACACAAGTGAGAAAAAATAACAAAACCTAAATGAGGCTCCTTGACTAACCTGTGAGATGATTGGCCTACTTAACAACTGAAATCTGAAATTCTGTAACCTAAGTTAGGTAAATGACCCTGGCTGAACCACAACACACATTAAGTTCAAGTGAGGAACCAACTCTGAATCTGCCAGTGTCTCCCGTCTCACTCATGCATACTCTGTGCCCACACTAGGTCTCATAAAGTAATTTATTAATCGGCATATCTTTAGATATATATTTATATGTGGGTGTAAAATTTCAAGGGACACAGAAAAAACTTGCAAATCAAACCCAGATCCCTAAAGCAGTGTAGCAGCAGGGCTGAACACCATGACACTATACCGCTACAATCACAGACTTAATATTTTTAAATAACAAATGGTCACAAACACTACATGTAAAAAAGATCATTCTTCCCCTTTTTCAGTAATGAAAAAATATTGATGTCCTGGTACTTCTGATTAATTTCTCAGGGTTGACACAATGTTACACAGGAACTAAACCCACCATATCTTCCCCACTTTAAGGGCTTCACCTCAGGATAGGCATGTAAGAAGCAAGGTTATTCGTCTTGGGGTCAAGGCTTGCTGCCAAAAAATATATCCTATCAAAGCCCTTTGAGGCATTCCTTGTGTGATTTTGGGCTATACAAGAAATAAATTGTTGTTGTTGTATAACAACAACAACATTTATTTATATAGCACATTTTCATACAAATGATGTAGCTCAAAGTGCTTTTCAGGGTGAATGAAGAGAAGAAAAAAAAAAGACAAAATATATAAAGAATAAAATTAGGCAATACTAATTAACATAGAATAAAAGTAAGGTCTGATGGCCAAGGAGGACAGAAAAAACAAACAAAAAAAAAATCCAGATGGCTGGAGAAAAAAAATAAAATCTGCAGGGGTTCTGAGGCAACAAGACCACCTGGCCAGCCTCCTCTAGGCATTTTTCCTAAGAATACAGAGTATAGGTTTCCATTTTCATAGCCAGTTATCCCACTTGAAAACAGTTCCGGTCATGATAGCATTGCATTACATGAGGACATAAGCACTGTCATAATGAAAACATACCCGAGTAGTGTGCCATTGCCATTTAACTTCACAATATAGTAAGCCTGAAATTGTGCCTTGGTTACTGTACCATGTCCTGTAATTGGCACAAGCAATGTTAAGATTTACTATTGTAAATTTGTCACATTTTCTTTACATTTCCCTCCTTTCCCATTTTAATCAAATAAAAAACTTTTTTTTCTTTGGTATTAACAGATGCATTACACTAGTGTTTTTTGATTGGATAGATTTTAGTTGACTCTGGTTATTTCAGGTGGTATTTAATATTCTTCTTGTTGTACTTGCCTTTATTCATTTTCATTGATTTTTAAAACGATTTCGTTGACACATTCAGTATAATTAAAATAAAAAAAAATTTGTTGCATATTAGTTTTTTTTTTAATTAGGCTCTTAATCTATAATAATAAAAGGCAAAGCCCTCACTGACTGATTCACTCACTCACTGACTGACTGACTCACTCATCACTAATTCTCCAACTTCCCGTGTAGGTGGAAGGCTGAAATTTGGCAGGCTCATTCCTTACAGCTTACTTACAAAAGTTAGGCAGGTTTCATTTCGAAATTCAAAGCATAACGGTCATAACTGGAACCTTTTTCTTATACTGTATATGGCCATAGCAGGCGGTTGCGTCTTGCATCATCACGCCTCCCTGCGGCTGCTGCGGAAATCACCACGCCCCTCACGTAATTGACTGCCTGCCCATATAAAGCCGTTCTTCGCTGCGGTGTGTGAATTCCTTTCCTTGCTTCGCCAAGGAGGCATTCTTTTCAAAGCTTATCCACAGTTTTATAAACAAACGAGATATAAAGCCGTCCTTTTTCCTTGCTTCGACAAGAAAGCTAAGGTGCTCTGCAGTTTTTTTGTGAAGCGGTCTTTACACATCTTTTTCGCTGTGTTATAAACGAGCGAGATATAAGGCCTGTGGCTAAATACTCGCAAACACATCCACAAGTTCATAGGAACGCTGTGGCTAAATACTCGCAGGCACATCCACAAGTTAATAGGGACGCTGTGGCTAAATACTCGCAGGCACATCCACAAGTTAATAGGGACGCTGTGGCTAAATACTCGCAAGCAAATCCACAAGTTAATAGGGACGCTGTAGCTAAATACTCGCAAGCAAATCCACAAGTTCATAGGGACGCTGTGGCTAAATACTCGCAAGCAAATCCACAAGTTCATAGAGACGCTATCGCTAAATACACGGAGGCAAATCCACAAGTTAATAGAGCTTCTGTTTCTAGATACGATCCCAATAATGAAAAGCGGCTCATACGAAAACAACAGGTTTGGCTCAAAAAAGCCAATTGTGGATTTGCGTATGACCCAAACATACATTATGAGTCTGACAAAACAGTACACATTGGATCCATTGATGTTCACTGTGACTATTGTCAAGCTCAGAAGTGGAAATGCGAGTCTCCTGGTTTGTGCTGTAACGGTGGTAAAGTCTCTCTCACTCCTTTACGTAAGCTTCCTGACCTTCTTGAGAGCCTGCTAAATGGCGAACATCCTCAAAGTGAGCATTTCTTGAACAATATTCGAAAGTACAACAGCGCATTTCAAATGACGTCATTTGGTGCTAAACAAATCGTTGAGGGAAATTTTATGCCTTCATTTAAAGTTCAGGGACAAGTGTATCACTTGATTGGCAGTCTTTTACCTATGCCGAGTGAGGAACACAAATTTTTGCAAATTTATTTTGTCGGGGATGATGAAAAGGAAGCACAAATCCGCTGCGCTAATTTTTCTGGACTTAACATACCCCTGGTCAAGCAATTACAAAAAATGCTCCATGACTGTAACACTTACATCCAGGACTTCCACTCCACAATGGACAGTATTTCAGATGATGACAAATACTTCAAAGTTGTCATTCACGCAGACAAAAAACCATTACATGCATACAAAGGCAGATTTAATAAACCCACAGTTCATCAAGTTGGTGTTGTCATCGTTGGGCAAACGTTCAACAGTAGAGATATTGTCTTGAAAACCAGAGACAATAAACTACAACGCATTAAGGAAACCCACAGATCCTATGATGCACTTCAATATCCTCTCATGTTCTGCTATGGTGAAGACGGCTATTCTGTGTCTATACCTCAAGTTCATGCTACCAGTAAGTTACCTATGAACAAAACCGTCTCTGCAGCAAACTTCTATTCATACCGCCTTATGATCAGACAACATCATGATAATACTATCCTTTTCTTCCGAACTTTATTAAATCAGTTTTTAGTTGATATGTATGCAAAAATTGAATCCGAACGACTAAATTATATCAGACTAAATCAGAAAAAACTACGAGCTGAAAATTACGTTCACTTAAAAGATGCTATTGACAAAAAAGACACTGATTTAATAGAACTTGGTCAAGCTGTGATATTACCATCTTCCTTCACTGGAGGACCTCGTTATATGCACGAGCGTACACAAGACGCAATGACATACGTACGTCATTATGGCCGCCCTGACTTATTCATCACATTTACTTGCAATCCTAAATGGCCTGAGATCACTGAAATTCTCCTTCCACGTCAAAAACCTCACGATCGCCACGACCTTATCAGTCGTGTATTTCATCTCAAGATTCGCAAAATCATAGACTTGCTCACGAAGAGTAACATTTTTGGCTGTACAAATTGCTACATGTACACCATAGAGTGGCAAAAGCGAGGTATTCCCCATGCACACATTCTAATGTGGTTAAAAGATAGGATTAAACCAGCTCTCATCGATGAAGTCATCCGTGCGGAAATTCCTGATCCACAGATTGACCCTGCCCTACACAAAATAGTAAAATCCACCATGATTCATGGCCCATGTGGACCTCATAATATCAACTCACTCTGCATGATCAACAGAATATGCACTAAGAAGTACCCGCGTCCGTTCATCTCAGAAACTCAGACCGGAGAAGATGGTTACCCTCAGTACCGCCGGCGCGCACCTGCTGATGGAGGTCATACAATTAACATCAAAGGAGCAGATATCGACAACAGATGGGTGGTCCCTTATAGTCCTGTGCTGTCCCGCTTCGTCAATGCTCACATCAATGTCGAATTTTGCACTTCAGTAAAATCAATCAAATACATCTGCAAGTATGTTAACAAGGGAAGTGACCAGGCAGTATTTACAATACAAAATGAAAATGACGAAGTATCTCGATACGAAGCTGGTCGTTACATTAGTAGCTCTGAAGCAGCCTGGCGCATTTTCTGTTTTCCCATTCACGAACGTTACCCTCCGGTCGTTCATCTTGCTGTGCATCTTGAGAATGGACAAAGAATTTATTTCACAGAAGCCAACGTTGCCGATAAAGTACACAATCCACCACAAACCACCCTTTTAGCATTCTTTGACCTTTGTAAACACGATGATTTTGCAAAACAACTTCATTATAATGAAATTCCATCATATTATGTGTGGGCAAACAACATGTTTCGTCGAAGAAAACAAGGCAACCCTGTATCAGGACATTCGGGAGTGAAAAAGCATAATGTGCTGGGACGGGTCTACACTGTACACCCGAATAACTCTGAATGCTACCATCTTCGACTTCTGCTCAACAAAATCACAGGTCCCACATCTTTCAAATCTCTCAGAACAGTTGATGGTGTCCTACATCCGACCTATAAGTCAGCCTGCAGGGCACTCGGTTTATTACATGACGATATCAACTGGGACGAGACTCTACAGGAAGCTGCTCTGTCTCGCTCACCTCAAAAGATCCGTGAACTGTTTGCTGTCATGTTGGTGTTCTGCCAAATGGAAAACCCCTTAAACCTATGGGAAAAACATAAAGACAGCATAGCAGATGATATTAGGAGACAGACTGAAAAAGATCATATGCGAACAGAAGTCCACCAGTGGTTAAATTTGATCTATAACAACTGTCTACAGTTGCTTCAAAACTACGTAATTGGTATTGGAGGTCAATCTCTTCATCATTACGGTTTGCCTTCACCTTTAACACAACTGGTACAACTTACGTCAAATCCCGAGTACTTGAAAGAGACATCTTACAACACCTCGCAATTGGCCAATATAGTCACAAATAACGAGCGTTTGCTAAATAGTGACCAAAAGTCAGTTTATGACCAAATCATGAGCAGCGTTGCGTCAGCCACTGGCACAGTGTTTTTCCTTGATGCTCCAGGAGGAACTGGTAAGACATTCCTAATAAACCTTCTCCTTGCAAAAATCCGAGCAAAACGTAACATTGCCATAGCTGTGGCTTCTTCTGGCATTGCTGCAACTCTTCTAGAAGGTGGCAGAACTGCTCATTCAGCTTTCAAGCTGCCTCTGAACCTCAACCATACTGAATCCCCCATGTGTAACATATCAAAGCAAAGCAACATGGCTGAAGTGCTGCGACATTGTCAGCTTATTGTCTGGGATGAATGCACTATGGCACACAGAGCAGGTATTGAGGCTTTAGACAGGACCCTCCAAGACATCCGAAACACCAACAAACTTATGGGAGGCTTGACAGTGTTACTGGCTGGAGACTTCCGCCAAACCCTACCAGTCGTGCCCAGAGGAACACGCGCTGATGAAGTTAAAGCATCTCTGAAATCTTCATACTTATGGCCACAAATCAATGTTGTTACTTTAAAAATAAACATGAAAGTTCATTTGAAAGGCGACAAAAAAGCCGAGGAGTTCTCTGCTCTTCTGATGAGTATAGGTGATGGCACCTTCATACAAGAAAATCGTAAAATAAATATTCCTACAAATCTCTGTCTCATCGTGAATACCTTACAAAGCCTTCTTCAAAATGTTTACCCCGATCTACGAAATCTCCACCAAAATAACGTGTCATGGTTAAGAGAGAGAGCTATCCTGACACCAAAAAATGACATGACTACGACTATAAACCACATTTTACTTCAAGAACTACCTTCACAACCAAAAACATATCAATCTGTTGATTCAGTTGTAGAAGTAGAAGACGCCGTGCATTATCCGATAGAGTTTCTCAACACTCTAAATCCTCCAGGCACTCCTGAGCATAATCTCATTTTGAAGGTCGGGGCACCAATAATGTTACTGAGAAACTTACAGCCACCAAAACTTTGTAACGGCACGAGACTTCAGGTCACATCTCTACAAAACAACCTGATTGAAGCAACTATTTTTACTGGCAGTGCCTCGGGTGACACAGTTTTTATTCCTCGCATCCCCGTTATACCATCTAATCTCCCATTTCAATTCAAACGCATTCAATTTCCAGTAAGGCTCTGCTTCGCAATGACAATTAATAAGTCTCAAGGACAAACACTACAAAAGGTTGGCATTGATTTGAGGCAGGATTGCTTTTCACATGGCCAACTGTATGTTGCATGCTCAAGAGTAAGCTCAGCACACTGCTTGGTCATATTACAACCGGAGGGACGAACTGACAACGTCGTGTACAAAGAGATCCTTAACAAATAATTATTTGTATATTTTCCCTCAGTTTAAAAATGTTTACTTTTTTCTTAATTAAAATATTCAGTCAGTATTTCGCCGCTGCGAAGCGCGGGTATTTTGCTAGTTAGTAATATAAAAGCATTTAATTTTTGCTGTATGGATGTCCTGCGATTGTCTGGCGCATCTAGTTGGTGGCCCAAAATCCTTAAAATAAATTAAGTGGGTTTGAGAATTTTATGCTATGTTATATGTTAACATTTTAATCGCCAATACAATTTTTCCTTGTGTAGGTTTTCTGTGATTACCACGGACACTCAAGAAAGAAGAATGTGTTTCTCTATGGCTGCAGTATTAAAGAGACTTTATGGCAATCTGGCACCACAGCCAGCACAACCACAGTGAAGGAAGACCCAGGCTACCGGGTATTGGGTTCAATTATGTTAAATCTGCATTCAGTACTTCATATATGCGCGAACGATGTGTTTGTATTGTGCTTTTTTTTCTTTCTCTGGTTTGTTAGATAAAATGAAGCCACACATTTTCGACACTTGTACTGTGCTTGTGTTAATAATGAAAATAGTTTAAAAAAATTAATATATGATTAATAACACTTCAAAATTTTTGAATTAAGTCCAGTAAATAAAATGATAGAAATTCATCCATCCATCCATTTTCCAACCTGCTGAATCCGAACACAGGGTAACGGGGGTTTACTGGACCCAACCCCAGCTAACACAGGGCGCAAGGCAGGAACCAATCCCAGGCAGGGTGCCAACCCACCACAGGACACACACACATGCCAAGCACCCACTAGGGGCAATTTAGAATCGCCAATCCACCTAACCTGCATGTCTTTGGACTGTGGGAGAAAACCAGAGTACCATAGAGGAAATAAACACAGACGCGGGGAGAACATGCAAACTCCACGCCCTGCAGTGGGTTGGCACCCTGCCTGGGGTTTGTTTCCTGCCTTGCGCCCTGTGTTGGCTTTGATTGGCTCCAGCAGACCCCCATGACCCTGTAGTTAGGATATAGCGGGCTGGATAATGGATGGATGGATAAAAACAGTAAAAGAAAAAGTGGGACTTCAGGAATGATTTGAATGCCACAGTACAACTGATAGAGTGTCACAAAAACCTACATGTTAGGAGCATGCAAACATTTTTTATTATTTTGTTGTTTTTTTGTTGAGGCCAGTTCAATTAATGCAGTGTACCCAGGTTGTAGCTCTTGAAAAACCAAAGAATTAAAATTCATATAAAACTTCTTCATTGTAGAGAAAGTTAGCTAGTCTGCAAAAAACATGTCCTTGCCTGTATTCAGATACTTTGTTAAAATGATTTTCATTTCTTAATTAAAAAGCAGCCTTAATGTGTATATTTTTAAACTTCTATTATTTCATTGCAGACACTTCCAAAAATCCTGGACAGGATAGCACCAGCATTTGCGTTCAACAGCTGCAACTTCCTAGTGGAGAAATCTCGTCAGTCAACAGCTCGGGTGGTAGTCTGGAAAGAGATTGGTGTACTGAGAAGTTACACAATGGAAAGTACGTACTGTGGCTTTGACCAAGGAGTCTACAAAGTAAGTACCACTAATCTTTGCATTTGATGACATTAATTCAGTTCAGTTGAATGTACAGTATCCCTTATAGAGAGACCTGCCATTAACAACACTAAAATGCAGCAGTTTTATGAATCCTGTGAATTCTTAGGAGACCAACATCTTCTGATCGTATTGTATGCTGTAGATTGGTGGTTTCCAATCCCTGTCCTAGGTGAACCCTGTGACTGGAGGTTTTCTTTTCAACCAGTTTCAAAAGTGAGTCATTTACCTGTAATTGATCTCTGCTGGTCTTTTCAGGGTAAACCTGCAGGCACGAGTATGCCCCTGTACTGGGATTGGAAACCATTGCTCTAGATTACTGGCTACAAGGAAAGGATTAAAGAATGTTTAAAAAATGTATGACTTCACACGTAAAAGGGAGGGTTTTAAAATTAGTTGTACTTTTAAATGAAGCTAAGTGTATCAAAGTAAGAAGTGTACGTTTATGATTGTACTTCCTAGTTCAAGCTATTATTCATGCTGCCCTACTTGATTAATTGTAGAGTTATAATTGAATTATGTAAAAGTATTGCAATTGTCAATATTGCTTGATGTAAGTTAATCTTTTTTTTTTATTGAAATCACACAACATTCCATACAAATAGATCAATTTTTACAAAAATAGGATCAAAAACAAATCAAACCCACCCCTGTATGTAAGTGAATAAATGAACTTTTTAATATACTGAATATTTAAATTTAACTAAACAGATACTTGTACTGCCATATCAAAAAGGCAGACAAGAAACAGAGAAAGTGTTTTACTAATTAATGCCACACCTAAGGACTTAGAGTTCAGCGGGGTAATAGATTAGGCAAGTCCACTTGCTTTTTTTAACCCACACTTATCTGTTGTTCTCTACCAGAATTCTAACCAGAAATCAAAGTCAAAAAACACCATTATTGTTTTAAGCACCAAAAATTCAACAAAGACACACACGTGCAAAAACTCTCTTGGAATATTGCAATACAAGGTAAAAACTGACATGGGAATGTGTCTACTAGCAACCAGCAGTATATTTTGACAATCAGACCATCAAAATGGCAGTGCCCATAAACAAAATGAAATGCATTATGATAAAAGGAAAACATTATAATAGTAATATATTGTATTGTAATATGAAAAAACACACATCCAGAAATGATCTATGAACTTCAAAACTCCTACAAATGTAAAAAGAGAACGTGAAAAAAATTAATTTGTCCATAATACCTTTTATATCATTTCGTATCATAACAGTACAATTCAAGTGAGTCTTCCAACCTCAGCATGTAATGAAAATCATTTTGTAAGTATGATGCAAACCAACTAAGGACTGTGCCTGGTAGTCCAGCTAAATTCTCTAATCTAAAAGTATAGCAATGGTAGCATTCCTTATGCTGGAGAGTATTATCATATAATTTATAGCACTAGTAAAATAGCTTTTGTGTTGACTGGTGTTTAAAGTTATATATCTAAGACATCTGCTTTGAAGGTGTTCCTCTATTGATGACAACTCACATCTGAATAACGCTACATTGTGCTGAGATTGAACTCAATCTCTTAACTGAGTATCAAAATGCAGTTAAGATATTACCTTGCTACTCAGACTCCAAGACATTTTAGGCTGATTTATTGACCTAATATGCTGGTATTTTGAATGACTGCAAAAGTTGGACTATGCCAAGAAGACCCACATGAACACTGAGAAAACTTGCAGCCTCTACACACAAGGAACTGGATCTACATAACTGACGCTATTAGATATCAATACTGTATTACCCAATTTGTGTGACAGTTCTGTGTTGAATTTAATCTTAATTTTTTTCACTGTGTAGATTGTATGGAATGGTGGAGCACTGGGTGGTTCTGCAGCCTTACAAATTCAAGAGGCTGGCTTCAAATCCTGGCTCAGTTTCTGTCTGTGGGTTTTGTGTGTCTCACCATGTCTGTGTGGGTTTTCGCCCAGGGACTCTAGTTAGATTACCCAGCAAACCTGAATTGTGCTACAACAGGTAAATGTGATGTGCAAAACAACAACATTTATTTCTATAGCACATTTTAATACAAATAATGTAGCTCAAAGTGCTTTGCATAATGAAGAAAGAGAAGAAAAAAGACAAAATAAGAATTAAAATAAGAGAACACTAAATAACATAGAATAAAAGTAAGGTCCGATGGGCAGGGAGGACAGAAAAACTCCAGACGGCTGGAGAAAAACAATAAAATCTGCAGGGGTTCCAGGCCATGAGACCACATCAATCAGCCCTCATTGTATTCAGGGTTCTCATGGAAGGACTTGATGATGAAAAGACTGTGCCCAGTTATGGATTCACATCTTGTTCAGGGTTGTGCATAGCTGAGTGGGCTTCTGTTCCTCCTTGCCACTTTAAAATTGAATTAATTGGCTTCGGAAATTAGATGGATAAAATAGGTAGATTATTTTTGTTATTCTTCTGTGTGCAGGCGACAAAGCGGCTCTTTCTCTGGGCTACATTTACTGCATTTTTATAGCTGAGAATCTGACATTTACTTAGATAAATGGCATTTGCTGCTGAGTCTCGTGCACAGATGTTGGAAAAGTGCAAACAGGTAAATATTTGCTTGGGTTTAGCCAATGATATTGAGATCAACTTTTTTTGCTTAACCTTAAATTTTCACATTCTCTGGATATTTTCTGAGCTTGTGATAGATAGATAGATAGATAGATAGATAGATAGATAGATAGATAGATAGATAGATAGATAGATAGATAGATAGATAGATAGATAGATAGATAGATAGATAAAATGATTTTCGTTACCACAGTTTGGCATGGGGGTTGTACTTAATTGTGCCTTTGCTTCTTCTTGCCGATGAAAATAAAATTTTCATCTTGTTCATGGAAATTATATTTTCTTTTGCTTGTTTCCATTTTTCATAGCCAGTAAGAATGATAATCAAGCCACTGCATTAACCCAATCTGTAAGAAATAACTGAAACCTGCATCTGAAGTGGGTGACATGGTAGCACAGTGGTTAGTGCTGCTGTTGCACACATCCAGGTGTCCTGGATTTGAATCCCACCCACATATGTTGGAATTGGCAATCCCACCTTGGACTTTGAGTGTGTGTGTGTGTTTGTGTGTGCGTAATTGGGCCCTGTAATGGACTGGCACTGGCTGTTTTCTGTATTGCATCCAGGTACTACTGCGATAAGGTACAATATAATACAATACAAGTTATTTTTATATAGCCCAGAATCACACAAGAAGTGTCGCAATGGACTTTAACAGGCCCTGCCTCTTGACAGCCCCCCAGTCTTGACTGTCTAAGAAGATAAGGAAAAACTCCCAATAAAAAACCCTTGTAGGGAAAAAAATGGAAGAAACTTTGGGAAAGGCAGTTCAAAAAGAGACCCCTTTCCAAGTAGGTTGGGCATGCAGTGGGGGTCAAAAAAAGGGGTAAACATAATACAATACACAGAAAAGAACACAAGTAATCCTCAATACAATATAATAGAATAGAAATATTACAAGTACAGAGCAGAATTCAACAGTAGATGATATTTCATAATATGATTTGGATTTGTTCAGAGTTCTGGAGACCTTGACCATCAAGCTGCCTCTCCCTATTGGCCATTCCACAGCTGAGTCAGTGCTGGGTTAACCAATCTGATGAAAGAACCCCTCTACCTGATGATTCCTGTGATCTTCCATCAGAGATGACTTTTCCATAGGCAGTCAAAACAACTTGGCAGGTGGGCGGTAGCACTTCAGAACAGGTAATCCACCAGAAGCTAAGCATGCTCAGGACCTCCCACTTGAATAAGAGACCATCTAGGAAAAGCTTGGGTTGCTGCTGGAAAAGGGTGTTTTATAAGAAAACAGGGAGCACTTACCCTGTGGTCTGTGTGGGGTGCTGTAAAAATGGAACTATCTTTTGGATGAGAAGTAAAACTGAGGTCCTGACTTTCATAAAGAGTTTGGTGTATCCTGATATCCAGGCTAAACTGCCCTCCATGGCCTAGTTATTCTGGGCCCCCAAATGATCCCTTGTCTCTAATTGGCTATCTCACTCACCCCCTAACCACCTAATAGATAACGTATGGTGAGAGTACTGGCGCAAAAATGGCTGCTCTCGTATCATCCAGGTAGATGCTGCACATTGGTGGTGGTTAAGGTGGCTCCTCACTCACTATGTAAAGCACTTTGAGTAGTGAGAAAAACAGTATATAAATGTAAAGAATTATTATTATTAAACTGGATTAAGTGGATTTGTGAATTTTATGATACAATATATCTCAAGTGTAAAGTTTGTTTGAAATATTACATCTATTAACAGGTTTTCTTGGAAAGTAAATCTTGGAACTCTTTGAATATTAACAGTAATACATCTTATTATGCCCTAAAAATAAAGCATCCCTTCCTGTAAAATTATTTTTTCCTTTTGTCAATAAATGAGAGGTTTACAGAAAAGAATGATGCTCAAAATAGGTACAGCCTAATCCAACTAGAACAGGATACTGAGCACTGTGGTAGGTTACTTTATGGGAATTATTCATCTGATCAACTGGCCCTTTCAGATTTAAATATTCATAGTAATGAAAACAAAGAGTCGTTTGTTTTAAGAACAGTTTTGCAAGTCTTCAATAAATTCTAAATCCGTGAAAGAAAACCAAATGTAGCTGCTGTAAGCATTGTATAACTGAACAAAAAAACAAATGCAACATGTTTAGGCATTCAGAATTTGTATGAAAACTATGTTCTTCGTAATCATCATCTTCATTGTGCCACAGGGAAAATATGTTTTGCAACGCTGCAGGTTGTAGAGTAACACATTTTGCTTTAATCGGGCAGACATATTCTGTCTGCAGTTATTGGACTAGAACAGACCAAATAGTCGCTTCAGGCACTGTTTTCTAAATTAATCCCACAATGATCCAGGTAACTTGTTTAGAAAACTTCCTTTGTAAGTCTTTTAATATAAAGGTCATTTGTTGCTGAAAAGCAATTTTCGAAAGATAAGTGCAGCATTATCCTTGTAAAATGTTTAATAATTTTGCATGTTCAAAATTCATAAAGAGTTTTATTACCAATCCTTTGTGGTTGTCTCAATGTATTAAACACAGCTGCCACAGATGTCTCTTAGCTGCCCATAGGGGTGACAGGTCTTCAGTCTGATGCTTAACCCTCACATGTTCACAGTAACATTCTTGCAGTGCCTCGCAGGCACTTGGAAACAGAGACATTTTACCTTGTGCCTCGGTCACCTTGACTCCACATCACCTAGGAAACCAGAACCTGGCAAGGCTGTGGATGGCAGCTACCCAAATGAACATGTTTTTTATAGACCCTTTAAAGTGGCATGCATGGATTTCCACTGCTGCAATGAAGGTGATCCCCATTTCTTTTTTCCTCAGTTTATTACAAATAATGACTGTCAGATATTTAACAGATGTGATTCTTCTGATAGATTTTTGTGACACTTTAATGCTGAAATGGGAAAATTTTAAGAAGAAAAATGCTGCCTGTAAGAAAATACTATTTGTACTTACTCATGTCCTGCTTAAAAAAAAGTCCTTTTAACACTAGTATGCATTTAGAAAGCCCTGAATAGAATTTAAGTTGTTATTTTAATATTATTAAAATAGGAGATTTACTGTATGTGTGGTGTGTCAGCCAACTGTAAATCTACTCTCTATATATATATATATATATATAAAAACCTAAGCCTAAATGTGCAACGATTTTATGTCACATTTTTTGTCATGCTTTAAATCAGGCTTATTTTAAAACCTATGTATATATGTTTGGTATCATTCTTTACAGGATTTATAAAACTTTAATGTGATGTTGTTAGATTTTCAGATTCTTATTGTTATATTATAAACTAAAACACGTCCCGCGAGAGGAGACGTTGCGCCAAGAGATTTAACCATGCCTGGGAACGGAAATAAAAGACAAAGAGTAGGACAGCTGCTGTACAGGCTTTTAAATGTTTGAAGTGCCGCGCGAGATTCAGATCATGCGGCACGGCAGCAGCAGCAGCAGCAAGCCAGCAGCTGATCGAGCAAAGAGGAGGTAAAAAAAAAAAACTGTTTCCCATTTTATCACCGTTTAAGAGGGGGTTCCGGAGGAGCGATCGCATCTCCTTGGGGTGCGTTCAGCCCCCCTCGTCACAACATGAGCAGCAGAGATGCGAAGTGGCTGGTGTGTACTGCAGGCCAGGGGGTTGGCGAGCGAAGCAAGCAGGGGGCAAACCCCCTAGTAGAATATATAAAATCAATATGTAATCAATATATGTCATCAGTCCATGTGATAAGAGGTCTGAGGCGAAGCCCAATTTTAAATAAATAATCGGAGGTTCTGGAGCACGCAGGATTCAAGCAAGTTGAGGTGCTGATCGCGAATTCATATGCAGATGTGAGCGGGTAAGTCAAGTGTTTCATTCTCACCTCAGAGCAAGAGCACATGCATCCAATCAGGGCTATAAAAGAAGCCTGCATGGCAAAAAAAAATAAAAAGAAGAAGAGAAAAATAAAGAACAGAGGGTAAGGGATAACAAAGAGGCAGGATCGGGAGAGTCTGGTGCTGGAAGGAAAGGAGGCAGCTGGTCAAATGTATGCCCAGGTGAAGTGAGTGGCAGGCCTGCACTCAAGTGTGGGGATGAGGAAGGTGCATTACTATTGAGTAACACAGCGGCCCCATCTTGCAGCGTTTCCCTTGTAAGCGCCAAAGGACTGGCAGAGGGAGATGTGAGTGGTGTTCAGAGAGTGTCTCACAGACGCCGAGGCACTGGTGGTGGTTAACTCAAACTCAGGATTAAAGGATAACTTCACCTGTTGGCAAAGTGTCTTCTCTTGCTGCAAAGTCCTGAAGGAATGAGCTGAGGAGATGCCAGATTTTAGGAAGGGCATTGGAGTTCATGTTTTTAAGATGAAGATTCTGAATGTATTTTAACCTTGATTTTATTGCATTTCTTCTGTTTATTTATGGGACATATTAACCACCACGTTTCACATGAATGTATGGTTTATTTATTTGAATATGTCTGCACTACACTTTTGGCCACAATTTGTTTTGTTTTTTGTAAATCAAAGCACTAGACACTTTCACCAACACATTGCTGACTGTGTGTGTCCTTACTTGTCACGGTTCATCTTCGGGTATATTATCGGGGTTCTGGGTTCATATGACCCAGGCATTTCTAGGGTATCCAAGCTTGACAGATAAACCTTACTTCATTGCGGTAAAAGTTAATTATTTAGTTGTTCTGTTTTTTTGAATCCCTACTATTCTTTATGACTCCAACTTTTCAGATGCCATTTTCGCTTTGAAGAAAGATCTGTTTGACTGCCAGTTTTGACCTTTAGCCCATACTTTGACTTACAGTTCTTTCTATTGTATCTTACGAGTCAGTATATTCATGCTTTCTTGGAGAAAGTACATAAGTGAAATTCTCATAAAGGGATTTAATATGTGGCCAACATTGGACAGTGGCAAACATTGTGAAAAATGTCCATGGAAAAATTTTTAAAAAATTTCATGTTACTCACCTTGCATAATCCACATGTCATTTATACAGCCGCTAGCTCAAAATGTGTAGAATAAATGCTTTTTTGCTAAAATGTTGTTAGTTACTGTACTTCCTAAATTATCGGGGGCTATGTATAGAGTAAACTCAAAGACTCACAAGAAGGACTTTTTGATTTGAGGACTCACCTCACCCTATCATTCTGTGGCCATGAGTCCTCTCTTCTGCACAGAAAGCCCCTCCCATGAGTCTTTGAGTTTCCTATTGACATATAGGTTGATAATTCAGGAAGTAACTATTTAACAACATTGTCACAAAAATGCATTTGTTTTGCATGTTAGCCCAATGATAATTTCACCATACCTTCTTTGTCTAGATTTTCACAGTTTTGGTCAGGCCATTAGAACTACCGTAATGGTCTAGGGGTATACAGAGCTCCCCTTTGTATATCACCCTGACATGCAGTCTGCTACTTCCATTTATTCTCTCCCACGACTGAAAAATGGGGTTGGTCTTCTTTTGGAAGATGAATGTAATATAGCACATCAACTTCATCAGGTTCTTCGCTATCCATACTGGACTTTCATCACAGAAATATCTACATGTCAACTTGTAGTAGTGAGCCCTCATTGCATCTTAATGCAGCTTCTTTAGACTGAGCCCAGCCAGACTACATTTTGCAACTAGTCAACAGGGGCTTAGCTGCAAATGCCCTTTTCAAAGACTGTGTTTCAGTTTACCTGCTCAGAAAAAAGTTTGATTGAATTTATTTAAAAATTTTTAAGAGTCCTATTTTGGGATTGGCTTGGGCCCTAATATCATGTTGACATGGGCAATCATCTATAGTGCAAATGATTTTGACAACATAAGTTTAAGGATTATTTTTACACAGATTCTCTCTTCTCCATGCCAAATCCAGTCCTGGAAGGACTAGGGTGAAATTCCATATTTTAAGTTATGAAATTTTGTCATGGGTTTCAGTTCCGGCGGCACGGTGGTGCAGTGGTAGCGCTGCTGCCTCGCAGTTAGGAGTCCCGAGTTCGCTTCCCGGGTCCTCCCTGCGTGGAGTTTGCATGTTCTCCCTGTGTCTGCGTGGGTTTCCTCTGGGCGCTCCGGTTTCCTCCCATAGTCCAAAGACATGCAGGTTAGGTGGATAGGCGATTCTAAATTGGCCCTAGTGTGTACTTGGTGTGTAGGTGTGTTTGTGTGTGTCCTGCGGTGGGTTGGCACCCTGCCTGGGATTGGTTCCTGCCTTGTGCCCTGTGTTGGCTGGGATTGTCTCCAGCAGACCCCCGTGACCCTGTAGTTAGGATTCAGCGGGTTGGAAAATGGAGATGGAGTTTCAGTTCCACATAAAAAATATAAAAAATGTTCATGATAGTGAGGGATCACGTATCTTTGATTTCCTACAAACAAATTATGCTACCTATAATAGGCAAGAAATTGCATTGCAATGGGTGCATGCTAACGTGTAAAGTCAGGGTATGAATGCCAAAAGATAGCAGTTAAACTGCAACTAAAAGCTGAAAATCACATTCATACAGGTGTGAGAACATAGGGGCATTAGGAGAAAGTGTGCCCCATTGGTGTGTTGGTGTGTAACAGTACAGGAGAGAATGAGATGTGGGCAAGGTAGAAACATGCAGTCTTCCTGAAAAATGCAAGAGGATGAGGAATCCAGAAGGTGCTGGGAAAAGTAGAACGTCCTTTCAGAAAAAGAGTGAGACCTACTGGACAACAGATGACACCAAATGCCCATAAACTGAGAAAGCTGGGTCTACGTTGCATATTCAGGCCAAGTTCAGAGATAACTAGTGCACATCTAGTACGCTCCTGACTTTTCACTGAGGGGCAGTTTAGGGTTTTCTCTTTAAGGCAGTGATCATTGAGGCTGCCTGAGAGACTCAACTTTAAGGGCAACTTGAGACTCAGATGTTAAGGGACATCAGGAGAAGCTAGAGAGAGTTATACTGTGGTGTCATTGCTCTTATGATTATATATGTTTGGTGTTTTCTGAATACTTGTTTAAGCCTTTTTCTTAATAGTTATTTCCCATTATGGATTTTGTTGATACTGAACCCAATTATTGCATTTATTTTCATTTTAGAAATAGTTTTTAGTTACTAGAAATAATTTTATGTCGCTTTTGTTACCATTTTGTTTCTCCTGGGAATCTGTCATCATGACACAATAATGGTTGCTATCCATTTTCCATTCTTGACTTTTGCTTTTGGATTACATACGACAAATTTTTGGGTTTTGATTCTTGTTAGACGAACGATAGTACTGATATTAGGTTTTGAGTCTCTGGTTCGTTTATCTTTCTTCTCCTAATCATCCACTTTAACGCATGCTATATTGCTAAAATACTGTTAAATATTAACTTCTGGAATGATCAGAGCACATCATAAACAGGAACTTAAAGCCACAGGGAGGCACTTTTTGAATTGAAAATCTGCTTTGACCACCCCATTCATTGGTTCAGTGTCCTGTCTTCAGTTCAAAAAGTAGCTTTCATTGAGCTTAATTTGCTGTTTATGATGTTTACTGATCATTCCAGAAGAATACATTTAACAGTATTTTAGCAAAAAAGCATGTTCTGCATATTATGTGCATATATTTGGATAAATGACATGAGATTTATTTTATTTTTTAACTTTTTTTCCAAAGATGTTTTGCTTATTGATTGCCATTGTACAGTATTGGTCACTATTGGCTTCAATTACCTCATTATCTTTTTCTCTAGATTCTGCATGAAACCATTAGATTAAATCTTTCTCAGTCACCACTATAAAATACACGAGGTAAGTAACGTATACAAAAATATAATTTTTGGGTGGAGTACTTCTTTAATGTTTTCTATACCTATAGATACCACAGAATTCAGAGGACAGTTAGGGTAAAAGCTCAAAAAGTGGGAAGATGCCAGAAATGGGAGAAAATAGTTAGCGGTTGAGTAGGTGAAAGAGGTGTGTATGTTACTACTTTGGAAATATTAAGCCGTTGTTTTACTCCTTTCACTTGTGCTTTGTGCTCTACTGTTTTTACTGACTTTCATAAACACATCACTGTTCCCATACTTTTCACCTCCTTGGTCTTATTGTTGGTGTGGAGTTTTGTCATATGGGCTTCTTTCTATCTAATGTTTTGTAAGAACAGAACAATGGCAAAAGATGTAACACCTTAGTATAAGAAATAAATCTGAAAAATAGTTTTGAAGTTCAGATAACATATGCTGTACATTAAAACTCTAAGTTTTGATTTAAACAAATCTATACACTGCAACTAACACTAAGTGAAAAACTAGGTGTACAGCAGCTAAAAACACATGACACAAACTGTGGATAATAATGGAGCAGGCAATACATAACGATCAATTAAATTTAACTTGTATTGGAAAGAAGTTTGTTGCAGACAGCTTTAAAAAATGAAAAATAATATTTTGAACCGAATATTATGTTTGAAAAGAAGCCAATAAAATATTTGCTGATGACATTGTGATCTGTTGCAAGAGTAGGGAGCAGGTTGAGGAGACCCTGGAGAGGTGGAGATATGCTGTAGAGAGGAGAGGAATGAAGGTCAGTAGGAACAAGACAGAATACATGTGTGTAAATGAGAGGGAGGTCAGTGGAATGGTGAGGATGCAAGGAGTAGAGTTGGCGAAGGTGGATGAGTTTAAATACTTGGGATCAACAGTACAGAGTAATGGGGATTGTGGAAAAGAAGTGAAAAAGAGAGTGCAGGCAGGGTGGAGTGGGTGGAGAAGAGTGTCAGGAGTGATTTGTGACAGACGGGTATCGGCAAGAGTGAAAGGGAAGGTCTACAGGATGGTAGTGAGACCAGCTATGTTATATGGGTTGGAGACGGTGGCACTGACCAGAAAGCAGGAGACAGAGCTGGAGGTGGCAGAGTTAAAGATGCTAAGATTTGCACTGGGTGTGACAAGGATGGACAGGATTAGAAATGAGGACATTAGAGGGTCAGCTCAGGTTGGACGGTTGGAAGACAAAGTCAGAGAGGCGAGATTGCGTTGGTTTGGACATGTGCAGAGGAGAGATGCTAAGTATACAGTCGATTCCTCTTAATTGGGACACATTAGAACTAGGACATTTTGTCCCAATTAAGCAGCTGCCCCAATTAAGCGATTTCCACATAAAATTAAACAATAAATAATTTTCTTTCAATATTTTAATAAATTATTGAAACCAAATATAAATTATAAGAAAATAATATAAGCTGTGAAGAAAAAATAATAATAATTTCTAAAATAAAATAATTAGGTATGTACATACAATTTAATGCTGCAAAAATGCATCAAGTGTAGTCTGTCTTTTGTTTTTGTAAGTTTGTACTTTGTCCTTTGCAGTTCGTCTTTTCTGTAATGCCCATTCCTCACGCAGTTGATTTTCTTGTTGTAAGAGACGCACTATGGTATATTTTGGCACACCAGTTATCTCAGCAAGCCTACGATGGCTTGTATTAAATGGCTGGCTTTTAATTTTATCCAGCAAAGCAATTTTACTTGAAAGTGTAAAATAATTTCTTGGCATCTTGGCAAGGGTTATAATTTTATAAGTAAAATTGACAAAAAAAAGTTTACTTATACGTTATACGTTCACGCGAGGTGGTGTAGGGGTAACTGAATACGGCACGGTAGTGGTGATGGTAGACTATTAAGCAGACACGTGCTACTCCACTCTTGATTGTACTATCTAAACTTACCAGTGCTTCTTCGATGGGCGACGATAGATGACTGACTTGCAGCACGCGTCTGCTACTGTCCCAATTAAGCGGAATGTTGTCCTAATTAAGCGTTTAAATTATGTATTAGTTTATTATTTTGGTTTTCATTCCTTGAGATTTGGCCCAAATAAGCGGCTGCCCCAATTAACTGGTGGCCCAATTAAGCGGAATCGACTGTATTGGGAAAAGGATGCTAAGGATAGAGCTGCCAGGCAAGAGGAAAAGAGAAAGGTTTAAGAGGAGGTTTATGGATGTGGTGAGAGAAGGCATGCAGGCGATGGGTGATAGAGGAAGAAGTAGAGGATTGAAAGATATGGAACAAGATGATTCACTGTGGCAACCCCTAATGGGAGCAGCCGAAAGAAGAAGAAGAAGAAGGAGCCAATAAAAACAACTCGCAGAAAGGCTAAATAGGAGCCTTGTGTGCATCTGAAAGTTTTGTAGTGTTTGGAGTTTATGTGAGTATTGTTGTGGAAGATCATCATTAAGCAAGCTGTAATAGTTCAAAAGTGAAATAATAAAAATAAAAGTGTTTCAGCAGCAGAAAAATCAATTAGCATTGAATCTGGAATATGATATTAAGGCTAAACAGACAGATTTCCAAATAGCTTTTATGCATAGTTTAAAAGAAAAAGCAGGACAAGGTCAAAGATTTGGGGCACTTTACGGCCAACCCAGGATAAATATAATTAAAGATTAAAAAAACAAAAAGTGTGTAAAATGCAAGAAATTAATTGTCTGGACTATTGTCATTGGTAGACTGCTCAAAAGGTCATTTCTCTGGATTTTTTGTGCTCTTGTCTCCACACTGGCTAGGCAAGGTAGTTGGGAAGGGCGGTAGTTGTGACCATCTTGGTAATTTGTTTTGCCAAGTTTACCTCGGGTTTCAGCCATCACCCAACTTTGCTCCACAAATCATATACTTCCGAATGGGTCATCCTCACTGAGTTGAAAGTCCATTTGTGACACGTCCTTGCCTGCTGGTCTGGAATAATTCTGTACCGCAGCAGCCCCTTGGCCTTTAGTTGATCATAATTACCGGCCATCCGCTCATCAATGTTGTTACAGGCCTGTTGTGCCAGTCCTCCAAAGAACTGCACCAGTACATGTGCCCAATCTGCATGTTCCCAGTGATGACATGAGGCAGTTCTTTCAAACAACAATAGTTATGTCTCAATATTGTCACCTGGATGTAGAGGCAATAATACCTGGTACAATCTCAATCTGGAGGTTGCGCTGGAGAGCAGCAGGAGCTCGGTTGCATAACTTTGCTTCGGCAAGCTGGTGTTCCCCCACCTGGACCTTTAGTGGATGGATCTCCACAGCCATAGCCTGTATGACAAACAATAGATCCTGAGACTCAGTCATTCTGTCTTGCCCACTGGAAATCCTGCTGACTTTGCCACGGTAAAAGAAAAAGCAGGACAAACTGAAAGATTTGGGGCACCTTGTAGCCAACCCCATATAATTATTAATTACAGATTTGAAAAAAAAAATTGTGTAAAATGCAAAGAAATTAGTCATCCGGACTATTTTGTCTCTGGTAGACTGCCCAAGATGGCGGGTCCTCAAGGTTTTAGGCATTCTAAGAGGTCCAGGTGGATGGACCCTGGAAGTGACGTCAAATGGAACAGTGTCAATTATTCTTTCTGCAGAAGGGGAAGAAAAGGGGTCATTAGTACACATCACCACCTCCTGTCTCGATGGAGAATTACCATCACCTTCAGTCTGATTCCAATGAATGACAATAGGTTAAAACACAGTTCAAAATCAAACTCCTAAATTACAAAACAGAGCAATTACTTTTAGCTGTGCTGTTTCCTAAAGAAAAAATATTTACAAATAGTTTTTGATTGTTTCAAGAACTTGCATATATTACCTCAGATTCATTAACATTCTGGTGCAAACAAATGGATCTCACTGCAGTGTGAAACTCAAAACAGCAAGAAAATAGTGAAATGTTAAATAAAGCTGAGCATCTTATTCATTAAGACAAAAATGAAGAGCAACAACATACAAGCTTCACACAGAAGATGCCCCATTGGTATGAATTGAGAATGCTTTGCATTGTGGCATCCTAATTTTAAATAATTTTATTTTTTAAAAAATAAAAATAAGTTTCTCTTCAAAGCCATAATCTGTGCATCCCATTAATAAATGTATGTGACTTGTTTATTCATTTGACAATGATAACTATATTGATCATACTGTAATACATTTTATGCAGCTACTAGTAATAAAAATTAAAAAGAACAGAATTAACAGTTCATTGGCATTTAAAACATACAAAAATATAAATAAAATAAATCAATCAGTCTCTAAATTTAGCTTACAATTCATAGGAATTCAAAGCAGAAGCATTGAACCTTTAACTATATATCATCTTTCTTTTTTATTATTACCAAAACTGTTTCCATGTGTTTTATATAATAACTCTATTAAAATACTATAAAATGGATGAAATGAGTTTGAAAAACAATATACTTGAGAGAAGAAAAGGGATTGATCCTAAACTATAACAATTCTGTAATAAAACTAGCTACTAAAGTCTTTCTGGTATTGAGAATAAGAAGCTTATTCTTACTTTGGCCTGTTCTGGTTGTTATGGTGTATGCACACCATTAGGCTGATGGAAAGGCCTAATACAAGATGAATTCAAGTATGCCACTCGAAACCTTAATGCACCCGCAATTCAGCCCAATTAGAAGTATTGGCTCAAAAGCAAACCTGTGCTTTCTTAAGAGCTATAAGAGAATTGCTGAAAGGGTCATTTTTGGAGTACATCACCCCTGCATTATGTTTTTTTTTTTTCTTCAGATGAGCACAATAAGTGTGAATAATGCAAAAAGTATGGCGACGTCATGTCTTGTTTTCATTCAGGCTGTCTTAATTAATACAGCTTTAAATGGACAAAAAAAAAACAAAACAGAAAACAAGTGTATGCACTGTACTGTACTTAAGTCGGAAAAGTGTATCCTTCTCTTAATGAACATAGCTCTTCACACTATATAATGGAAAAATAATAACAAAGAATGGCTATGTATTGATTTATATTGTTACCTAGTACTAGGGTGTTGTACCGTGTTAGCCATTATGAATGTAATGAGAAGTCAAGCAAAATGACACCTTTTGTTGGCTAACTAAAAAGATTACAATATGCAAGCTTTCGAGGCAACTCAGACCCTTCTTCGGGCAAGATGCATTGTTACCTCAGTGCCCAAGGAAGCTCACTGTTAGGTTTCATTTTTCTGTAAATGTCTTTTATGCTAAATTCTAAAACTTGTGTTTCTTAGTCAGTGACTCTCAGCTTCTCTTCCTTTGTTTTGTACTTGTCTTTTGATTTACTACCCTAGTGACTTTCTGCTTTGTGTGCCTGCTCTTATGTGGTGCTTGATTGATCTTGTATGGCAACATCTTTAGTTGAGTTATTGATATAGTTACAATAAAATAATCAATTGTATATCAGGCCAAATAAGGAACTGTGGAGGTACACATTTTTGCCACATATATTGTAACACTGACAAATCTTCACTTCTGTATAATGAAATGGTTTTATCAGTATTGGCTATGATAACAATGGTGTTTATTTCATTGATTATAGATGTGAAATCTGAGATTCAGGTGTCCTTTACAGAAAAGAACTTGCCTAATTGAAAGCTGAGTTTGTATATTCTTTGTTGTTTCCATGAGTAACTTCTGTGTTTGTATATCAAAAGAAAAAACACTAAAATGTAACATGTCATAAGAAGACATTCTCAAATCTTATCAGACAGTTCAGTCACATGAGGTGCAAGGCTCATCCACAAGCACTCAGATACAAACTGGAGCTAATTTAGAGATGCCAATCAACCTAAGACACACATCTTTCAGAATGTGAGAGGTAAACTGTAGTACACAAAGAATAATATACACACTGGGAGAATGTGCAGATGCCACACAGACAAGAGCTGGGCATGAGCTCTGAATCCAGACCCTCAATTTGTAAGGTGCCAACACTATCCACAGTACTACTGTGTCACCTACACAAGTACAATATATTGATTAAAAATATGTTTGTAAAGAAGATAGATAGATAGATAGATAGATAGATAGATAGATAGATAGATAGATAGATAGATAGATAGATAGATAGATAGATAGATAGATAGATAGATAGATAGATAGATAGATAGATAGATAGATAGATAGATAGATAGAACTTTATATGTCCCCAGGCATAAATTTGGCATTTCACAGAAAATTTTTAAATAAATCTACTCTCTATATATAAAATCCTAAGCCTAAAAGTGCAACGATTTTATGTGATGTTTTTTGTCACGCTTTAAATCTGGCTTATTTTAAAACCTACATATATATGTTTGGTATCATTCTTTTCAGAATTTATCAAACTTTAATTAGATTAGATTTTCAGATTCTTATTCTGTTTTTAAATTATAAACTAAAAAATATCAAGAACTCACGTCCCGTGAGATGAGACTTTGTGCCAAAAGATTTAACCATGCCCGGGGCCGGAAATAAAAGACAAAGTGTAGGACAGCTGCTGTACAGGCTTTTAAATGTTCGAAGAACTGTGTGAGATGCAGATAACGTGGTACAGCAGCAGCAGCAAACCAGCAGCTGATCGAGCAAAGAGGAGGTAAAAAAAAAACTGTATTTGTTTCCCATTGTATCACCATTTAAGAGGGGGTTTCGGAGGACCGGCTGCGTTTTCTTGGGGTGCGTTCACAACGCGAGCGGCAGAGACGCCAAGTGGCTGGCGCGTAACACTGGCCGGGAGGGCTGGCGAGTGAAGCGAGCAGAAGGGGAACCCCCTAGTAAATACATAAATAGGTAGATAAGTAAGTAGGTAAATAAATAAATATATGCACACACTTTTGTCTGAACACACACTGGAATGACTATAAAGCAAGAAAATTCAAAAGAAAGAAAACTTCTGACCTGGCAGTCACAGTCACGGTGAGGCATTATGCAGATGTATTGCTGTTGGTATAAAGGAGCCTCAGTAGTGTTTCTTGACACACTACTGCTGAATAATTCTTAGGCTGAAAATCCACGATGTTGGTGTGTCAGAGAGAGGATGTGCAGCATTGTTCATAATGGCACTCATTTTTCAGCACATGCTTTCCTTTGCTACTTCCTCCAGGGGGTCCAGAATAGAAGTATCCTAAAGCATACTATAACTCAGCCTGCCTTTTGAATTAGCTTATTGACTTGGTTGGGCCTGTCTTGAAGTTACGTTGCCAGCCAAACACACCACAGCGTTATTGAAAATGTGAAGGATGTTATTTCCTATATTAAAGGAATACAGTCTCCTAAGGAAGAAGACCAGTTCCAAGACCAGTCCAACCTGTCATTAATGTGGACCCCCAAGATCTTGTAGGAGTGGACCACCTCTGCATCCTCTCTTTAAATAGTGAGTTTGGTGTGGTGAAAAGTAACTAACCAGTTCCTTGGTTTTTCTGATTTAAGATGCAGACAATTCTCTTTGCATCAAGGAACAAAGTTCTCCACCTGACTCCTCTACTCCCTCTCACCCCCCTTTTCAATACACCCCACTATTGATGAATCATCTGAGAATTTCTGCAAGTGACTTGACCTGGTGTTATATTTATAGTCTGAGGTATAAAGAATGAAGAGAAAATGAGACAGGCCTGTTCCTTGTGGTGCTCCAGTGTTGCTCACACAGTCCTTGAGTCTCACAA
The DNA here is from genome assembly GCF_900747795.2 of Erpetoichthys calabaricus. NCBI lineage: Eukaryota > Metazoa > Chordata > Cladistia > Polypteriformes > Polypteridae > Erpetoichthys > Erpetoichthys calabaricus. Next base: position 36,751,220 of record NC_041410.2, read on the forward strand.
ACTGCAGTCTGCTTGACAGGTACTCCATTGTCTAGGACACCATAGGCTCATCCACCTGCTTATCTCTGAGTTTATCCCTTAACAGGGATGGCTGGATGGTATTGAAGGCCCTGGAGAAATCAAAAGACATAACCCTCTCAGTGCAGCCAGCTTTGTCCAGGAAAGAATAAGTCTTGTGGAGCAGATAGATAATTACATCTTCCACCCTGGTTTTTGTCTGATAGTCAAAGTGATAGGACTCGCTCACACTGTTGGACAAAGGGCATACCTAGGATCCATTTTTTCATATGTAAACTACACTACCAATAATGATCAGTTACTATGCATTCTGCACAATCACATTCTTTCAGTTTTACAGAATATCGGTCTAGTTACAGTAGACAGATTAGAGTGACTATTTGATGTATGTGAAAGTGACACATATATCTCTATTATAATAAAAAATCTCTGGAATGAGACGAGACTTTTTAGCCTGGGACGAGACATGATTTATTCAGAGAGATACTTTCACGTCCCGCGAGACGATACTTTGTGCCAAGAGATTTTAACCACACCCAGGGCAGGAAATAAAAGACAAAGAGTAGATGACAAAGTAGAACGTCGTAAAGAATTCAAAAACGTTGGTGCGATACACATGCAGAGCAGGTTAGAGATAATGAAAGTACTAAAATTTGAAAGTCTCAAAAAAATGATAATAAAGATCGCATTAGCGCAAACAAACAGAAATTATTACTCGATGAAATAACAGAACAGCGAAAAGAGAACAAATATATTGTTCGGATTTAAACTTCAAGTCGGAGACTTGTAGATCATCTAATTTGTGTTGCCATCAGGAAAAGTAGTGTTTCTTCCCAATAAACAGGCGTATCCACGAGAATTAAAAGATTTGTTGTTTGGTGAAAGTGAAATCCACATACACGAGTGGCACAGATGCGAAGTGGCTGGCGCGTAGCCCAGTCTAAGGGGGTTGGCTAGCGAAGCGAGCATGGGGTAAAGCCCCCTAGTAAACCTAAAATGTTCACTTTTTTTGGACAGAAGAAGTGTATTTTTAGTATTCGATTTTTAGTACAGCTGTCATTCCTCTTTGTGTGCTGTGCACTTACAGTGGCTACTCTACCATGTTTGTAGGATGTTGACTGTAATATACAGTAGTAAGCTTCCATTTCTATGTTGTGATGGATGGCAGGTAAGGACTGGCATCCCTGCCAGAATGGACTTCCTTTTCCATGCACAGGTGGCAAATGGACATGGAAAAAGGCAGGAGCTCCCTGCCTATACAAGGATCTGGGCCTTGGATGCCATCTGAAGAATGTATGTGTTGGCTTCCCAGCAGGATTAGATTCCAGGAATACCACTTGGCCGAGAGGAAAATCTGAAGAAAGGACAGGAGAATTGTTCAACCTACACACTCCCCTGAACAGCTAGGTGAGAGCAGCCTGGGAGGGAGGTACAGCAATGGGCACCCACAGAGCAAGCTGGTAGTTGTAGTACTGTAGAGCAGCCCTGGTGGGGTCCATGGGTTCCACCATGGGGTGCTACTAGGAGTTGTACTCTGTGGATTTTGTGACTTACAATTGATCCAGAATTAGTTCCATTGGGCTATACCCTGGCATCAGAAGTAATTCTGGGTCCAAGGTAAAAGGAACTGCCCTGCCACATCCAGGTGAGTTGGAGTCAGGAGGAAGGAGAACAAAGCTCACCTCGATGTGTGGAGGAGAGGAAAGAGAGAGATAATAGAGGAGTTGTGTGTATTGAGAGACATTATGAGGGTACTGTGGACAATAAATAATTTATTTGAACCTGGGACTTGTGTTTGTGTGGTGGTATCTGAGGTTTGGGAGGCTGCATCACCCCCTACTAGTCACTGTGTGTATAGCTACTTAAAAAAAAAAAAAACTTTCACCTTGTTTTGTTGAAAATTACATTTAAGGTAAAGGTCAGGTGGGCAGGATTAAATGCTTTGAGAATTCAGCCGGCTTTGAAAGCCTCCAGAGCAGCTTGAAAGAGAGGCCTGCTTTGAAGCAACACACTCCAAGAGATGTTTAGCAGTTAAGACAACTTATTAAAAATGAAAATTACAGTATATAGAGATATTAAGACCAGTAAAATCACAGCCACCATTAATTAAAGAGCAAAGTGGATTTTAAAATCCTGGGCTATCTGTTTTTAAAGCAGACATCAGCTTCATAGGCTTTGTGGCACTTTATTGTAATTATTTGTGGGTGGCTTGTTTTCAAACATCACCATGGTAACTGAGGTTCCACTGATAACAAAAAAGAAGAAGATGACAAGTGTTAAATTGTATGGTGTGAGAGAGGACAAAGAAAATTAAATGGAATTCTACTTTTCCATTTTTCAACAGCATGTAGAGTGCTAGACGTAAAAAAGTGATGGGCAGAAAAAAAACAAACAAACATATACAGAGCCCGCAGTAATGTTTGGGTCAAAGAGACATTTTTCCTTGACTTACCCCTCTGCTCCACAGTTTGAAATTACAAATGAAACAATTCAGTTGTGATTAAAGTGCACATTGCAGACTTTAATTGAAAGGTATGTGTATACAGTTCAGTTACACCATGTAGGAATGACAACACTTTTTATAAATCCAATCCCCCCCACCCCATATCTTAACATTTCTGGGCACCAGTATGTTTGGGACAATTTGGCATCACAGGTGTTTTAGGATTACTCAGAGGTGTGTTTCATTGCTTCATTAGTGCAGGAATAAGATACCGAGGCTTGTTTCTACCTTCAGAATACCCTTAGGAGTCTGTAGGTACCATTGCTCAACATGAGGATTAGAGCTATGTCAATGAAAGTCAAAGAAGCCATTATGAGGCTGAAAACCATGAATGACATCATTAGAGATGTCGGTAGGATTACCTAAACTGTATGGAATATCATTAAGAAGAAAGAACACACCGGTGAGCTCAGTAATGGCAATGAGACTGGCAGGCCAAGGAAGACCTCCACTTCTGATGACAAAAGAATCCTCACTATGGTAAAGAAACAGCCCCAAACGCCTGATCAGAGACAGTCTTCAGAAGGCAGATATGTAAAGTCGTGGCCAAAAGTTTTGAGAATGACTCAACTATTGGTTTTCACAAAGTTTGCTGCTTCAGTGTTTTAAAATCTTTTTGTCAGATGTTTCAATGCTATGCTGAAGTAGAATTACAAGCATTTCATAAGTTTCAAAGGCTTTTGTTGACAATTACATTAAGTTTATCCAAAGAGTCAATATTTGCAATGTTGGCCCTTTCTTCTCTGCGGTGGGTTGGCACCCTGCCCGGGATTGGTTCCTGCCTTGTGCCCTGTGTTGGCTGGGATTGGCTCCTGCAGACCCCCCGTGACCCTGTGTTCAGATTCAGCGGGTTGGAAAATGGATGGATGGATGGGCCCTTTCTTCTTTTTCAAGACCTCTGCAATTCGCCCTGGCATGCTGTCAATCCACTTCTGGGTCAAATCCTGACTGATGGCAGCCCATTCTTGCATAGTCAATGCTTGGAGTTTCTCAGAATTTGTGGGTTTTTGTTTGTCCATCCACCTCTTGAGGATTGACCACAAGTTCTCAATGGGATTAAGGTCAGGGGAGTTTCCTGGCCATGGACCCAAAATTTTGATGTTTTTTTCCCCGAGCCACTTAGTTATCACTTTTGCCTTATGGCACGGTGCACCATCATGCTGGAAAAGGCCTTGTTTGTTACCAAACTGTTCTTGGATGGTTGGGAGAAGTTGCTCTCGGAGGATGTTTTGGAAATAAACACACAATTAGTTGTGGAGATGTCTTTACAGACTGAAAACCCAAAACTGAACTGAAGCAGGTAGATGTTCTTCACATTATAAATAAAGTTGATAGGAAGGTACGGGTCCAGGATGACAGACACTGGAGATGACATCAGTGATGGTAAGGGCAGCCAATCACCTGGTCTGCTGAAAGGGAGAAGGAGAGAAAGGATCAGAAAACAGTGCCAACCCCTGGCTCAGTGGGTAACTACATTTGCTAGAGTCCTTAAGCTGCCTCCCATGTGCACGTGTGTGACAACACCAAAGACTAATACAAAACAGTTCACTAAAAAGGACCAAGTCACTAGCTAGGACTTCTGTCCATTTCATAAGCTGACAAATGTTCATCATCACGTTAAAGAACTGGGTTTTTTGGTACGAATGCTTACAATATTACATTTTAGAAGTTCATTACATTTATATTGAAACATTTCATTTTCAAAAATAAATCTAATAAATGTCATTATTCAAAAGCATTACCTGGCAAATCACAACATAGACATTTTTCGTTTTTCTTTCCACAAAATGCTACATATCCATTGTGGTTGTACAAGGTGTGACACAGGATCCAAAATAAAGTTTGGGGCATCTGCATAGTGCTCAGTGGCACAAACAAACTAAACTACAGCAGGTCAGGTCTGGGGTAGAGCACAGTCCAGGGCTGAGCCTACGTCCTAATGAGATACCACCTTCCGGGAGCTCCTCAAATTTATACTCCTCTAACTGGAAAGGACGGAGTCAGTTGCCTTCATTGGGCATCTTTTCGGTGCTGTGGGAACAGAAAGAGACAATCTCTTTAGCAACAGCAGGCTCTCCATGTACCGGGGTGGTATTGATTACCATGGATGAGCCTGAATGTTGATCCTCATTAACAATGAAACCTCATACTGCCATATTGGATATATGGAAGGTGCTGATTGGCTGAAACGTATGTATAGCGACTTGCACTAAAACTGCAGTGGTGTTTCCCATTCTGAAAAGAAAGCATACATCTTAACATACTGGACAATGAGATTCTAAATTATGATATCAGTACTGTATGGAACTCCTTATCAAAGATACTTCTATGCCAGTGGCTCTAAAAATTTGAATATAATGAGATCTTCAGTTAGGCTTTAGTGAATTAATTAAATTTAGGCTGTGGTATGTCAGTATATGCCTGCATGAGAACTATACAAGAGTTATTTTCAAGATGAAAATCAAAAAGTATAGGACAATGTGCTCTCCAGCTTTGTCATATGTAGGTATAACAAAACGGTAAATATGCAAGGCCAGCTATATTTTTAAATTTTTGAAATGTGTCAATTACCTGATCTCATTTTATCACTTTGATGAACATTTTGCTGCCATCCATACATCGTGGAAAAGAGTCCTACTTTAAGTATCATTTAAACATGTGAACAAAACCAAAGGCATTGTGTTTAATATTTTACAGCATTATACAGGGAGATTCACTCGAAAGAGGCCCTGATTATTCTGTAATAAATGTCGCTAGGATGAAGCAATCTGAACGAAAACAACGTGCAATGTGCTCCTCAGTATATGGAGCTTCAAACAAGCGGAGATGCCCCTGTGTCTCAATCTTTAACCTCCGTTTGCAGCTTCTGGGTGCATACCACTCATACCCCTTCACTCAGTCACTCGACTTCTCATCAGGATGATGGTGTACAGTACTGAGCAGCGCATCTTCATGGTGCAAACCTATTGGGTCACCAATTTGTTTAAGTGATGTCAGAATCAACTGGATGATCGTGAGTTAACAAAAGGTTACTTCCAGCAAGATTGAGCAACGTGTCACACATTGGCAAGGAGCATGGCAGAAATTGAGTCCTTCTTCGGCAACAGTGTAATTTCAAAGGGGCTTTGGTCACCACGGTCGCCAGATCTGACACCACCAGACTTCTTCCTTTGGGTTATGGTCAAAGGAAAAGTCTATTGGAAAAGGCCTTGCATTGTGGAAGATTTGAAGGAAAACATTCAACGTGAAATTACTACTATTGCCCCCCATGAGATGCTTGCCGATATGTTCAGGAACATGGAGTGCCTCATGGAAATGTGCCTGGCAGAAAACGTAAACCACTTCTAGCATCACATGTAATGCAATCGATTACACATACGTCAAGGTATACAGCGTATTTTTTTGGTTCAGATTGCTTCATCCTAATGGGAGTTACAACAGAATATCCGCGGCCTCTTTCAAGTGAATCTCCCTGTACTTTAAGCTGACTGATTAATAAATCCATGAATTAACATTGGTTTTTATTTTATCAAAGGCTATCTGTGACTTTTTCTTTATAGTCTTTATTTTTTGTAACTATAGCACATGATAAAAAAGACTTAGGCCAGCACGGTGGTGCAGTGGTAGCGCTGCTGCCTCGCAGTTAGGAGACCTGGGTTAGCTTCCCTGGTTCTCCCAGTGTCTGCGTGGGTTTCCTCCCACAGTCCAAAGACATGCAGGTTAGGAGGACTGGCGATTCTAAATTGGCCCTAGTGTGTGCTTGGTGTGTGGGTGTGTTTGTGTGTGTCCTGTGGTGGGTTGGCAAACTGCCCGGGATTGTTTCCTGCCTTGTGCCCTGTGTTGGCTGGGATTGGCTCCAGCAGGCCCCCGTGACCCTGTGTTCGGATTTAGCGGGTTAGACAATGGATGGATAAAAAGACTTTGTAGTTTTCAGGTTTTGCTTTGGGATTTAATTCCTCTGTTTTATATAGCTGAATCTGAAACATGTGCCTAACTCATTCATTTTGTATCTGATGTTTATTTTTTCTGTCATTGGTTTAACAAAGGTTTGCTGTTCTGTGCTGTTCATCCATTAATTACAACTAAGATGCAGGAATGCTCATTTCTTAACTAGCCATAATAAGATAAATCTGAAACTCAAGGTCCATGTGAGGTTAATTAAAGTTTTGCATCTTTTTTTCTGAAATATTCACAAAAAACTTTAGAAGTCAGACTTATCCATGATTACACATTAATGTTGCTTGCAAGAAAGACTTTCTTTTACCTTGTAGATAAGCATCCTACTTTAGTCTCACTTTGTGAAAGAAATTCCAAGGGACAGGAGAATCTGTCATGTGAAACTTGAATTGTTTTTATTTAAGACTAGAAGATCCAAATATTCAGTGGAGTTGTGTGTTGAATTGCAGCATTTGACTTTGTTTCACTGAATTAGATCGTTGTAATCCCTCCATCAGATGATCAAAGATGTCCAACTCTATGGTCTACTGATTTTAAAACTGAAATAACATTCTTTCATTTATTAGAGATTTTTCAGCTCAGTTGTTAAAGTACCTTAATTAGAACACATTCCACAAACACAGTCTATTCATAACCCAGTGTTTTACTATCAGGAATATAATATTCATGCAGATGATCCTTCCCATTCTAGACATCCCTGCATTAATGGTCAGTAACAAAAATAGCAACTATTTATTTCTTGTATAACCCAAAGTCAAACAAGGAATGCCTGAATGACAGCCTCCAGCCCTGACTCTCTAAGAAAGCAGCTTAAAACTCCCAAAAAAACCTTGTAAGAAATTAAAAGGGAAAAAACATTGGGAAGGGCAATTCAGAGAGAAACCCCATTCTAGGTAGGTTGGGTGTGCAATGGGTCTCAAAACAAGGGCTTAAACACAACACACAAACCAGAATACAAGTAATCCTCTTCACAGAGCTAGATGGCCAATCTATAATTGCCACTTCAGAAATACAACACAATAGTACAAACTACTTTGTTCTTGCACAGCAGTCTTCACCAACTGCAGGTGTCGGGTGTCACGACAACTCTTAAGGCAAAATGCAAGAATAGATCATACCACTCACTAAATACAGAACAATCACTTATGAGGATACAGACTTACTAAAATCTATCAAAAACAAAATAATTAACTTAAATTAAAAACAACAATATTGTTAATTGTAGAACCACAGCTAGATCATAGAAAAGAAGTCAGAGATAAGCCAGATTAGCCTTGGACACCTCAATCAACAAGCCACCTCCCCCTATTGATCATTCTACAGCTGACTCAGTCCTTGGCTGGCCAATCTGATGAAAGGACTCTTCTACCTGATGATTCCAGAGTTTCTTTACCTGAGATGATTTTTCCATAGGAATGCAAACAACTTGGCAGTAGAGCTGTGGCACATGAGAATCCCAAGAAGATAAACGGAATAGGGAGGGGTAAATAACATTATGTAAGCATTGTATTGTATTTCAGAACTAATGATTAGCAACAGAGATGAAGTAGGCACAGTTAATCAGCAGCTCTAGTCAGGGGTATATGTAATGTTTGCAGAACAAAGACAATAAACTATTTTGTAATAAAATCAATGAAGATATACCATGAATACATAATTGATATGTTATGTAGATAGGAGCCATGTGTAAAAAGACTAAAACAAACAAACAAATAAATACAGTGTAATGATATTAATTGAAATTGATTATGATAATTGTGTTTTGCTATTATTTGGCACAGACTAGAAGGATTAAACTGTCAAAACACATTGCCCAAACAAAACTTCAGATTATTTAACTATATTCAATTATATAAATACAGTAATCCCTCCTCCATCGCGGGGGTTGCGTTCCAGAACCCCCTGCGAAAGGTGAAAATCCGCGAAGTAGAAACCATATGTTCATATGGTTCTTTTTATATATTTTAAGCCCTTATAAACTCTCCCACACTATTATAAACATTTTCCGCACAATTCTACAGCATAAACTCTTTGTATTTTCTTAGATATTAGGTAAGATTCGTTGAAATTATGTATGTAAACACAGTTTATATACAGTAAAACCTAAATATTATTTTAAAGATATCGAGCATCTCCGATATCACATATGTTACAGCCATTACGACAGACAGGCCACCAGCAATAAATACGTACAATGCAAGAAAAATTGTATACAGTAAAATGTGTATACAGTGACACTAAACTATGTACATGTAATAAGTACTGTACGTAGATAATTAATTATGGTTACTCACCAACAATGACACGACGACTTGTCCGATAACGATGAGTTTAATTTTACTGCACAACAAAGGATAGCGTTACAGCTCTTCTAAAGGAGCCTCTTCAGGCGACTGTGTAGCACTGCCTTTGTTCTTCTTCCAGCACTCTTCAATCCAAATCCCTAAAGCAGATTCCATCCAGACTACTGCCTTATCACGTCCACTTGCAACTCGTTTTGCGCCCTGGTTAAAGGACACTGCGGCCGTAGATCTTATATGCTTCTCCTCCTTTTTAAATAAAAAGAATCGTGGACTCATTGATGCCGTAATGGTGTCCTGCAGTGGTGTAGCTGTTCCCTTCCTTCAACATATCCAAAACTTTTACCTTTTCTGCAATCATTTGCATCTTCTGTTGGCGCTTGGACACGGCCCCTAAAGCAGTAGCAGGAGCATGTTAATGCTGAATGAGTGAGATGAGACTTCCTGGTTAATGCAGCACTCTGTTGCTGAGCCAATCAGCACACAGGAACTTAACTGTGTGCTCTGATTAGGTAGCTTCTCAGTCATCCGCCAATAGCGTCCCTTGTATGAAATCAACTGGGCAAACCAACTGAGGAAGCAAGTACCAGAAGTAAAAAGACCCATTGTCTGCAGAAACCCGCGAAGCAGTGAAAAATCCACGTTATATATTTAGATATGCTTACATATAAAATCCACGATAGAGTGAAGCCGCGAAAGTCGAAGCGCGATATAGCGAGGGATTACTGTAGTTTAAAAAGTATGCAGAATTACAAAATATAAGAACAATTCAAATTCAAGTGCAAATAAAAGAGTAAGAAACTGAATAAACTACTCAAAACTGTAACAAAAATAAAAAGGTTATTTAACAAATAAAGTGACCTAAAGAAGTAATATGAAAAAAGAAAGAAAAAAAGAACTGAAAATAATTCACAAAAGCAGCAAATAAAAAAGGCTAGTAATCCAAAACTTAATAATCCAAATAAATAAACCCAAAAATCCAAAAGCAATATAATCAATAAGGAGGAAAGCACAAAAGGGTGCTGAAAAGTACAGCTGAACAACTTAATACACCAGCAAAGAAGCTACAGGTGAAGTAACTGCAACACCTGACTGAATTTATCTAAATAGAATAGAAGTCCTGTCCTAGCAGACAACAGACAAAAAGCAGAGAGTGGGCAAAACTTGCAAACATGAAAAGCAGACAAAAAGCTAACACATATGTGCTTTCTACCATACAGGTTTCATTATGCACTGTGCACCCAGCATACAGCTGTCAGCCCACTGTGTGTGTGTGTGTGTGTGTGTGTGTGTGTGTGTGTGTGTGTGTGTGGGTGACAGCCCTGGAACTTGCATCTTAACCTGCAAAGGAGCGCTAGAATCTCTGTCTATTTAAGAAAGTCAAAACTCATCAAAACATAAAGAGTAGAGAGATTAATCTTCTCATATGCCTAAAAAATCTGCATAAATTAAGATTATCATATACTAGCTGTCTACCGTGGTTCTGCCCATGTAGTAGTGAAACAAGACAGATTTGAAAAATCAATAAACAACAGGTATCACCAGCTAATTGGAGGCAAGGTATGCTTCAAAACGTGACCAGAGGTAGACCAATTCAAACAGAGGCTGGCGCGTGAGTGAGGAGGGCCCAATCCGGTTACCCACTCCAGACGTCACACTTCCCCCTCCCCTCATCCCGCAGCCTCTGTCTCAGATTAGCGTGAATATATCACTCCTGCAAGCAAACTATGATACTTAGCGTGGTGAGAGAAGTCACAAAATCAACCGGAATGTTCAAGCAAATTATAGAAATAAACCCAATCTAAATCCGTTAAGTAGTTCTCTCTTTCGCTAGCTAAACAGAAGTAAGGTACACTCCAAGACTGGCGCATGAATGGGGATAGTCTCGCCCGGCTCTCCACTCCTGACGTCATGCTTCTCCCTCGCCTTGGCCTGTGGCCTCTGAATCGGATTAGCACAATCATATGCTACTCAATTAGCGAACTATGATACTTAGCGCAATGACAGAAGTTGCAAAATCAACTGGAAAACTCAAACAAATTATAGAAAAAGACCCGATCTCATTCCGTTAAGTAGTTCTCTCTTTCGCTACCTAAGCAGAAGCAAGGTACGGTCCAAGGATGGCAGGTGAGTGAGGAGGGTCCTGCCCGGCTTTCCACTCCTGACATCACGCTCCCCCCCACTCGGCCCTCAGCCTCTGTATCGGGTTAGCACAATAATATGCTACTCGATTTGCGAACTATGATACTTAGTGCGATGACAGAAGTTGCAAAATCATCCGGAATGTTCATGCAAATCATATAAACAAACCTGATCTAAATCCATTAAGTAGTTCTCTTGTGAAAAGTGGACAAACATACAGACAGATAGATGTTGGATTTTATATATATAGAGATTGTCGCCTATCAGGTTCAGTTGTATAAAATAAAACTTATAATAGTCCTTTTAATCACAAGCAAACAGAAAGCTTAATAAACTAAATCAGAGCCCCTGATTTTCAGGATCATGTAGGATCTATGGTATAATGGACAAAATAACATGAATATTCTATGTACTGAAATGTTAAGAGAATCTAAAGGATTGTGCTACATGTGACTTTCATTGTATGCAATTTTATGGCAATTTTAGAAAATGTTTGTGCTGTTATGATAATGATGCTTTAAACATGAACCAATGGAGTGTCTTAGATTGGGGCCAACTCTAAACTTGGACCAGTGGAGCATCGTAGATCATGAGCCATTTTTCTTCTCATGTGTATGCCTTGTGCCTTTAAACTGATCATGGCTAGGCACAACCTACATTCTCAATCATTCTACCAATCCATGTATCTCAAATGATACACCAACACAGGTTGGAGGAGGCAATGGCCACAAGTTCCTCTTTTAACTGGTACACTACTTTGAATATGTATGAATGAATGCCATCGTTTAAGAAAGAATCTTATAACAAAATATACCCGTTGCCTTTTTAACAAACACTCAGCATTCAAAGAGAGCTAACGGTTTGCAATTTTCCTTCTTTATTTCTCTCTCTCTTTGCAGGAAGCGGTCTACTCAGTCAACTGAAAACAATTCATATACTTAATTTAAACCTAAAACACAAGGCAAATTTATAAAATGCATGCTTTATAATAGTTCCCTATGTGATATTAAAGTAAATAGTTCAAATGTATTGTAATTACAAAGCTGACACTTTGTTAAATGAAATTAAATTAAGTCTCTTGTGAGCACAATTAATGATTTTATTTTAAATTTGTGTATGTGATACAAATGTGATTTACTGTATAATTACACTGTTGTTAATAAGATATGTGCTGGAAAGGAAGAACAATTTGTCTTTGTTAAAAGAGAGTAGTTTCTTGTTATCAAATCCCGACATTTGAACCAAGTCTAAACACAGAGAAGGTTGATGAAATTTAGCGTGTAGACTCACACTCAGCCATGCATACAGACAGTGATTGCCTTCAAAAGGCACACACTGGCCTTTAAAAGCACAAATTGAAAATTCGACTTAATAGGGACACTGAGGAAATTGGAATTATTTTCTGATTTGGGGTTATGGTTAAGGTTGGGCATGGGTCTCGAAAAATCAAAAGGCTAAACAAAAGCAGTGACATCAGTGCTAAAGCTTCTTTATAAACCAGTATCTCCCCACTCTTAACAAAGTGACAATTCCTCCCTTTCATGTTTTTCTTTAGCCATATTAGAGGCAGATCTTTTCTTTTTTTCCTTTTGATCCTAGCAGGATGAGGCTTTTCAGTTTTGATGTAAGACTTTTATAATGCCACTGAGTGCGGCTTCCCCTTTAAACCTGAGAATTTATTAATGTGCTCTTTTGAAAAAGGGCAGTCCACTACTTCTATTTATGCTGAATTCCTTAGAAGGACAGCTTACAAATGTTATTTTCCCAATATATTTCCTTTGTAGTTTCATCTTACTTCTCATTAAGCCAAAGCACACATATTTTGATGTAGAGATGTAAATGTGCATATTGTCAGAATGATATAGAATGAATAATTTAATACACTGCCTACAATAAAGCTTTCTTTAATTAAAAGACTGTAATTAGAGTTACAGTATCTTGCTGTGTATATATGTAATGTGTGAATGGACAGGTTTACCCCCTGAAATGGTTCAATCAATAATAGTCATAGTAAAATAATAATAACACATTATTCAATTTTTAAATAGCCTAATTACACATCAACAGAAAACCTAATTAGTAAAATAATTATAAGACAGGAAATTAGAGTCACAGTATATAAATGGTTTTTAAAACTAAAGAGTTCTATTAGTAGAAGTCAATCTGTTAATTTATTTGCTCTTTTCTAGCCTGCTTATCAAATTCATGGTATTGAGGATTCAATGCCTAACCAGGCAGCACTGAGTACAAGAGTTTAGGAGCAGGTGCCGGTACAGTGCATTGCCGCACCCACAACATGACAAACCAACTCAGGATCCTAGATTAGGACCCGAGTGCAGCCATGCAATGGGTGACACCACACTAGTTCAGATGGAATGGAAAAATGTGAGGTTTTTTTATGGTGCCTGGAGTGCCAAATCTGCCACCACCCCCCAGGTTTTTTCCCTGCAGGTTGGAGGGTCTACATGCAGATTAATGTCATACCCAGTCGTATCCACTGAGTACAAGGCAGAAAATAAAACTCAGCACAGTGGCAGTAAACTAGAAGACACTCCTGCCAACGTGTGCACACTCATTCATTCCAGGCTGATGTATATGTCTTTAGCATGTGGAACAACCCTAAGTACATATGAGAGGAAGATGCACCACTTGCTCCATTGCCATACGTTTCATTTTGACCTGGTGGATTTTCAGGCCACGCACATCTCGTAATCATTGTCATTGATCCGATATCTTAGTTCATTACCTGTGGGCCTATCCTATCCCCCGTCTTGGGCTCCCCTGGGGGTATATTACCTTGGAACTCACCATAGCTTTATTGGATGTGTAATTAATTGAATCTTCCTGATTACTGAAATGATATGATACATGTCATGTGAAGTTCAGCTTTAAATGCACATTACAGTTTATAACTAATTTAAGAACATCAATTATTTTTACGTGACAGTCCTCTAATTTGTTTTTACGATGCTTTAAATTTTTGATGTTATCCTTTTAAAAACATTACAAAATACATACTTTGACCAAAACTGTCTCTCATATCCACAGTAGATTTGCATTAAAGTATAGTTAATAGTAGTATTAGTAGTTATAGTTAAAGTCATACATTCAATTCTTTGGAAATTTTCCCTTTAAATTTCCAGAATAAAAGGACTTCTCCACCTTTGCTTGTTTATGAATTTTGTTTTTAGTCTGTTTATCTATCAGTCTATCTGCCTGTCTGCATGAAACAACTTGGCCCATGGTGGACCCATTATGTTGAAATTTCATACACTTATTCTTCAAGGAAATTTATCAAGAGTTATATTTTCATTGATATATCTCAAATAGATAGATAGATAGATAGATAGATAGATAGATAGATAGATAGATAGATAGATAGATAGATAGATAGATACTTTATTAATCCCAAGGGGAAATTCACATACTCCAGCAGCAGCATGCTGATACAAAAACAATATTAAATTAAAGATTGATAATAATGCAGGTAAAAACAGACAATAACTTTATATAATATTAAATGTTAACGTTTACCCCCCCCGGGTGGAATTGAAGAGTCGCATAGTTTTGGGGAAGAACGATCTCCTCAGTCTGTCAGTGGAGCAGGACATTGGCAGCAGTCTGTCGCTGAAGCTGCTGTTCTGTGTGGAGATGACACTGTTTAGTGGATGCAGTGGATTCTCCATAATTGATAGGAGCCTGCTTAGCGCCCGTCGCTCTGCCACAGATGTCAAACTGTCCAGCTCCATGCCAACAATAGAGCCTGCCTTCCTCACCAGTTTGTCCAGGCGTGAGGTATCTTTCTTCTTAATGCTGCCTCCCCAGCTCACCACCGCTTAGAAGAGGGCACTCACCACAACCTGTTTTATAGAACATCTGTAGCATCTTATTGCAGATGTTGAAGGACGCCAGCCTTCTAAGGAAGTATAACCGGCTCTGTCCTTGGAAGTCCGATGTATATAGGCTGAACAGGACCGGAGAAAGTACAGTCCCCTGTGGCGCTCCTGTGCTGCTGACCACAATGTCAGACGTGCAGTTCCCAAGACCCACATACTGAGGTCTGTCTTTAAGATAGTCCACGATCCATGCCACCAGGTATGACTCTACTCCCATCTCTGTCAGCTTGTCCCTAAGGAGCAGAGGTTGGATTGTGTTGAAGGCGCTAGAGAAGTCTAGAAACATACAGTAATTCTTACAGCATCACTGCCTCTGTCCAAGTGGGAGGGGGATCGGTGTAGCATATAGATGATGGCATCCTCCGCTCCCACCTTCTTCTGATATGCAAATTGCAGAGGGTCAAGGGCGTGTTGAACCTGTGGCCTCAGGTGGTGAAGCAGCAGCCTCTCCATGGTCTTCATCACATGTGATGTCAGAGCAACAGGCTGGAAGTCATTCAGCTCACTAGGACGTGATACCTTTGGGACTGGGGTGATGCAAGATGTTTTCCAAAGCCTCGGGACTCTCCCCTGTTCCAGGCTCAGGTTGAAGATGTGCTGTAGAGGACCCCCCAGCTCCGATGCACAGACCTTCAGCAGTCGTGGCGATACTCCATCTGGACCCGCTGCTTTGCTGGCACGAAGTCTCCTCAGCTCTCTGCTCACCTGCGATGTTGTAATTGTGGGTGGGGATGTCTCTCCTATGCTGGTATCAGCAGAAGGATGTGTGGAGGGTGCAGTACTCCAAGGTGAGAGTGAGAGTGGGTTAGGGTTGTCAAACCTGTTAAAGAAGTTGTTCATTTGGTTTGCTCTCTTCATGTCTCTCTCGATGGTGGCACCCCGCTTCAAGCTGTAGCCAGTGATGATCTTCATCCCATCCCACACTTCCTTCATGCTGTTATTCTGCAACTTCTGCTCCAGCTTTCTTCTGTACTGCTCCTTCGCCACCCTGAGCTGGACTCGGAGTTCCTTCTGTACACGCTTGAGTTCATGCTGATCACTGCCTCTAAAAGCCCTTTTCTTCTGGTTCAAAAGGCCCTTGATGTCACTTGTAATCCATGGCTTGTTGTTAGCATAGCATAGAGAGTGCTGTACAAATTTTTGAATTTTCAAAAAATTATTCATCTTAAAATACAGGAACGTTCTGTGCGACCTCAATTATTAATTCATTTACTCTTTCAAGTTTACATTGAGAGAGGTTATTTCTTCTTTTGTACATCCTATAGCCACTCCTGATAGTACAACAAATCCCCAATAGAAAGTTCTGAAGCACCAGTGTAAGCAGATTTCAATACAGATTTTAACTTTTCATCAGCACTTAAAAAAATAAATTTAAGGAATTGGAAGTACAGTTAGCCTTAGTCCTTCCAAAATGAACAGCTAATAATAGTACATCAATCAGTCCCTTCAGTTGTGATCTGTGGTCTATAAAAGCCGTGAAAGTCCCCAGAAACCCATTTGGCCTCAGTTTCTGACTACATGATTTTGTTAAGTGCTATTAAAAATAAGTAGTTTATGAACTAATACGTGTCATTACATTCTGTCATCTCTGTTATTTCTGATTATGGCTAAATGTTACAAAAAATGTAATACACAACAATACGATAGCTCATTCTTTGGTGAAATAAATAACCAAAAAATAAAAGTACTCCAACTTTCAAAACATTTAAGTCCGTGAATGTACCTTCATGTACATATGCCATGCGTACATTTTCTAACTTGTTAATATCTTATGTAAACTTCTTTAGAATGCTATTCACAGTAATGAGCTGTATATAAAATCAAGAATGATCGTATTATAGTATGGCTAACAACTCCAAAAATATAATACTACACCTGCCATCGTCAATTAATGCTTCAAGCTTGAAGAGTTGTAGTAGACCAGCTAGGAGGTAATGAGGTGATGGGAATGAGTTTCTGTGTGTCAAAGATAAGACTTGGCTCCAACCACCTCCTCCTCCTTATAATTTTCAAATGATAGAAATAGATTTTAAAAATTTCTGTAGAGTCAAACAAGACTCAATTGGCTATTAAATTTAGCTTCAAGGCTTTATAATGAAACTTCAGCTATTGCACTGTAAACACTATTTACTAACAAAACTTCTACTTTATTGTTGCATTTAACAGCATTACTGCAATCTGGTGATGTGCCACTGCTGACACTCTGATGACAAACCTGAAGTCTTTAAAATAGAAAGCATACCACTCAGTAGCACTCCATGATGAGGCCAAGGGAGTCTGTGGAGGTCCAGTTCCTGTTGGCACTCAAATTTGTTAAGCTTGAAGTAGAAAGCTGAAATGTGATGGGCTCACACTAAGTCACTTTAAAGAGTTTAAAATAAATTAACAGAGGTTTTAGAGAAATAAATGGCTGGAAACATTAGATCTCAGTGGAATTGTCCATTTGAATAACATTTCTGACTTTCAATTAATGAAACTAAGTTTATGTCATTAGCACATAGAAACACAATCATTACACATTTCATGAAAAAAAAATGTTTATCCGAGAATCATTTTGAAAAATTAAAGTTGATAAGAAATCCAAATTGTGAAAATGCACTTTTTGTGAAATGAAGTTAAACATTCCGAAGGAAAGACGTTCCTCCCATATTAACATGGCATGTGTTTATATAAAGAGGGTTATCTGTGTCTCATCTATAATTTAATCGAAACAGCATTTCCAGAAGGTTACTTTTTCATCTTTTTTTTTTTTTTTTGTGCAATCACATATTCGACAGGAGTAAGTGAAACATAAAAGATGGAATAGTTTGATTGCAGAAAGGAAAAAAAGACATCAGAGGTAAGATATCTGAATCCTCAAAAACAGAAATTTGTGAAAAATCCATATTGTATCCTTTTGCTTGTAAAGGGACATCAAATATTTACAGCTTGATATTTTGTGATGTTCACCTCAAGCTAAAATAATATTTATTCAGTGGATACAAAATTCACGCATTAATTTGACTGTACATCTGCATGACTTTGCTAGTGTATGCACATCTTTGGCCTTCATATCTTAATAAGCACAGCAAATGACCTACAGGCGTTATGTCATGTGGTGATAAGTGCGTAGCATTTGTTGAAGCTCCATAGATTAAAGCAAACTGTAGTAAGTTAACAGATTGTCTTTTTCAAAGGAGTATAGTCTTGATCTGTTCAGTCAGTCTATGTATAACTTCGGAATAAATTATTCTTAATTTAATAAGTATCAATGCAATAGCACTCAGGCAACAACTAAAGCATAGAAAAAAATTGCATTGGTTACATTTTAATGACATACACACCATATACTGCTGAAATCTGTAGTTACTTATTATAGAAAATAACTCCCCAAGCTATTGTTCTAAAATTTACAAAAAAAAAGGCACATGGAAGTATCCATCCAAACCACAAATACTGTAAGAATAAGTAACTTTGTGTTATCCTGTGGACAGTTTATGCTTATGTTTTGTTTTGTTGTGGTGGGGACCAATGGAGACCCTGTTCTGTCCTTTATACTCTTTATTATGTGGACCTTAACAGGTTGCCTCAAATCCCATTCTCTTACCACACTGGCAGGTACTACAATTGTAAATTTCCCCTTGCCTTTTATATCTGTAACCCCAGGCATTAGATAGAGTATCAGAACAAGCAGAAGACAAGTTACATACAGTATTTATTCGTGTATTATATTTATATATCCAAAATAATAAGCAGAGTTCAAATGAGTGTGAATTAAGTATCATTATAGCCTAAGTAGCAGTTCATCTTGTGTTCATGTAATACTACCAGGTGTCTCTGTATCTGCTCTTGGTCTTTGCTCCACCATGACTTTCGAATGGAGTCACCTTTGGCCTGACCTCCTCCTCTATGTATGGGAAATGGCAGACAGAGGCTTTTTGTTACCTCTGTCTTTATCTTCTTTCATATGCCATCATGTTATAATGGGGTGTCGTGATACAGACTGCCCCTCCTGATTCAGCGGCCAATCTTAATCAGCCGACTCCCTACTTTATACCAGTTCATGGCTCAGGTGCTCTTCTTGTCAAGAAACGCTGGTCAGTTCTCCCCCTAAGAAAACATCTTATCTGATCATTTAAATTGTGCGTGCCCATGAGCAAGAACTGGCTAATACAGCTTTTTTTAAAGTTATATATTAATAAAAAAAAACTTTTTAAACCTATATGATGGATATCATTCACTACTACATGTTAATTCCATAGAAAAGTATTCATCTTGGCCTAGCAACTACAAGGGACCTACACAGAAGGTAAACTAGCATAGGTATGGAAATATATTTTTCACAATTTAGTATACTGTCAAAATTGAGCTTAATTGTATATTTTGAATCATGATATTAAAAGTAGAGGTAAAGTCATAACTCATGGTACCAGAGTGGCAACATATTGCATTTTAACTAGCACATGCAAAAAAGAATTTGACTATACTCTGTACACATGACAGTAAAAACCCTATAAACCAACACTAAAAACCTATCATTTAAACTTTCCATCAATCAATCCATTTTCTGAGCCATAATTATCCAGGGCAAGGAACTCAAGATAGCTGGAACCTATCTCAGCATGATTTAGGGGCAAGGCAGGATGCCAGCCATTTGTAGGGTGAACAACACACACACCTAAACGCACACCAGGGCCTGATTTATCACCAGCAATCCTCCTAACCCTCAGAATAAATTAGCTCAGAACCCCTATAATTTCATTAGAGATGAGTGAAAATTATTTTTTTTATCTAAAGTCAATTTTGCTGTGGTGAGCATTCATACAAAAAGCAACAGAAAAAGCAATCATCTTCATCAACAATACCTTTAGCACCACTCGGCAGTGCACACGATCCATCCATCCTTTTTCTGAGCACATTTTAATAATTACAGTGTCACAGGAAATTGCATCTGGTATGTGACCAAATAACTTAATTTTTATCCAACTGAATTTTATTGTTAGGCAATGAAAGTCGGCCTTTTACTTTTCTGCAAATCGATACTCCTCTCTGTATCTTTAAACCATTAGCATTATTCACTGTACCACCATACAGTACCAAATTCATTGTGCTTCTCCTTTAGAGTTCACACTTTATTCAGATTTACTATAATCACTGAGTAAATTGTTATTTGGCCTTACACATACAG
Organism: Erpetoichthys calabaricus; assembly: GCF_900747795.2. Lineage (NCBI taxonomy): Eukaryota > Metazoa > Chordata > Cladistia > Polypteriformes > Polypteridae > Erpetoichthys > Erpetoichthys calabaricus. The sequence goes on from NC_041410.2 coordinate 36,771,203, forward strand.
TAAATATATCACCATATATAATGTTACTGTTCAAAATAAAAAAGTTATGAATTATAATTAATGTCTCCTAGCCCTAATATGTTGGTTTATATATCACCATCACCATCTTATATTTGTAAAACTACAGCGCTCTGAGCTTTCAGTAGAAGTGACCACTATATGTGAAGAAACTGAACTGATGAAGGTAAATAAAATATTTTAACCAAGTACTTTGTGATGGGACAGGATGACTTAATGGTTAGCATTGCTAGCTCAAAGATTCAGCATCCTGATTTGTTGTCTATGTGGGGGTTTGCATATTCTCCCAGCGCCTGCAAGGGTTTTCTTACATGTCCTCCAGGTTTCCTGCCACATTTTCAAACATGTCAATGTCAGGTTAACTTCCATCCATCCATCCATCCATTTTCCAACCCGCTGAATCCGAACACAGGGTCACGGGGGTCTGCTGGAGCCAATCCCAGCCAACACAGGGCACAAGGCAGGAACCAATCCCGGGCAGGGTACCAACCCACCGCAGGACACACACAAACACACCAACACACCAAGCACACACTAGGGCCAATTAAGAATCGCCAATCCACCTAACCTGCATGTCTTTGGACTGTGGGAGGAAACCGGAGCGCCCGGAGGAAACCCACGCAGACACGGGGAGAACATGCAAACTCCACGCAGGGAGGACATGGGAAGCGAACCCAGGTCCCCAGATCTCCCAACTGCGAGGCAGCAGCGCTACCCACTGCGCCACCGTGCCGCCCAGGTTAACTTGCAATGCCAAATTAATTCTGTGGGAGTGTGAGTGGGGGCTACCATGGAACAGTGCCCTCTCCACAGTTAGGTCCTGCCTGGATATGCTCTGGCCCCCAGAATTGGAATAAGTGGAATTGGCCTCTGCAGGAGTGTCAGTGTGGGCCCTGTAATGGACTGGTGTCTTCTCCACAGTTAGATTCTGATTTCAGTCAGTGCTGCCTTGATGCAGTATGGCCTTCATTGACTGTGAACTGGATTAAATGGTTTGTGAATGTCATTTGATTTTTGTTGCTGAAATTATCAAACTTAATACCATAAATATTAAAAAAGCATTGGTTTAAGCTTTTAACTTGACTACAATGACTTAGGAATGAGATTACATTTTCATATTTTCAATGACTTTATTTAATTTTGGCAGAGGTCATTGAGCCTGCACAACATAACACAACACATACACACTCAAAATTCCAAGCATCAGATGCTTCATTGTGATTTTATATTTATTTTTGTATTGGTTGAATGACCTATCTGATGTAATAGACGGCCGGCAGCTGAAACCCATTCGGGACAACCCAAGAGTAGAAGGATGGGGGAAGGCAACTAATTTGAGACCCTGCTTCCCCCAACACGAGAGATAGCAGCATCCCTACAGCACAATGGTGCCCCGGACTCCCACAGGGCATTGTGGACTTTGGAGTTCAGTATCGCAACTCTACTGGGTGCCCTGGACGCCACCAGGGGACGCTGCAGAAATATACAAAGACCTCTATTTTCTATATAGACCAGAAGTACAATCAAATCACGAGGACGGAAGTCCTGAAGTACTTCTGGGCTGAAGAAGAAAACTTAAGTTTTCCATCAGAACAGGAACTGCGGATAAGTCACGTGATCGTAAGGACAGAAACACTTCCGGGTCAAGGACTATTTAAAGAACTGTTGGGAACCCAGCAGGTCAGCCGGAGTCGGGAGGCGGACGACAGAGCTTGCTGGGAGGTATGGTGGAGGAAAAAGAGAATTGTGTTGTGCTTTTTAGTGATTACTTGCCTGTTTATTTGTGGCTTTGGTACTTGTGGGTACTTTAAAGAAAAAAAGGAAGAAATTAATTAACATCTTGGTGTTTTTAGCCTGTCCATCTGTTTGGGTTAAAAGGGACAACAGTGACCCCTAGCATCCACACATTTACACTGATTAAGTTATATCAGTTATCCATGTTGCATTGCTTCCTCTCTGGGACTTCAAACAAATTTACCAGATATGGAAGAAAGCAACACTCACAATGATGTTTTGTAATCATGATTACGCTTTGTAGGTTTCTGATACTAAGACTATGGCTACGCTACATAGATAATAATAATAATAATCCATTCCTTTTTCTAAACCCACTTTATCCTGAGCAGAACTACTGGAATAATAATAATAAAAATCATAACAAAAGAAGAAGAAGGAAAAATTATAAGATATGATATTTTGCTGAGCTGGTATTAATTGTTGTCACTTCGCAATTATATCAAACATAATGCAGTAATGAGCACTAAGATGAAAGACTGAGACACACACACTGAATGAAAGCAGAGTCCAACAGTGGGCACATTTATTTAACAATGAAAGATCTACAGCCATGCTTCCACAAGAATAACCTTCACACTGTTATGACCACGGGAAGCGCCACAGTCATACTGAAACTAACCATGGCTATATGTCACATTCAGTCTTCTAGTTTCACATGCCATGCCTGTCTTCAAGGTCCCCATCTATTTATCCTCCTATCTATTTATCCAAAGGCCTGGGAATCTGCACCTGCCTTCTTAAACCTTTCCTTGGCTTGTAAAAAGTAATGCAAATGTTCCAGGGGTTTCATTAAATGCAGAGATCATTGTATCTGTGTGACATCTTGCTATCAATCATCCATCCTGCTTCGCTGATTTTTAGGGTGATATGATATTTACTATAATATAGTTTGCATTCACGACCAACCTGTGTATTGATAGTGTAATCACTTGCAACTTTATGTATGGGTGCTCATCCACATATGGAGTAATGATCTTTATGTACATGTCGATTTGTACAAATTCAGCTTGCTTTAACACTACCTTGTGTGGAGTGGTGGGGAAATGTATGAATCTGCGTATTACCTTGCATAATCAAGGGCATTCAAAGTTTATTGCAAAATATGAGAAATGTGTGGCTGTGATATACCCAAATAATTGTTATTACAAAACTGAATTTTCCACAAAAGGTTACCAATACTCTCATTTCAGCAAATATTGCATGGCCTTTCCATGCAGGAGATGCAATCATCGAGTATCTTTTTATGAGTTCATTGTTGCCTAGCATTTCCAACAACATTCCACCTTTCCCGGGATGTGCATGCCAATCTCTGCCTGAATACCAGATTCTGACAACTCTTAGCAAGTTAGGACAGCTCATGAGGTCTCCTAAATCCTGGTGAAGTTAAGTGTACAGTGATCCCTCGCTATATTACGCTTCAACTTTCGTGGCTTCACTCTATCGCGATTTTTTCTCATACACGCTCACGTCACTACGCATGCGCTTTCTGAGAACTTTTATCTAAGCCCCACGATGGCTCCTAAACGTGCTGCTTTTTCTAAGCCTTCTGACAATGAAACTAAGCGCCAGAGGAAGATGTTTACCATCCAGGAGAAGGTGAAACTCTTGGATATGATCAAAGATGGCAATACACTACAAAAGCCTCCTCACGCATATGAAAAGATATGAAAAGACAGCGCCAGCAACTGCCTATCAAGATGTTCTTCAGCCACGCACCCAGACACCCACTGCCTACTCCTAGTACTCCTTCAGTGGAAGAAGACAATGATGCACCTGCTGAAGATACTGCACCACCTTGTCACGCTTGGGTCACAGATTTGCACAGAGACACAGGAGGTTGTAGAAAAAAAAGAACTTTATTCAAAGCACTGCAAACAAACATTTGTCTCTTTTCAAAAGTTTAAACGTGCTCCATGACAAGTTAGAGATGACAGTTCCGCCAGGAGCAGAGAATGTCTGAGAGAGAGAGAGAGAGAGAGAGAGAGAGAAACAAAACAACCAATTCCAAAGCTGAGAGGCGCTGCACAATACTTTTAAGTAAGCGGAGTACCGCGTGAGAGGTTTATTGCGCGTTATAGCGCAAGTAAGAAGGGTAAGGAGCAATGTGAAGGTAGACTGTCAGCTGTTTCAGGGGTTTTCCCAGGGGCGTCTGTGTCCTCTGAGGGTGCGATCAGCACTCCAGCTTACAACCTGAAGACTCTCCTACTGAGCTCATGCCTTCATAGGTTAGTGGTTGTGTGTAAGAACTGTGTGTGTGTGTAATTAAATGTACAGTACAATGATAATAATATATTTGTAACGTCTAATGTCTTATTTTCTCGTATTTTGTCTAATATATTGGGTAATACGAGTGTAATGGTGACTAAAGGGTGTTATTTCATGTCTAGAGGGCTCTAATAATGTTAAAAAACGTAATTAGAAGGTCGTAAACAGGTTTTCTATACCCTAACTGCGAAAATATTAGATTTATAAATAAAGAATCCTATTTCGTGAAAATTCATTTATTGCGGTAGAGTCTGGAACGGATTAACCGTGATAAACGAGGGTTCACTGTAGTTCCCTAAATTAGGAAAATTGATAAAATGTTTCCACTCCTAAGAATAGAGCCAAACTTGCCTTGCTCTAAGATTTTTGGGCGTTTTAGGACTGTTTTCCTACTCTAAGACATTTAATAAAAACAGGTCTTCTTGTCCAACATTAGTGTCTGACCTCACAAATGCTCTTTGGGCTGAATGTGCACACATTCCCTCATATACACATCAAAATTTTGTGAAAAGCCTTCCCAGAAGAGTGGAATCTGTAATAGCTGCAAACAGTCAAGTTCATAATGGTGTGATGTTCAGGGAACTGTAAACTATTAGTCATACAGTGTACCTCCAGTAACAAGGTTTCTCACTGTATAATGAACTAAAATCCTGAAATGCATTTACTTCGCTCACTGAGCTACAATGTACTTGACTAGGAATTGTATGGCTGAAATTAAGTATAATGAAAATTAAGCAGTAAATACTCAGTAAATACCATGTGTTAAGAATTTTAAAATCTCTCAGTAGCTAAAGAGACTATTAAGGAGGTAATCAGTGTTTTGGAAACAGCAGAAAGAAAATCCTTCCTGAGAATAAAACAGGATGAAAAATATTTAACCTAGAGTGCTTAGTGAAGTTCAATAATTAAATATGAAAAAGTTAAGGCATATTCTTTAGACCTTGCTGCACCCTGAGGAAATTGTCATCAAGACTGAAAGCTAGCAAATGTTTTCTCAGGTTAAAAGATGATTGGGCCAATATGAATAAATGTAAATAGGCATAATGTGCATCATGGGTAAGTTTAATGGAAGGATTTAGCAATATCGTGTCAAGTACAGAGGTAATTGGAAGGCAGAATGCATATTTTACACATACCCTACATTTCTATGAGGAAACAAAAAAATTCTTTTGACTATATACAGTATATATATATATATATATATATATATATATATAGAGAGAGAGAGAGAGAGAGAGAGAGAGAGAGAGAGAGAGAGAGAGTATATGTAGATTATCTTGACTTTAAGAAAGATTTTGCTCTGGTAATCTTTTTATCACATGAGATGTTAGTGGTGGTCATTCATAAAGAATTGAAAGTTAAACATGCACTGAGTAGATGGAGACAAAACTCATTGAAACACAGAAAGCAAAGGATTTCCAAATTAAGTGATGTCAAAAAGTGGCGTCCGTCAGGGATCAGTGCTGGTGTTACTGCTCATTTTAGTTATATCAATGATTTCGAAAAAAATGTCCAGCAAGCTGATAATGTTTGCTGATGACACTGAAGTAAGTGGAATGACAGATACCCAAGAGTCCCTAAAATTGTTAAAAATGGACCTAAACAGACTTCAAATGTGTGGCAGGTGAAATTTAAGATAAATAAATGTATAGAATAAACTTAAGAACTGCAAATGTTAGATATGAATACACTATGAAGGGGTGTGAAACTTTAAAGTTCACTTCATGAATGACTTAGGTAGGAGTTTTAGTGGACTCATCACTGTTCATATTCAGACAGTTTTCCTGGCCCCAACAGATGCACATATCACCGATAAAGGGTTAATTTTTTTCCTAAAAATTTTTTTAAGGCCACAGCCAATGTTAATAATCAATGAATACATCCATCCATTTTCCAACCCGCTGAATCCGAACACAGGGGTCTGCTGGAGCCAATCCCAGCCAACACAGGGCACAAGGCAGGAAACAATCCTGGGCAGGGTGCCAACCCACCGCAGGACACACACAAACACACCCACACACCAAGCACACACTAGGGCCAATTTAGAATCGCCAATCCACCTAACCTGCATGTCTTTGGACTGTGGGAGGAAACCGGAGCGCCCGGAGGAAACCCACGCAGACACGGGGAGAACATGCAAACTCCACGCAGGGAGGACCCGGGAATCGAACCCAGGTCCCCAGATCTCCCAACTGCGAGGCAGCAGCGCTACCCACTACGCCACCGTGCCGCCCTCAATGAATACAGTAATTAATTTTTTCCTACATAAGCAAATCTTTCATGCATATCACATACCCTTAAAACAGAGAAACATCCTTCTATATTACATAAATTATGGATTGGTTTACTATTTTAAATTTAACTTGAGTCAATTCACTTCAACTTGTAGATTTTGTATATGGTATCTTCCTCTTAAAATTGTCAGATAGGCGCTTAAGTCAGCAAAACAGATCCTCAAGTAGCTATTTGAATGATCACAAAGTTGTTCATGTGTGTCCGTGTGCCCACATCTTATGCTTGAATATGCCATCTATACAACAGCAACAACAATAACATTTATTTATATAGCACATTTTCATACAAATGATGAAGCTCAAAGTGCCCCGCATGATGAAGAAAGAAAAGTTTATTTATATATATATATATATATATATATATATATATATATATATATATAATTCAACCTATGTCTGTCCACTTTTCACGAGAGAACTTCTTAACAGATTTAGATCAGGTTTTTTTGTACAATTGGCTTGAACATTCTAGATGATTTTGCGACTCCTCTCATTGCACTAAATGTCATAGTTCACTTGTGGTACCGATTGATTTGCGCAAATCCGAGAGAGTGGCTGTGGGCCATGGGGAGGGGGGCAGGGCCCTCCTCACTCACACGCCAGCCTCTGTTCGAGTCACTCTACCTCTCGCCATGTGTTGGAGCATACCTTGCCTCCGCTTAGCTAGCAATACCTGTTTGTTCAACAGACATTATCATCTACAGATAGTTAAGGAGTAACATTTGATGTTTTTGAGAGAGAGATCAGACCTACTCTACATGTGTTTTAGAACATTAGAACACTCTAGATGAGAACAGGTCATTCAGCCCAACAAAGCTCGCCAGTCCTGTCCACTTATTTCTTCCAAAAAAACATCAAGTCGAGTTTTGAAAGTCCCTAAAGTCTTACTGTCTACCACACTACTTGGTAGCTTATTCCAAGTGTCTACCATTTTTTGTGTAAAGAAAAACGTCTTAATGTTTGTGTGAAATTTGCCCTTAACAAGTTTTCAACTGTGTCCCCGTGTTCTTGATGAACTCATTTTAAAATTACAGTCTCGATCCACTGGACTAATTCCCTTCATAATTTTAAACACTTCAATCATGTCACCTCTTAATCTTCATTTGCTTAAACTGAAAAGGCTCAGCTCTTTTAATCTTTCCTCATAATTCAACCCCTGTAGCCCTGGAATCAGCCTAGTCGCTCTTCTCTGGACCTTTTCTAGTGCTGCTATGTCCTTTTTGTAACCTGGAGACCAAAACTGCACACAGTACTCAAGATGAGGCCTCACCAGTGCATTATAAAGCTTGAGCAGAACCTCCTGTGACTTGTACTCCATACATCGTGCTGTATAACCTAACATTCTGTTAGCCTTCTTAATGGCTTCTAAACACTGTCGGGAAGTCGATAGCTTAGAGTCCACTATGACTCCTAAATCCTTCTTATAAGGTGTACTCTTGATTTTCTGACTGCCCATTGTATATTCAAACCTAACATTTTTACTGCCTATGTGTAATACTTTACTTCTGCCACAAATCTGCCCAAGCCTGTATGCTGTCCAAGTCCTTCTGTAATGATATAACGGATTCCAAATTATCTGCTAATCCACCTATCTTGATATCATTTGCAAACTTAACCAGTTTGTTACTTATATTCTTTTCTAAATCATTTATATATATTAAAAATAGCAGTGGCCCTAGCACTGAACCCTGTGGAACACCACTCTTAACATCGGCCAATTCTGATGAGGTTCCTCGTACCATAACCCTCTGCTTCCTGAGTCTGAGCCAATTCTGTACCCATCTAAAAACATCACCCTCAACTCCCACTTCTTTTAATTTGATGCCCACCCTCTCATGCGGCACCTCATCAAATGCTTTCTGAAAGTCAAGATAAATAATATCATATGCTCCACTTTGATCGTATCCTTTTGTTGCCTCCTCATAGAATTCCAGCATGTTGGTAAAACACAACCTCCCTCTTCTGAACCCATGCTGACTGTTCATATTAACTTTAGAGGGTAGCTGCTGATTGCCAGAGATATCACAGCCATGTTCTTTTCTCCCCACATGGGGAATGCTCTCTCGTCAGAGCTGAACACGATCAGATACAGTGCCAACATTTGATGTTGAAGCGTACCTACCCTCCGCTTGGCCACAATTACATTTTTTTAAATTTTTTATTGATTTTTAGACTTTGTCCTCTTTCACTACTACATGGGCAGAGCCGCGGGGGATAGCTAGTAAAAAATAAAAATAAGATTAGGCAATGCTAAATAACAAAGGATAAAGTAAGGTCAGATGGCTAGGAGGACAGAAAAAACAAAAATAAAACTCTAATTGTGACTCAAAAAAATGCAATTATGTTTCAGGATTCATCTGTCCCACCCCAAGCTTAAATATCTAAATCCACCCATGATTATAGGGGCACAGATGATAGGTGGTTAAGGGTATATTGCAGACAAATGTTATTTTTAAACACAGAAACATAGATACAGTATATTGGATAGTAATATACTGGGGACCTTCAGAACTCCACAGGATGATATTTTGCAAAAGTAAAGTGAATCGGTATTGACAGATATCTTAGCATTAAATGCCACCAAAACAGTTTTTATATTCTTATGTTCTTATCTTTACCTGTATGACACTAGTCATGGCAGTACATAAAAATCAGGGGAGTTCATGATGATGTTCATACTTTCTCAATCACAGTCTCACTTACCATCTATAGTCCCAAGTTACTCACTTCCACCCTCTACAGGGACCTCCTGACAGTAGCCATATAGTAGATCTCCTTTAATGTAATGCAAAAGTCACAAATGCAAGTTGTTATGATGTACTTTCTACAAAACACACACTGAGATTTTGCTTTGCTAAGCTCTTTTACTCACACATTGGATTTGCATGAAGTAATTTCCAGCTGCAATTGTAATGTCCACTATCACTAATAAAATGAATTCATTCCTGATTTGTAAAATGTCTGAGACAATAGAAATGTTTGCATCCATATTAGAAGAACTTGTTCATTGGAGTAGACTAAGCTAACATTAAAGTTATGGAAACACAATGCTCTACTATGTTCTCAACACCAGTGGACCTAGCTCACAGGTCACAAACATGCATGCTCGTGAGCTTCTTTTGGTATCAGATTTAGTTTTGTGCTTTTGCCCTTTCTACAGTCCTCCTTTGAGAAAGCATGCCAGTATTATGATGGAAGTTGGCCATGTCAAGACTCAGTCATGCAGATATACTGTATAAGAACACTGACTGCACCTCACACATTGCTTTCACTCCCTAGTGTAATACTGCTGTCACTCATGTTGTCTTTTCAACAGTACAGAATATATTAGCAAACTGGCCTCTACTGATACCAAAAGTGCTTTAACCCTCTGGCAGCAATAAGCTCACTGGCCATTCTGTGATTCAAGCTTGTATTTGTCTTCTATTTGGCCTTATAATGTTATTCATGTCTTTTTCAGCCCCTTGCCTTTCTTGATCTTACAGTTCCCTTGTTAATTGTTCAGTGTTTCAATGAGACCTATTAACTCTACCTATGATTTGTAAAAACATGTTCATTACCTTTAACAGCCCTTGAACAAAATACCACTGAGGGATGAAATAATGAGATTTTGATTTGCTGAAAACTGAGAATCCAGCAGACACTATGATTTCTTTGGTGAACCTGCTGTCCGGTTTCATTTCTGAAAAAAGCTTGGTGAGGTGTAATTAACACCTTGGTGTTTTCAGAGGCTTAACAATAGGAATTTGCATGATGTGGATATTTTATTTTCATAAACAAGGGAAAAAAATAATAGACAATAACATTGAAAGACATATAATTAAAGGCAGCAGTGGCCATAAATGAGCTCTGGAATGCAGTCAGTGGAATTGCTGTTAATTACTGTTGTCTGAATTTAGAAATAAAAGAAATTTGGGCTTTAGTTAAACTCATTAAGAAACATAATCTTTTTATTTGGTGCATCTGCAAGGAAATATAAGAATGTTAAATGGTCTAAAGATGTCTCTGTTAAAATTTAATAACTTCTATAGATACAGATGGGGTTTTTTTACTTATATTTTACTGTTGGGTTGTGCTCCTTATACATTTTCTTATTAAAAAACTAGGACGCTTCGCTCACAAATCCTCCTGCCTGCGCTACTCACCAGCAACTTCATGTCTCTGCCACTCGCGTATGTGGATTTCACTTTCACCAAACAACAAAACTTTTAATTCTCGCAGATAGGCCTCTTCATTGGGAAGAAACACTACTTTTCCCTGATGGCAACACGAATTAGACAATCAACAAGTCTCTGAGTTAAACCTTAAAGTCGAACAATATCTACATATTTCTGTAAGATCACCTATGCCCATATATTCAGTCTCTTTTTGCTTTTCCTTTTCGTCAATATCGCATTGAATTTTGATTCCATGTTTGGAATTACATTGTGATAATGCAACGTAATCGTTTTTTCTCTCTACATGAACTGTGTCTGACAATAGCAATCACACAAACGAGAAATGATTGAACCGTATGCGTGGTTGTAGATGTTTTAGATGTGGGCGGGACTTTTCCAAATCTCTTTGCATAAAGTCTTTTCTCACGGGGCTTGAAATTTTCTCTCGTGGGATTTCACTTTCACCAAACAACAAATCTTTTAATTCTCGTGGATACGCCTCTTCATTGTGTAGAAACACTACTTTTCCCTGATAGCAACATGAATTAGACAATCTACAATTCTCCGACTTAATGTTTAATTCTGAACAATATATTCGATCTCTTTTCGCTGTTTCGTTATTTCACCGATTAATTATTTCTGTTTCTTTGTGCTAATGTGATCTTTACTATCATTTTTTTGAGACTTTCGAATTTTCGTACTTCCATTATCTCTAACCTGTCTCTGCATGTGTATCACGCCAACATTTTTTAATTCTTTACAATGTTCTGCTTTGTCATCTACTCTTTATCTTTTATTTCCTGTTAAATCTCTTGGCACAAAATCTCGTCATGCAGGACGTGAAAGTGTCTCTCTGAGAAAGATCACATCTCATCTCTCTTCCCAAGATTTTTTTATTATAATAGAGAGAAATAAACAGAGTACTAATTTATGAGAATATTACAATTGCTGCAAGAATAGGAGGGCAACAATGATGGCACAGGCATGGAGAATTCCAGTATTAGACCACTGAAAAATAGAAAGAACTGAATTATTATGAAGATTCCTTCCAACTACAGCAAGATTAATCAGATCAATGTGTATTTGTTCCCTACCATATTTACTTGTGTCACTCAGGAACATGACTGGAATCCATAGAGCCGGCTCCAAATGCCAAGGATAGAGACATAAAATAACAATAAAGTGAGAGAGGCCTCTTGCAAGTAAGCTGTTTAAGAAAAGCAGAACTTCTGGAGATGTGAACTGTCATGGACGGCAGAAATGTTATAAAGGTGATTTAAAGTCGATTCATTCAAAGATAAAAACTGATAAAAATCTCGACTTGCATTGGCATCAAGGCCTACAATTTGTACTACCTCAGTAAACTGAAGGTTTCAAGAAATGTCTACTAACAAAAAATGATGAAAGTTAATAATTACTTTTACTAACTCAAAGGCAACAACATCTTCTGTTGTTCTGTTTCATTCATATTCTGTATAACAGCTTCTCAATCAACTACAAAAAAAATCTTGGTTCATTCTGTTCCACCACAGCTTAGCGCCATTGCTTAATTTGTAATTTTTATCTTTTTTTAATTCCTGTTTTTTTCTTACTTCAAAAAGCGCATAACACTGGTTGTTGATTATTATTGCGTATTATATAATGGTGACATTCAGTTGGACAGCACTGTGTGCTTTTTCAAAAGTACAAGGTGTGAAAGGGTGCGTCCCGAACACAGACAGGCAGACACGTTCACAGCCATCACCACACGTTTATTTTACACTACTCGCTACTATATACAAAGTCCTTAAGTGCACCACACCAAATCCCCCCACAGTCTCTTCACAATCCTGGCTCCTTCAGCCTTCTTTTCCTCTCCACATAACACACAGGGCCTCTCCTCGCCCCCTCTGCACCGGCCTTGTCCACCTCCTACCCGACTCCAGCCTTTATTGCAGGGTGGCGGCTCCTTAAATAGGTGGCTGATTGCGGGCCGCACCCAGCCACCTGTGACATGACACCCCCGCTAGCTGAGACCTCCAGGGACCAGCGGACCGTTCTACGAGGACGTGAACCCCTCGGCGGCAAGCCGACACTCCGTAGCCTAGGGCCCGATCCTAGAAACAAAACAGAAAAACAAGGGTGGAGGCATTGCCCTGATGCAGCCCCACGGCTCGTCTTCAGTTGGGCCAACGCTCTCGGCCCCGATCGGCACCCCGATGCTCTCTTTTTCAGCCTCCCAGCCCGAGCAGTCCATGCTCCCCGCCACGGGACCACCAGTGGGATCACACTCCGTTTCCACCTCTCCAGCTGTGGGTTTCTCCTCTGCATCCGCAGAGGACGGCCCTTCACGGGACGTGCGCACCCAGCAGCACGTCCTCCCATATCGGAGGAACTGGCTTCCCCAAGCCGCTTCCTCCGTTTACTTTGGGACGCCGCGACGGTTCAGATCTGCCCATTGTAAGAGGGCAGACCCAGCCCCGCTGGCGTCCGGAGCTTCACGGGGTCGGTCTCCTTTACCTTCCCCGCTGTGCCTCTCCGTCCAGAAGCTCCTGCAGCGCGCTGATCCTCTCCTGCCTGCGGCTCTCGATCCGACGCCACTGCCATCCCTCCTGACTCCAGCGTCTCCGCCCGGAGGGCACATCGCTCGGCCGGCAGCAATAGCACAAGGCGCAGCTGTTCTTGCAGCTCCTGTAAAACCGCTGCCAAGGAGAGAGAAGCAGCCGACGGTGGGCTTACCCTGCCAGTAGTTCCACTTACCGACTGCTCTCTATGGGCGCTTCCCTGCAGCCCACTCGGGTTTTTTTGAAGCACGGGACAGACATTCCCTGCTCTCGCCTCCGACCAATCACTGGCGAGAGAACAGGACATGCTGTCCAATCCCATGCCTGTTAGGAGAAGGGACTTCTGGTCGGCCATCTCGCTCTCCTCTCTCACTGAAGAGCGATTCTCCGGGCAGCTCCGCTGCTGCTGCGGCTTCCCCAGCTGCAGCCTCTCCTTCTCGGCAGCCTCCTTCTTGGCCACCGCGTCGGTGAGCCGCCCCTGAAACACAAAGTCCCACCACGGACCTCCACTGGTCCGCGATGCCGCGTTTCCCCGCGGGGTTGGGTGCACGCCGCTCCTGCGGCACGTGGGTAAGCTTGCCTGCTGTGCCGGGCCTTTCACAAACTTTTCCATGAATGCAGGTCCCCACCTTGACCCAGGTGGAGCATCCTGCCGACTACGCCACTGTGAAAGGGTGCGTCCCGGACACAGACAGGCAGACACGTTCACAGCCATCACCACACGTTTATTTTACACTACTTGCTACTATATACAAAGTCCTTAAGTGCACCACACCAAATCCCCCCACAGTCTCTTCACAATCCTGGCTCCTTCAGCCTTCTCTTCCTCTCCACACAACATACAGGGCCTCTCCTTGCCCCCTCTGCACCGGCCTTGTCCACCTCCTACCCAACTCCAGCCTTGATTGCAGGGCGGCGGCTCCTTAAATAGGTAGCTGATTGCGGGCCGCACCCAGCCACCTGCGACAAAGGCTAAGTATTGATTAAAAACAGTATTGTAATCACTTCTTTTCAGATTTAATGTCACTTGTGATGTACACAGTTAAACGAAGTACACGCTTGACCAAGTGCATCACACCAACACCATTCGGCTGTCTTAATCTCACTTCATAAATTATGTCAAATATAACATCATAATATGTAAAGATAAGCTAAACATCTGAGATTCCTTTTGAACATGTTATACTCATTAAAAGCTATTATTTGGATTTGGGTGTTTTTAAAGTTTTTTTTTTTTTGGTATAAACGAAGGAGCATTGATTCTTAAGGATCTGGTAAAACTTCCTAGTGTTCCTAGGCCACTTTTGGACCCATACCTATATATATTAAACACATTTTATCCTGCGTCAATTGTGGTAATTTGACCAGTCTAGAAACGGTGATTCTTTTTGTGAAGTGAAATTCTAAGTTTCCCTGTGGATTTGATTTCACTGGAGTTTTACATGTGGATTTGTCATTAAGGCGGCACGGTGGCGCAGTGGTAGCACTGCTGCCTCGCAGTTAGGAGACCCGGGTTCGCTTCCCGGGTCCTCCCTGCGTGGAGTTTGCATGTTCTCCCCATGTCTGCGTGGGTTTCCTCGGGGCGCTCCGGTTTCCTCCCACAGTCCAAAGACATGCTGGTTAGGTGGATTGGCGATTCTAAATTGGCCTTAGTGTGTGCTTGGTGTGTGGGTGTGTTTGTGTGTGTCCTGCGGTGGGTTGGCACCCTGCCCGGGATTGTTTCCTGCCTTGTGCCCTGTGTTGGCTGGGATTGGCTCCAGCAGACCCCCGTGACCCTGTGTTCGGATTCAGCGGGTTAGATAATGGATGGATGGATTTGTCATTAATTTCATTGAGTCAGTTTTGAGTTTGTGTGGACATTTTTTTTCTTAAAGATATCTAATATAACGAGTTAATAAAAAAAATAAAAGTCACTCAGTATGATGGCAGTCTTCTACATGGTTGGATTTACGCTGTGATTAATATCTCTGTTGTTTCTTTTTAATGTAAGCTGGTCAGCAGTCTTTAATATTTTGGAAGCATATTCTGCATATTCATAAACTGAAAAATATGCATAAGAAACTTACTGTGTTATGAAACTTTTTTTTTTCAAGACATTGATATTGATATAATGATGATTAATGAGCAAGAAGCCCACACTAAACAAAAAGGAAGTTCAGTAGGACAGTCGTAAAGGAGCATGACTCACAATGAACTAGACATGGCCAGTTACAAGACAGAGAGAAAACAGGTGAAAGAGAATTAGACATTCAAAGGGGAAATGAATGAAAAAAAAATATTTTGGATGTTAAGTCTTCATTAGGTGAAGTGAAATTTCTGTATTTTCTTTTTTACATATTCCCTGCCCTAACATCTAGTATATAAACTTAAACATATGTTTGTCAGGTATACAAATCCACACTGCCAAATTTTGCCCAGATTTCCCATTTGTACAGGGAAAGACCACAGGCTGTGTTTAATTTTGAAAATGTTTCACTTAGGAACCTAATTTAGTAAACTGCAATGGTGCTTTTTTAAGGAAGTGCCACTAGACATCATTTCAGGGATTTGCTAAAAGTATGCAAAGTTGGCAGTGAAATTCTGGTTTTGGGGCTGAAAAAGTTTTTAAGGTTGTGAAATAAAAGACTGGACACACAACAAAGGTTTGGGGCAGTCGCCCATATACCTTCCCTGGCTGCAAAAGAACTTAAGTTAGAGTAGTTGTGTATAGATTCTTGGTGGGGATGATGGTGAGTTTATAAGGTGACTCAAGGGAAGTGATGTCATCGGATGCGGGACAGGAAGTGACATCCTTGGGGACGGGACAGGAAGTGAAGGCATTGAGGCCAGGACAGGCAGAATTTCCTGTGTCTGGTCTGTCAAGAGAAAAGAGAGGGTTTCAGTGCAACCCGCCACCCCCTGGACTGGCATGGGATTGGCGTTTTCTCGCCCCTTTGATTGACTCCCAAACGCACATGTGTGACAAGGTCAATATCTAAAGTGTTGCACTCCTTGCAGCACAGGGTATCCCTGCTAATAACATTCATATATGCATTAAATAAAACAAGCAGTATGCATTTTTTGAGCAAAATTAATTCTGTTCTCTATTTTCATAAAAACTTAAAATATTTTTAACAGTATGAAGTGTCATTCTGCCAATCATACAAAAGTGAAGTCAGATATTTCTGTGTTTACAACTGATGTGCTTAATGCTGACATACTAAATGATTTTGAGAGATAATTACTGAAAAATGTATTTTGAAATTATTTTTTTATAGTTCACTTTTTCTTTTTAAAACAGAAAGTTTCTTGGAAGAAACAAGACTGATGGGATAGTCTGAGGTTATATGTTTTAATAGTCACATATTGGACAAAAAGGCTACATATGGAAAACAGACAAAATAAGCAACACTAATACAAATTGCTACACCATTTAAATCCATTATAAATTCATTAAAGATTATAAAACTAACAAGAATAATGTTCAAACCCCCACCATCAAAAACAAAATTTACTTATATACAGTACAGTACTACATCATAATATAAAAAGAGTAGCCCAAAGAAGTAGAAGAGTTACAGCCATAAAGAAAATGTTAAAAACAGACAAGACAAAAGAGCAAATAAGTAAAAATGGGTGAATTGCTAACAGAATAAAGCATAACTTAAAGTACTATTACTCAAATGCAGTTTTTAAGGGAGGAAAATATAAGTTCCAACTGGTTGGGTGCTTGGGAAAATATACCTCTGGGATTCAAACACCAACAAATGCTGTGAAGAATAAATGAAAAGAATCTATAGGAAAACAAAACATAAAAAAGGTTCCAAATGTTCTAAAATTGCTTCAGACATTTGTAGACCCTGATGTCTGATTTTCCAGTTACTAGCATATACTGTTTAAACATTTGAGAGGAGTCTTTCCTAAAACCACTGACTATCAACATTACCTAATAAAAGGACATGTTTTCTACGTCTCAGTAAAACCAATGTGGAGTGAGTACCTCATGTACTACTGGCCTTTTCCTAGTTTGTCCTCTCCTTAAATGTATACCTGGGAAAATGGCTTGATGTGGGTTTGGCTCTTATTGGGGATCTGCACCTTTAAGGAGGAGACACTGCATGGACAAGACCGTTTGTCTAAAGGGGATTTAACCCACAAAGGCTATGAGGAAAGAAAGGGAGAAACATCTGAATCTGAAGCACACAAGCATGGGAAAACTGAAGCTGAAGCCACCTACTGGATTTTTTGCATTTTTACACATAAGGTTACTGTAAGAAAGTTTAATAAGGTCACGCCCTCAACCAGAAGTGGTTGCCTGTTCATGGGAGACTTTTCTTTCCACCATATTGGTTTATCTACAGCATGTTTGTTTGTTTATTGTTTTCAGTTGTTTTTTTATGCTAAACAAATATAAAATACTGGAATTCAACAGTCTCATATCGCCAGTCATCTGACCGTGACTCCTGCACTTAGCTTTCTGTTAGCTAAACCCTGCAAATTAGGGCATTTCCAGAGGTCCCTGATATCCCTCTTTTACAGTTACCAACACTCTCATTTCAGCAAACATTGCATGATCTTTCCACGTAGATGGTGCAATCGTGTAACGTGCAAGATTTGTTATGAGTATCTTTTTATGAGTTCATTGTTGCCCAGCATTTCCAACAACATTCCACCTTTCCCGGGATGTCTCTGAAGATGAACCCTTTTGTTTGTACTTTCTCTGGTGTGCCCAACTACTTTTTCTGGCAGGACAACAACTTTATATTATTTGTGTTGGGTTGCTGGGGTTTTCCTTTCTCTCTTTTATTGGCCACTTAGTTATTTTCATGCAAAACAGGTTAATAATGGTGATTGCATCATGCACCCCAGTTTGTTAATTTCAAGCTTTGTTTTGGGAATATTTGTGTTATTTGGGAGGTGTATATTGTAAAGTATTTGTTTTCATTTGTAAAGTTGTTAATACACCTTTTTATACCGCTGTTCATTGAGTGTTGGACTGGGATTTGTGGTGGGTGGATTAAACAAGGATGAGTGTTGGCCACTGAACCCCAAACATATTTTGATTAAGCATTGCTGCTAGTGCGATGGCAGTATTCTAATTGTGCCACTGCATTGAGCTTAGTCAGACATCTGGGGTAGCGACACAAGAAGCAAGTTGCCTCAGTGCTAGTTCAGATCAACTGCAGATTCAAAGATGATCTGGAAGGCATTATGAACAGAATGTTACAACAAGCAGGTCTACGAAATATGTACTGACATGCTGCTGAGATGTTGCTTTTTTAGTAATGGCTGAAGTATATAGAGTTCACAATAGCTTGTTTCACCTCCTGCTTTCACACTCACAACCTGTGTAATAAGAATATTGTTGAAAAGAGACACAGAAGTTTCTTTTATAAACTGAAATGGGAAACTTCAGGTTTGCTGACCTGGTAACTAGCAGCACAGAGAGAAGCAGTATAAGAAAACTAAGGTTATTATGAGGGCAAATCAGAACATTATCTTGAGGTTGTATGTACATCGACTGAGACAAAAAAAATAATAATAGCAAATAACGCTGGTTTCTCCATGTAGTATTATTGTAATGAGCCTGACTTGTTTTGTAAATGTAAGTTTTCGTTAATGCATTTTACTTAAATATGAATGAAACCAAAAGGTTTAATTGAAGCATGAATGAATGGATGGATAAACATCTTGGTAAATGTAGCAAGTGAAAGATACAGGACAGGTTTCCAGCCTAGCAGTACCTTTACACGCCAGAGTGGGTATGCAGGGTAGGATGTTCTTCCTATGCAGAAGGTTTTCCAGAACTGTGAAGACACCAGGATGAATGATATGTCTTGTAGGACAATAAGGAGACTAAGCAAATCCCTCTATACTGGCAAGTGGCAGCAAGTGCGCTCTGCTTGGGAAAACTGGAACTATGCTGACCAAAGGTGCAGTTCAGAACATGCCAGACCCTTGAACCCAAATGAGAACCCCAGACAGGTTTTTAAAGAAGCTTCTTGCCAGGGAGCACTTTATCCCTAGTACTTGGAAAAGAGCTGGGTGAAGGTTAACTTGTTAAGTGGAAGACAGAAATGAACGAAGAAGGGTGAATGGATTGGGGTGGTTGGGTGTTTGTGGTATTCTGAAAAGTGGAAAAGTAGTAAAACCACCACAGTTAACTTTCTGGGCAAAGTTGTTATAGCAAAGCTCAGTGGGGCAGCTTTTATTGTTGTTGTTGTTTATTCCTGCTTCCTTGACTCTTGGTATTTTTCTTTTGATCATCTCTTCATTGTGTCACAAAAAACATGAACCTATCTCATTAACATCCCACATAAAGTAAAAACTAATGCTGGAGAGAATGCGAGCCCTCACAGTGCACAATTTTACAAATACACAAACACATTCATTCACACCATACCAGTTTATAATTACCAATTACTCTAACAAGTATAAATTTGGGATGTTGGAAGAAGCCAAAGCACATGAAGAAGATCTACATAGACATGGAGAGAACATGTAAATCCCTAAACAGAATGCTTGCTACACTGAGACTTCAACAGAAGCCAACAGAGCTGTGAGGCAACAGCTCTAACCACTGCACCAGCACAGGTCACTGATTTCAACAGTTTTAAATTTATAGAGAAACAAATTAAAAGTATGTTTAATTTATCTATTTGCTTATTTTTACTAGGTTTAAGTTTTATTCTGCTGGCCATGCTCTCTTTTTCAGGGGTGGGGGTGGATTTGTTTTCAATCTTATTCTTGTAAAATTGATATATTTGTATGGAATGTTGTGTGATTTCAATAAAATCAATTAAAAAAAAAAGTATGTTTAATTAAAATTCAATGTTCTAAACGGGTCTGTTACTTGGTGAGTCTCACATAGTCTTTCAATGTGCATTTGAATGGTTAGTATGCAGATATGTTCTTCTCAGTTAGGCATAGCATACTTTCTGATTTCCTCTTCTAAAATATAGCTTTACACAATGAAAGCATAATAAAATTAAGTAAAACATTTAAAGTGGTACTAGCAATTAGATGGTACTAATATACTGTACTTTAAATTGGAAGAGTTTGGTAATATAATTTTGTAATATGATTTTTTTACATAATTAAAATCACCTGAAAGTTAATATTCAGTTATATGAACCCAATGTGCGAAACAGTAATGATTTATTTGAAAAAATCCTGAAAGCAAAAATATAAAAACAGATTTTTTATGATTACTTGCTAGTATAATCTAATCTAATGTAATTAATCTAATCTAGTAAAATTGTCCTTAAATAGCAAATAGTTACTAAAAGGATTTTTCACACTTCCAATTGCAAATGTACGCAAAATATATACAGTATGTCAAACTGATTTTACTGGTGTGCTGCAGAATCTTCTGTTTTATGCAGATGCTGAAATACTGCAGGAAACCACAAAAGTGTGAATGTAGACTTAATTGTCTGATATACCAATGTTTTTTAAAGAGCCATGATAAAAAAATGATAAAAAATCTAAGTCAAAGTTTATTTTGTTGTTTTTTACTATTATTTAAATGTAGGTTGATATCCTTGATCCAGCTTCTACTAGTATTGTGCTTTTGCTGCGTAATTTTTAAGAAATTGTAATTCGATCGTTCTTTATGTATTTATGTTTAGAATTTGAAAAGGAATACTCTATTAAAGAAAGCTGCAGCAATACCCTGAAATTGTCCATGTGCAAGAGTCTGAATAGCCCTCTGCCTTATTATTATGACCGCAAAATAGGTCATTAAAATCAATTTCCCGTATGTTTACCACATGTTTGTCTTTTTTCCACAGGGCTTTCAAATTGGAACTCGTGAGCTTGAAGAAATGGGTGCCAAGTTCTGCCAGAGTCTATTAGTGTTAAGTAGCAACTTACTACATCATGACAAAAAACTTACCTCACATATTCCTGCAGCATTGGATCTGGATGACCCCATTAGAGATCAGGGATCCTATAGGTGAGTACCTCTCCATATAACGAAGGCTTGTTCGGGCATTTGACCTGCATCGAAATATTTAAATGTAATGCAGCAAATTTACAGGCATGCTCATTGTTGAAATTCCTGACAACAAAGCTTTTGTAAAACTGGTTCATTTTAAACGTGTGTAAATGGCACTTAAGGTACATTTTTTACAAATGATGACTTTGGAGACTGCGTGAATCTGAAAAACATGTAGATTTTGCCGTCTCTTCATACAAAGATGTTTGACTCAGAATAACTGGACCGATAATGTAACATGGGGTTAACTGTTGACAACCAAGCACTTTTGCTCTAATCTGCTGCAGCAATAATAATTGATTGCATTATTATTATTATTATTATTATTATGATATGTTGCATGCATTTGAAATATTAAAGGAGGAGTGGACAATTATACAACACAAAGTTTTTTCTTCATGTGAATATTCTTAATGATTATGGCCTATTAGTAGAACTTCCTTTCTTAGTATTTTACTCATTACAACAACAACAACATTTATTTATATAGCACATTTTCATACAAAAAGTAGCTCAAAGTGCTTTACATAATGAAATCTTAGAATAAGATTGCTTTATCATGACTAGATAACGAATCATTCAATATAGAATGCAATACAGAATGTAGCTATGAAAATAATGAACTGAAAATTTAATAGCATATTGTAAAGGGATGGCAGATACATAATATTTGCTATTAGATCCTATATAAATAAGATGTATTAATATTATATCTTTATAATGAACATATGTATACACTTTTGCTATATGTTTAGTCACTTTTCATTGAAAAAGTATATTCCACTTCATGATAATCTGAAACAGTCAGTTAATCTATAAATATTAAATGACTGTTTCAGAAAACTCAAGCATAAGGACCTCTTTGACTTCTCTACTATTTGTCTGTATTTTCAGGCATTCCTCCTGATATCCTGATTTGCTCCTCTAGCCGTTTGTTTATTATAAAATGTGTTCATAGTTGTCTGCCCATTAAAAAGAGCATATTTGTTCTATTGTGTATTTCACTTGATTTCAAACAATTATGCAACTTAATGCCATAAGAGTGATATGTAACATGCATCTCATAACAAATGCTTAGATCATTACTTAAGACAATTTCAATGATTCTGCCATTGTCAACAGTTTTCACTTGTTACTACATTATGTTAGCACTTTTTCTTTTTGTTTTTGCTTTTCTTTGTCTACTCATCCTTCAGTGAGATTGTGCTTTTTCATAGTCGGCTTGAATATGAATTTTGCATAGAAAGATGTTGTATGAAAATGTAATTTTAATTCTCATAATTCAAACTGAATAAAAGCATTGCTTAGACATGTTGGCAGTGAATGTCAGAAGAAAGTCAAAAGCAAAAAAATATGTTTAGGATATTTTTCATTCTTACATTTTAGGTTCATTTTTAAAAAAAAATGCTATTTGTCTATCGTAAAGCAGATCTGAATAGTAATTCAAAAAGGCAGTAGTGGGTTGACTATAAGGATTTGTCATCATTTTTTACAGCTCACATATTATTAAAATAAGATAGCATAACATAACATTCTAAAACTTGTTCAAGGACATGGGAAGCCAGAGTCTATTCTTGTAGCACTAATCGCAAGAAAGGAAACGCTTGTAGATAAAGTGCTACTCTGTCTCAGGGCTCACTGATGGACATACTCACGCAGAGTTTAGAATTACTAATCTGCACAACTAGCATGTCTTCAGAAGTATGGGAGTGAAACTGAAATAGCTGGTGGAAAACCCATGCAGTTCTGATGAGATGACAACTAAGAGTAGGGTTTAAGCCCCCAGGATGCTGAATCTGTAAGGTGGTGGCAATATCCACCCCTATTATGAAAGTATATGTAATAAAAATGTAAGGAACATCTTGACTATCATTAAATGGATTTGGTTGGAACTAAATGAAATACATACAGTATGTAAGCTTCTCATCTTGTGTTCAGACCTTGTCTCGACTTCATCTGGGTGGAGTGTAACATCGGTAATATAATTTCCTTTGCATTGTGTTTATAATTAAATGTTCACACAATATCTTAAAATGTATGCTTTGAATTTTTGTAATTTCCCATGTAATAGTTTATTTATACAAGTTCCATTTTTAATTTGTAGTCTTTCTTCAGTGAACATCACCCCACAGTACATTTCAAGATAGGAATTATTGACAACTGTTAATATTTTCATTTCTATACAGCTTAAGCACAGGATGGTAACATGGCATAAAGTTGGTCAGTTGCTGGGAACTCAATCCACAGCCTCATGAGTTAAAGGAATACTCCACCTAAAAACATATTTTTATATGTTACATACATATAGTTTGTAGTGATTGCTGAGAAAAAAATAATCTCACATTTTCATGAAGAATGGACAGAAATAAAGTTTATGATACAATACAAGCCAATAGTGAGCTTGTCCTCTGCTGCACAGAGATTGAACAAGGACCAGGAAGTGGATGAGAGAGGCACAGCAGGTAAGATCTCTTAACTGAAAAGATTTCACGCAAAACAAAGCCTAAATGGGAAATCAAGAGTGGGAAGTAAGAGAACAAATTGAGGTAGAAGCCAAAACAAATCTCAGAATATTTGAACAAAGTAAAGTCTTTAGTTATCCATCAAGCTGGACAGTTGGAAGTTCAAAACGGCGACTATTTATATTGGTGTGTCAATGACGACATAAGCCGCGAGCTCCAGATTTCCTCCTCTAGCAACCAGAGATGCGTGTAGCAACCGAATCCATGAAAGCTACTTAAATGAACTTTAAACACACTAAAGGATTCCACATGTTAAGAAATATAAGAGAGAAGCAAAGAAAAGCTTTCTTTTGTGTAGAAAAACATTATTTTTTTCAGAAAAAATTTTGAAGTGAACTGGAGTTCATGACAAACGAATGCTATACAATGGCTAATGATGTGACAAACCTCCATGGAATAAAGGAAGAAAAAGAATCTCGCCTAATCCACATGTAGCTATCCAGTCGTATACTTAAAATGTTCAACACACTGCTTTGTTTGCTTGCATGTTGCTATATAGATATTTCCAGGAAAATCAGCGCACATTGTAAATGGAAAGCTAAAATCATGTGATATTAACTTTTTAAAAGGAAGACAGGACTCTTGACCAACGAGTGAGGGGAGAGGATGATCTTCAAATTCAAAAAGTCCAGTTTCTGCCTTGTGGCCAGTGCTGTTGGGTTTGACTCAAGCACTTTGAGACTCTGAATGAGATTAAACAGGTCCAGGAAATGGATCTATTTTGACTATAGTCACCATATTTTGAAGCAAGTTTACAGTCTTTATACTTTCTGTGCAAGAAACAAGGCAGTTACCAAATACCTTTGACCCAGATAAGAACAGCCTAGTTTGTTTTGCAAAGATTAAAAACAAATCAATTGTAACTTCTTTTTTTAAAAGAGTTTCATCTGTGATCCTCAGATAAGGGCACATTAAAATACAAAACAGAGCAAATATAAAGTGAGCACAGTCATGCCAAACAACTAACTATACCTGTAAAATAAGTGAAGACTTTAAAGTAAATAATGTGATTCTTTTAAAAATAAATCAATAACAAATGCTCTTTTTGACTGAACATTGCTAAAATCCACCCTGGATTAACCTTCAGAGGAACCCACTAACAATATATTCTAATCATTAAAGCAAAAGAAATTATGCAGCAAATATACAGGGAGGCCTACAAAAAAGTGACCCGCCTTCACCATGATGACTGCATTACGTGGTGAAGAGAAAAATGATGAAATTTGGTACTCACATTTACAGAATCTGCTGAAAGTGATCTTCTTGTGCGTCAGAACATCTCTACAAGGCAGGCGACATGACCGCAGCCACCTATCGGGTGGCAGACAAGATGGGAGTCGTCTTGGTGGAGGCAGGCCACTTTTTGTTGGGCTACCCAATACAAAAATTAAACGTTTTAAAAGAAAACAGTTATTGTCATAGCTGACATTGTCGAATTCCAAGGTTCCCCTCTGATGTAACAAGGTGTTACAGCCTTGTAATGTTTCCTGGTATTGATTTCAATTTGAGTTTCTGGATATAAATACCTAAAGTAAGCTATTAGTAACCCATATAAAGTAATTTATAATAAAGTGTAATAACATGATGTAATAACTTTTTATAAAATATTAACCTAGCCTAAGGATAGACTGCAGGCATACTGTAACTAATAAAATGACTTGCTATATTCTCTTAAAATAAAAACTTAAGAACATATTAATTTTGGTTTAAATGGGACATTTTGATTCATACCACCTTCTTCAGTATTGTCCAAGTTAAAGTTTGCCCTGAAAGTTGTACTGTAGCCTTTAAGAAGATATGGGATAGTGATGAAATGAATTTTCCCAATGAAAAGCTTTTACAAAACTTAGAAAGTAAGATCACCCTTTACATAAGGCATAAATCCATAATTTTTTAAAAAATATTTCTATATTATCATTTTCGGAATATGTCCTAGGAGGAGGCAATCTGGTCTGGTGGGCAAGGCATTGAACTAATGGTTCATTTCCCACCTCTGAATCACTGCGGGCCTAACTCATATCAACCAACCTGTCTGAACTCTGATTGTAAAAATGAATTTAAGCAATTGTACTGTATTCTGATCTTGTAAGTTCCATTGGATACAGATGTTAGCCACATACACAATAATAATAGTTAAAAAAAATCCAGAACTTTGCTGTGTGCAGTGTGGCAATGTTCTTATGTCTTAATTTTCAATTGTGGTTCATGACTTCCTTGAAAGATAAAATATTGGATAGTTTATTCTTTTTCTGTTGTTTTCGTTGTATATTTCACTCCACAGTCCTACTGTAATAATAAAAACAGTACCATATACAAGAAACAAAATAAAACATTGTGTCTATATGTAGTTTATGACATTATAAAATGTGTAGCTTTCATTGTACTACCTTCCAGGCACATATTTATATTAGAAACAAAAAACAAATTCAAGGTCAAAGAAAAAAGTCATTTAACTAATTTAGCAAAAGAAACAAAGAGAAAAAAAAACACCAATATGTATAGAGTTTTTTAGATTTTAAAACACAACACAGAGAAGAATCGTCACAGTTTTACTTACAGCCATTTCTCCTTTGTAATCCCGAACAGGTCCTTGGGCCGAGTAATTTTCTGCTTAAATAATTCACGCTACAAATGCCATGAGTCCCTCTAACCAATGGTCGCCTGTGGTATGGACTTATATCTATATAATATTTGTGTGTAAACCCAAGTTTTGCCAAGTTCTTTTTTTAAAAATATCCACTGTGGAATTAATTTATTCTTAATCTCCTCAAAAATAAGATTAAGTGAAAGCATGTTTAAGTTGATTCCTACGGTGAAGAATATGAAGGAGAGATAATAGACTCAACTGTAATGCAAAAGCATGAATTAATACATAAACTGAACTTGTATCTGTATTTCCCAAGGCTGTTATTTTAATGTGTATATTATCCATAGTGCCTCCTGTTCTGGGTCTCTTGTCACCTTCAGCATTTTGAAATCAAACAATACTTATCAATGATTGTCTTAAAGTAATGTGGCTAGAAAAACAGTATTTACTGTAATCTTTTTTCTCATGTGCATAACTGACTCTGAGGGAAGTCATCTGTCTTTTTTTCATTTGCTTGTAATTCTAGTGAAAATGAATAAAGCTTACACTCACAGCTTTGGTTTTCTTATTTTACTGGCATAAATATGTGCTTTTTGTGTATAAACTGCGGGAAAACAAATTATAAATACTATTAATTGATTATAATTGTGTTAATAAAACACTAGACTACTCCTTTGATGGATTTAGAAAACAATCATTTCAAGTTTGGTAAGTGGTAGTTTGTTACATATTTTATGATATTTTGACAGACTTCATACTAAAGCACATTATATTTGAATTAGTCATTGAGTTTAAAAATATTACATCAGTAGTACATGTAATAGTCACCTTGGTACACATGCCGTAAGCTGACATGTTCATGAAGAATTTTGAATGAAAGTTTAAAACTGATCTTTTTGGCCAAAATTAAAATACCACCAAAAATGAAACCTGCCTACTATTAAAATGACATTATCCCCACAGCAAAGCAAAGTGGCCTATGTAGCAGAGTCTGAGGCTTCTTTGAGCCTTTGGGCCAGGACGATGTGCCATCATTGTAAGAATAATGAAATAAGAATGATATTAAAATATTCTCCATGTGAAAATTGGGTATCTGTTTGTGAGTGAACAGTTTCTCTGCAAAACAATTCATTAAGAGAGAAGAAAAATAAACTTTCCATTTAGAATGTCGAAGTAAAACCTTCGCAAGTAAGTAAGGAATCCTCTGCAAATGTTCTATGCAAAAAATATTTCAATCCAATGTTACATATACCCTGCTGTTCTTTCTGAGACTCTGTGAAGTGCCTTGAGCATGGGAAAGGTGCTCAATAAATACAGTCATATGAAAAAATTTGAGAACCCCTCTCAGCCTGCATAATAATTGACTCTACTTTCAACAAAAAAGATAATAGTGGTCTGTCTTTCATTTCCTAGGAACATCTGAGTACTGGGGTGTTTTCCGAACAAAGATTTTTAGTGAAGCAGTATTTAGTTGTATGAATTTAAATCAAATGTGAAAAAACTGGCTGTGCAAAAAATTTGGGTCCCCTTGTCATTTTGCTGATTTGAATGCATGGAACTGCTCAATACTGATTACTTGCAACACCAGATTGGTTGGATTAGCTCATTAAGCCTTGAACTTCATAGACAGGTGTGTCCAATCATGAGAAAAGGTATTTAAGGTGGTCAATTGCAAGTTGTGCTTTCCTTTGACTCTCCTCTGAAGAATGACAGCATGGGATCCTCAAAGCAACTCTCAAAAGATCTGAAAACAAAGATTGTTCAGTCTCATGGTTTAGGGGAAGGCTGCAAAAAGCTATCTCAGAGGTTTAAACTGTCAGTTTCAACTGTAAGGAATGTAATCGGGAAATGGAAGGCCACAGGCACAGTTGCTGTTAAACCCAGCAGGTCTGGCAGGCCAAGAAAAATACAGGACCGGCATATGCGCAGGACTGTGAGAATGGTGACAGACAACCTACAGATCACCTCCAAAGACCTGCAAGAACATCTTGCTGCAGATGGTGTATCTGTACATCGTTCTACAATTCAGCGCAATTTGCACGAAGAACATCTGTATGGCAGGGTGATGAGAAAGAAGCCCTTTCTGCACTCACGCCACAAACAGTGTCGCTTGTTGTATTCAAATGCTCATTTAGACAAGCCACATTCATTTTGGAACAAAGTGCTTTGGACTGATGAGACAAAAATTGAGTTATTTGGTCATAACAAAAAGCACTTTGCATGGCAGAAGAAGAACACCGCATTCCAAGAAAAACACCTGCTACCTACTGTCAAATTTGGTGGAGGTTCCATCATGCTGTTTGGCTGTGTGGCTAGTTCAGGGACTGGGGCCTTGTTAAAGTCGAGGGTCGGATGAATTCAACCCAATATCAACAAATTCTTCAGGATAATGTTCAAGCATCAGTCACAAAGTTGAAGTTACGCAGCGGTTGGATATTCCAACAAGACAATGACCCAAAACACAGTTCCAAATCTACAAGGGCATTCATGCAGAGGGAGACATACAATGTTCTGGAATGGCCGTCACAGTCCCCTGACTTGAATATCATCGAAAATCTAATGGATTATTTGAAGCAGGCTGTCCATGCTCAGCAGCCATCAAATTTAACTGAACTGGAGATCTTTTGTATGGAAGAATGGTCAAAAATACCTCCATCCAGAATCCATACACTCATCAAAGGCTATCTAGAGGCTGTTATATTTGCAGAAGGAGGCTCAACTAAGTATTGATGTAATATCTCTGTTGGGGTGCCCAAATTTATGCACCTGTCTATTTTTTTTATGATGCATATTACATATTTTCTGTTAATCCAATAAACTTAATGTCACTGCTGAAATACTACCGTGTCCATAAGACATGTCATATATTAAAAGGAAGTTGCTACTTTGAAAGCTCAGCCAATGATAAACAAAAATCCAAAGAATTAAGAGGGATTCACAAACTTTTTCATATGACAGTAAAATGTATTACTATTATTATTATCTCTCTATTATATAAAAAAATCCTTCAACACGACTAGACTTTCTGGAAGAGAGATTTTCTGAAGTCCCGCGAGATGAGACTTTTGCCTTGAGATTTTTTCAAGTCACGCCCTCCTCTCAAACATTTTCAAACAAGACCTTAACTCTCATTCATGTGAATGCTTTTGTCAGACACACTTCCTGCGCTCTCAGCTCTTATACATTTTAACGTTTTCCTCACTTTTAATTCCCAATTAAAGAAGATGTATTATGTCCAAATCTTATTGAAGTATTTCATCATGGAGGGTTATCAACATAAAAAATGTACATGCGCAAACCTAGCACAGAGAAACGAGGAAGTCAAACGAATTAACGGCAAAAATGTAGATTGGTTACATATCAAATTGTTTAAATGCATCCAAAAATGTCGAACGGTTACACGGCATATTGGTTAAATGCGTATCAATAGACTATGCTGAAACAGTTGATGGTGATCATGCTGAAGATGAAAACAACAACTTACGATATCCCAAAGAATTTCTACAACTGTTAACAACGTCTGGTCTTACAACGCACGAATTACTGTAGAAAGAAGGATGTATCCAAGAAAGGTAATGTAGTACATCTTCCGTGGATAACATTAGACAACAAAGGAGATCTTGATATGCCATTTGTAGTAAAATGTTAACAGTTTCCGGTTAGGATAGCTTTAGCAAAGACAATTAACAAATCTCAGAGCCAAGCATTTGAGAAAGTCATTTTACTTAATAGAAAGAAAGAAATGAATTTCAATCACAGGCAATTATACGTTGCATTGATGCATATGTAACAATTCCCATGAAAATAAAAATCTGTTTAAATTGTACATCTACATCCATGAGCGGCAGAACCATAAAGAGGCTAGTGCATAGTGCAGGCCGGGGGGTTGGCAAGAGAAGCGATTAGTGACCCCCTAGTTATTATTATTATTATAGATAAAAAGAAAAGAAATGCATTTACATAGATAGATAGATAGATAGATAGATAGATAGATAGATAGATAGATAGATAGATAGATAGATAGATAGAGTATATGCATGTTTTGTTTTCTGCAAATTTTAGAATATTAATTATTTTTAAGCTACTTGTTTAAGGCATAACAGATCAGGATTTTCAGGCAGTTATAATGCAGCACTGTCCATTGTCAACTTTTATACCTGTTTGACTTATTTACCAATGGTATAAAGTAATTTTTGCTCAGTGAAAAATTTTAAGTGTTACGAATAAGACCTGAGTTTTTTAATTTTGATATGATACAGCAAAAATAAGAAAAACTGTGTTCCAATTGTACACATTCTAAGTTCTGCGTCAACAGGTTTGGAAATAACATATATAATAATAACATATATAACATTAAAAAATGGGGATTCTTTGTAAATTATATATCATCATGTAAAACCATAGTGTAGCTCACTTGCAGTTTTCATGTAATCTTGTCTAGCAGTAAAGTCACAAACTTGTATAGTATGTATATTCAATAAACAGATAATGGCTCCAGTGGTCATCATCTGTGAGGCTGTGTCACTGATCTAATAGTATTAATCTAGACCGGCAGAGAAGGTGTGAGTTGCAGGGGTTTATCTGAGATGTAGAATATAATACTTTTTTTAAGAACAATAAAACAATCAGTTAAACTGCTTCTGTATCAGTAAAAAAAATAAATTGAGTTGTCAACAACAATAAAAGCTTGATCCATTAATAGGACTGATTAGCTTCCAAAAAAATGACCCTTTCTGGACGTGTACATGTGTTTTTTTTCAGTTTTATAAATGAGAAAGGTTATAGTTAACCATGAATGCAGTTAAAGCAGAAAGTGTATTCCATTTCAAGAACAGCTTATTTATGGTTCTTAGAAAGAAACATTTACTATGTATAGTTGTATGCTATTGATCGGCTTGTTTAATTTATTAGTAAATGGCTACATCACGCACGTAGATGCACTGTATACATTGCAAATATCTGGTAAAATGAAAAATGTAAAATCATGTGTATTCAACTTCAGACATGTTAGTCAATGAACTGATTTATACCTTTGTGTTCATTAAACAGGGTGATGTTTACTGCTGTGCTTCCCTTTCATCATCACATTTATTTCTGCTCAGATTTAATTCACTGGAACAATGAAGGAAGAATGATTCCTGCAGTTTTCATTGGAAAGATGTATTGATTATCCAAACATCAACATTCCTGGGTGGCTAAATTATGGACGAATGTCCCATTCTTTAATCAACTGTTTAGCGATTGTTTAAAAGCTCAGTCTAACAAATCTGCTTCAGTGGTGTGAGGTTGTGCTCATTTTCATTTTATTCTTGTATTTCTTTTCTAACCATTTATTTTTATTTTATATGGCTTAACCTTTGGTGTTTGTATTGTTTTGGAGATCTCAGATAAGTGAAGTCATGAGGACATAGCTAAATGATATGGTGGTCATAGTCATGTGAGCTGACATGAGATGTTCTGGTAGCCCCATTATATTTACTTAATATATGAGATGGCTGGTAAAGCAAGCTAACATCACCAGCCCTTCCTTTTTTGGAATTGCCCGCAAATACTTTTAGCGTAATCCCTGAAAGTAAAAATAACCCCAGCACTTGATCAGACTGCCCATTATTTGCCTTCCTTGGGTTTTCAGTTTACTCTCAGTACAGAATGAATTTACAGTAGTTAACTGCTGAAAGCAATTTGTACAGCTTCAATTGAAATGTGTATTAGAATGTGTGTGACCTCCCCTGCCATAGATTAAAATAATGTCAAAAGATTATTAATGATTATAGTGCTTCACTTGCAAAGGCTGTGTGTAAAAGAAGCAAGTAAGTGAAATAAATGAAAAACAGCAGGGAAAGGTCAGCCTAGCTTGTTCACAAGAATATTTGTAAACTGTTATTTGGTATATAGAAAGAAATTAAACTGCTGCCGTAAATGAATATTAATAGCTATATAACAGTGTCAGTGCTTCAGCAGAAAAATGTTTCTTCGTAATAGCTTAAACATTCAAAACCCAGTCTTCCACATGATTTACATCTTCATTTCTATCATCTATTTCAGCTGAATATGAAAAATTACAATCTTTTATTTTTATAGTGGATTTTATATTGGATACAATTGCTATGCTTTTTACATAAAATGTAGAAGAAATGGATACTCTTTCATGTACAGTCTAAAAAACAGGATTATATCAAGTATAGAATGCCTCAGGTGGAAAAATTTCACTAGTATATACAGTGTTCTGCGGTGGGCTGGCGCCCTGCCCGGGGTTTGTTTCCTGCTTTGTGCCCTGTGTTGGCTGGGATTGGCTCCAGCAGACCCCCGTGACCCTGTAGTTAGGATATAACGGGTTGGATAATGGATGGATATTCATTGTTTAATGCAATTGTCTTACAGTCTTACAGTCCTGTGTTCAGATTGTAATTGGAGTCTTTAAGTTCTCCGTGTCTTCATGAATTTTCTCCACACATGACAAACACGTAAGACTGATAACCGTAACTTGGTATGATATGGGTGAGTTTTCAATTTTAGTTTAAAAGCTCAGTACCCAATAATAATAAATATAGTCTGGTTACATGACATGAAACATAAGCACAAAACATAACACATAAACAAAGAGAGACATTAAGCAATATGCAGAAATTATTAAATTTATAAATGTCCATTTTAATAATCTCCCCTGCTTCTTAATGCAAGTAGCCTTCTCCTGAAAACAACCTGTCAGCTGGCTGCACCCAAGTATGCAGTAAGCCTGCAGACACAGTCAGAAGGTTCAGTTGTTCTCAAAAACTTTAGAATGAGCAAGGTGTATGATTTTAACAATGGCATGATTGTTGGTGGGCAGACATAACAGTTCCAGCATCTCAGAACCAGCAGTCCACCTGGATTTTTTAAGTACCACATTCACTGCAGAGTTCAAGGAATGGTGGAATAAACAAAAACAATATGGAGTTAGTGGCAACTGTTATTACAAGGGGTTTATAAGAAAATGTCTGGACTCATCCAGATTGATGGAATAGCAGCAAATACTCATTTAATAACTCTTTAAAACATTAAAAACCTGGGCTACAACAACAACTGAGAACCATGAAGAATTCCTCTACTGTCAGCTACAAACATGACAAAGATGATAAAGTGGGCGCATTAGTGGCAGAATTGGATGAGGAAAGACTGGAAACATGTTGCCAGTTCTGACGAGTCGTGATTTCTGCCGTGACATGTAGTTGATATGGTCAGAATTTGGCATAAAACAGCAGGAATTCATATATCCATCCTGCCCTTTGTAAATGTTGCCGGTTGGCGGTAGTGCTGTTATCATGTAGGGTGTGATAAAATAAGAGCACAGAGACATAGGTTAAGGGTTGGGGAGACTCCCCGTATACTAGCTGTAGGGTCCAGTTCAAAATTAGGGTCAAACAAATCAAATACATTGGACAAAACAAAGTGCGTTCTTGGCTCTTTTATGGAGCCAGTAAAGGAACTCCAATTAGCACGGATGAAGTGAGGAGAATAGTGGAGCTAACGTTGATAGTAGTGGCGGGAGATGACGTCAGAAGTGGAGGTACGGAACTGAAGTCATCAGGGGGGAGCCCGGAAGTGAGGCAACTCCACAGAGCCAGAAGAGGAGTCTTTTGCATGGACAGAATGTGATGACCGGTAGGAATGCTTTATTCGGTTATTTTTCTGTAGAATGAAGAAGAGAAAAGCAATAGTGCTTCGTTCCATTCCTCCATCCTCTGTTCTTTCATGCGCGATCGAGCCTTTTGACTGTCCCCTAAGCATGTATGTGTGACAAGGAATACCATTTTTTGCATGCATTATGCCTCTTAATACCAGCTAAACATCATTTAAGTGCCACAGCTACCTAAGCACAGTTCCTGATCATCTATATTCCACATCTGTGTACTCCTTTTCAACTGGATGCTTAGGAGACAACATGCCATGTCACAAAATAGCAGGTTGGTCCCATGAACACGACAGTGACTTCATTTGAACTTCATGGCAAGTACAGTCCACATATCTCATTCCAGCACTTGGTTGAGTTTAGATTTCAGCTTACCTAAGTTTGTTGCATTATGGCATGAATCACTTCAATGCAATTTCACATCCTCGTTTTTTTGTTAATAACAGGCACTTCTTGAAGAAAGGCTAGAAAGCTCAGTAATAATAATAATAATAATTCATTACATTTATATAGCGCTTTTCTCAGTACTCAAAGCACTATCCACACAGGGAGGAACCGGGGAGCGAACCCACAATCTTCCACAGTCTCCTTACTGCAAAGCAACAGCGCTACCACTAGAGGTAAAACAAGAGCCAGAGTTAATTTGATGGAACCACATAGAGTTCACAAAAAACTGCTTTAACCCTTGACTTTGTGCAGTCAGTGTGGACACCTTGAACTCCTCATAGATGTAAAATTTACAGCCCTGTAAAAATAACTTTCAGGTTCCAAATAAAATTGTGGTAGGGGCCCATGAATTCCTGGTGGTAATCTGCAATTTCTAGAAACTGTGAGAGGCTGGCAGAAAATAAAACAAAAGAAATCAAACAAACACAAACTCCTGAAGAACCTAGCAGGCAAATAATTCAAATTCAAATTTATTGACATGCATACAAATAATATTTGACCAGCAAGGAAAATGTTTCTACTCTCTGGCACTATGATGATCAGGAATATCTAATGAGACAAGTAGACTCTATATTGTATGCTGTGTCTTGAAAGATTCATCTTCCTTCTTAAAGTTACTTATCTTCATAGCCAAGATAGCATTTAAGCTACTTGTCAAATCAAGTTTAACCCCTCCAATGTGGGTTTCTATCCTGATCTGTGTATGTTGTGACGGACGGCTGGCCGGAACCTTTGCCTGGCTGAGATGCCCCGTATCTGAAGGACCGGAGGAGACACTGAGCTCTGGTCATTACCTTCCCCAGGACACTAAAGGGCAGCTGCCCTGGCTTGCTGTAGGGCCGTGGATTTGGAGCTTGGAAGCTCCACCCTGCTGGGGCCTGTGGCCACTGCCAGAGGGCACCTGGAGAACTGCCATACCAGGAAGTGCTGCCGGACGTAGACCAGTGAGCACCTGGAGCACTTCCAGAAGCCTTATAAAAGGAGTCAGCAGCCACTCCTCCAGAGGCCAGAGTCGGGTGGAAGAGGACGAAGCTTGCTGGAGGAGGAGTGGTGGCGAGAAATGGGCAAAAGAAAGAAGAGAACCTGTAGTTATCTACTGGAGAATTGTGCTGTAAAGGTGGGAAGCAGGGGGAAGCTGTTGCCACAAGAAAAAATAAAGGTGTGTTGCACCTGCACTTGTGTCTGTGCCTGTCTGTGTCAGGTAGGGTGGCTGGTACGCCTCCTGGTGGTCTACATTGTAAAGACATTTTCTAGTAAGCTCTTGATTATGTGCAGCGATATTCTGTCAGTGCTCCCAGTGATCCTTAGACATGTGTAGCCATGTCCAGGGAATATGTCAGTCAAATACACTTTCAATTTATGTAGTGACCTTTCTAAATCAACTCCTAATGTCTCAGTTATATACAGTGGTGTCAGTTAAATATTACAGGCTCCTTAAATGTTTATACCAGATACTTGATATTTCTTCCATGATTTCCAGTTTCTTGAGACCATTATGCATTATAACACCTTAGTCCATTTCAAAAGTTAAAGTATCAGCTGCATTTTTACATTACAAATACAACAAGAGGAGTTAAAGCAGAAGGCCATAGCCATTTTGCCAGACTAACTGGAATTAACCTGTGAGTTACTGTAAGGAGCTACAGCACTAATCACTGTGTCATCATGACTGGGCTTTGTAATCAATCATTTGCTGCTGTGCATTGCAGTTTAAGCAATTACTGTATTTCACACAGAGATATCCATTCACTCGGTTACTAATAGAGCTTTAAAATGGTACCTAGTCACATTAGCATATTTCTGCCTTTGGGAAGAGATTCACTATTTTGCTGTTTTATAATGTAAAGAAATGTATCCATTTAAAGGGTTGTTTTGGCAACAATTAAACAAAGAAAGAAGAAGGAGGCAAAATTTCTGATGGTGACCATTAAGACAGTGATTTCTACATCCACACACCCACATTTAGCTGATAAAGGCAAAGGCAGATACAGAAGCATTTTTGGGTAAATGTTACTTGGATACAAGTGAAATACTACTTGTATAAAATCGATGTGTTTACTGTAAAATGAGATTCAGTTGCAGCTTGCACAAAGCTAATGTCTTTTACTGCACAGTTGTGGAAACCTTTCAGCTTATGCTTGTAAGCAAGCAAAATATGGATTATCCAATCTTATCAGCTCCAAACAACTGCGGCAAAAGTTTTCCCTACAGTTCTAGAGTTATGAGTTGTTTTCAGTAAAGTTTCTGGAATAAAATTTCTAGTAGGGCCACACAGTCCTGAAAGAGAAACACTGAAGGACCAGAGCCATCCTGAGAAGCT
This sequence comes from Erpetoichthys calabaricus, assembly GCF_900747795.2. Classification (NCBI taxonomy): domain Eukaryota; kingdom Metazoa; phylum Chordata; class Cladistia; order Polypteriformes; family Polypteridae; genus Erpetoichthys; species Erpetoichthys calabaricus. The sequence goes on from NC_041410.2 coordinate 36,807,800, forward strand.
CAGCAGATGGTGATAATATGTGAGAGTGAATGACAGAGAGAGGTGATCAAACACTTAAAAGCAGCACTTATGAGACCCACTCCTCTGCTTAAATCCACTGGGTTGGGTATGTGGCTAGCAGCGAGTTCCAGTTGAATCCAGCCTTGCTTTGACCCCATGGAGTTGAGGAAAAGTGAGCACAGATGGCATTGCTTCTGACCCCATGTGAGTGGTGTGAGGCAAAGTAGATGGTGAAAGGACGATTGGAGCTGCATGGAAGATGCCATGAAAGATTGGAGTTGTACAGACAATGGCAGACAACTTGGAGGGCAGCTGAGGAAAGATAATGATGACTACTACTTCAGTATAGCTAAATGTGCAAGTTCATGCACTGTTTAAATTGTGACACAAAAAAAGAACAAATGGGTCACTTAAAAATTCTCTAACCTTCATGCCCTAAAGTGGAACTGAAACATACAGACTACACATGCACATATGATCAAAGGAATACTGAGAATATTGCAGAGGTGAGGGCCTGTAATGGAACCCAGAAACAGGCTAACAGTGGGAGCCACAAAGAACATGATCACATATTCCAAAAATAAATATTTTTTTAGATAAGAAATTTCATTGAACATATCATGGAAAGTTGGAAAATGTGATTATGATGACTAATTTGAGTCCTCCATAAACATTTTAAAATACATTAAACTATTGAGGTGAGTTTACTGCTTACTTCACTTTTGCAGAACAGTGCCATCTGCTGAGGGGAGGGCATCATCATAATGCAGAGACGCCACTGGTTGTTTCATCTCTAAACTCTAATACATTAATTCTAGAGAATGAATACAAACAAGTGCCACTGGTAATTACTTTATTTTTATTATTTTGTATTTGTATACAACTGAATGAAAAATATTTTAGTAGCTAAATAAGAACAAATAGAAAATCAATAAACCGAGTTATTAAAATTGTATATGACATGATGTAAGAAACTAAAAGTTCAAAGTTAGGAAATATTGTAATTGACTAATTTGCATTATACAGGTATTTGAGGAATTAACATCAAAGATGTGATAACTTCATTACCAGGGTCTAGTCCGCCTATGTCTTTCCCACCTATGCCCGCCACTAAACTGCCATAGCACTTGACCTTCACTCTTCGTCTTGCAAGTGATAAGCCCATGAGCCCACACTGACTTTTTGGGTTGAGCCTGGCCAGGTTATATGGGTTGTTTGACCAGCAGGTGCTCACCGACGGACACCATCCCCAGCCCTGGCTCCAGAAGTGGGTCCTGGAAACCCTAATTTGATTTGTAAGCCAGAGTTTCCACTCTGTCTTACACATAACTTCATTTTCTATGTCCATTTTGTTCTTTTTTGATTCTTTGACTATTATATTTTATGTTAATTATGTTTATTTTTATTATTATTTCCCTAGCTATATATTTTAGGTCAGTTATTTTTATTATGTAGTCGTTATGTGCTTAAATTTGTTCTGCCATGCCCCCTATGTTTTGTGGGTGGTTCCCCAAGAGGTGGAGACATCTGTCAGTCCTTATTGAGGGACTGCTCCCAGCCCTATAAAGGCTCATGGGAAGTGTAGTCCCTCTGAGGAATTTTGTATACCCTTGGTGCCTGGTGAGTGTTTTCCTGTTTTGCTATTGCTGTTTCTTGCATTTCATTTTTTTTACTCTTTGCTTATGCTTTTGGGATTTTGATTGGCCTTGGTTTTGAGACTTGTTTGCTTAGGGTTTTGTTAGTAATTCCTAGTAATTTGCCTAGTTTTTACTCTTTTGAGTATTTTATTATGTTTACTTTTTTTGTTAATAAAATCTCCTTTTATAATGATTTGTTTTTGTTGCCTTGCTCTGTATTAGCCAGGGGCCAGTGGGTTTAGTATTTGTAACTTAAGGTGTTAAGTGCACTTTATCCCTGTGTAGGCCCAAGACAGCCACTCAAGCGGAAGGTAAGTCGCACCACTTCAAGACAAGCTGACGGGATTTAGGCCTGCTTTACCTCTATGGCTATTTCAAGTGAGTGGATCACAACACCTATTCTGAGCATAGTACAATTTTTTTGTTTAATCTTATACCTTCATGGGGATCATTGTGAACTGTTGTTTGTTTGGCTTTTCAACCCATACCTGTCCTCCAAGGGAGACCCTACCAGGAACACAAACCTGCAGATGACCTAGCTCTTGGCATCACCAAGGTGCACTCTGTATGCTTATCCTCACCTATGGTCATGAGCTGTGGATAATGAGTAAAAAAATCAGAAAGCACAAGTAGCAGGGAGGTCTATCCGAGACTTCTTAATAGGGTGAGATGCTCAGAGAATCGGAAGAGTCCCGATCTGGATTGAGAGGAGTCAGTTGACATGATTTAGGCATGTCATAATAATGCCTCCTAGGCATCTCCTCCATTTGGCAGGGGACTTGCTGTAGGGATTATATCTCTTGGATGGTTTGAGAACACCTGGGAATTTCCCAGGAAAAGCTGAGGTCTTGTAGTTGGGGACAGAGAAGTCTGGGCTGACCTTCATCAGGAAATGCAGTTAAGAAGATAAAATGAGGTGAGATAAGATGAGGTGTAATACTCACCCAATTAATTAAGTGAATAATTCCAGCTGAGAAATGCCAGTATGAAATGTTAAACTGTTATCTGTTATAATTTTACAACTACAGTATTACAATGATAATCAATACATCAATCTATTTTATATTTTACCAATAATCATATACACCATCACAACTGTAACAGTATCAGATGCAAAAACTTAGTGTCAGGTGCCCCCAGTGTAATAGGAACCACAGCATAGAGCGAAGTGTGTACATTGCAACAGGTGCACATGTCGTAAATGTAGGAAGGACAGTCCTTGGGTGTGTGGGAACTGTTAACATTTGAATTTGATGATTCTACATAGCGTGGAACTGACCTCTCTGAACTATTCTTTCCTCTGCATGTCCTGGAGTACAAAAGAAACACCACCATGCACTAAAATGTGGAGACTGGGCAAGATCGTAATAAAAAATAAAAAAAAAACGGTCACTGATTACAAGTGCAAGAAGGCATGCGAATGAATATGAATAATATGAATAATGTTGCAACAGTGCCACAATGTTTTCTGAAATGTACTATAGAGGTCATAAAATGAATTATTCCAAATTTCATATATACCTTTGTCTCTGTTTTTTGTCAGTACGGCTTTGACATCATGGACCATAAGATGCATACTAATTCAGCATGAGCAGGAACACTCAATAAAACCGAATAAACAATGAGATACCAAGAAGGCAGATTCACCAGCATTTGTGTGTCAGGTTTTATCCCTCCAGATCAGAGAATGTCCAGTTCCATTGTCTCAAAACACCTCTCACATCTACAATTTTTCCCAGTTTCAAATAAAAACTAACAGTGTCCGATCTGGGGCGAGGGTCGGGGGCTGTATCGCGATCATGACTGAGAGAATAAAAGTGAAAAAAAATGCTAACATTTATAAATACTATATGTTTACACCAGCTGTTACAGACACAAATCAAATGTATGTTTTTATTGTATAATATTAACAATATAAGAGCAGATCACTTCTCAAAACATTAAGTTACAAAGCAGCTGGTATCAAACCTACAACCTCTTGATTACAAGTCAGAAGTTCTTACTGCTGCACCACAGAAGCTGTTATATAATACTTGTACCTTTTGTGAAAGTGTTTATTTGATATTTGGACTTCAGCCTTCACACATTATACAGTTCATGTCTACATTTTACCATTTATTACTAAAACATGAAAAATGTTTCTGTTTTAACAATGTCTTTACATAGATTGTTGTAGACACACATGAAATGCATGTATTCCAAATGACGATATATTATTTAACCTTTACAACTCCAGGCAATTCACTCCAAGATAGACACTGAGCACTGAGAACCTTCTTTTTGAATTGAACTGCAGCGATGGGTGGGGGGATGAGATAGCAGGCTGCTTGCTGTTTATGCTGATCGACATATTTACAACACAAAAGACGCTGACAGAGAGGAGCGAATGGATTTAAGGTGGGCCGGGATTATGAGTTTTTTCGTAGGCTTTGGTAATTCTAGTGTTAAGCCACTTATCCAGTGCAGGGTTTTGAGGAAGACGGAACCTGTCCCAGCAAGAGCTGGGGGCAAGGCAGGAACAATCCCAGAACAGGGCTGTCCATTGCATAGTGAACACACAGACACACAAACATTAGGGGGCAATTTATCTTCACCAGTCTACCTAACTTGTATGTTTTTGGACTGTAGGGGAAAACTGGAGGGGCCATAATAAAGATAATATTTCATGAAAGTCAAGTAAAATAAGATTCACTTTCTATTTTCTCCATAATATGCTTAGTATTCAAAAGTGGTTATGGTTAGGGTGGTTAGGATTAGTCCTTAAGAATAATAATCAAATTTGAAGGGCTACACATTATCGGTTCATGCCTACACACTCTTAATGGACATAAACCCTGATATCAGATAACTGCTGACCAGGAAGTACCTACTGGATCATTCATTTGATACTGATAAGAGCTGGCAACACTCATTTTATAGTTGCAGGACTTTGTACACATTTGACTCTATTCTAAAAATATATATTATCCAGTGTATTTTCAATTGCATAAATGTACATTTCAGAACGGCTGTCACTGTAAGGTGATTTACAATGCAACAGTGTCACTGTACAGAAAAATGCAAAGGCATTGCAAGACAGGTAAACATACTAGTTCTAGTAGTAAAAAAAAAAATTTGGAATTTATAGAGAATATTGATATAAGTTTGTTAGGTCCTGCAAGTATCTTGACATCTAGGCTTGATATAAAAATGCAGTAAACATATTCTGTATGAGTTAAATACCATATGTCTTTGAAGAGAGAACAGTATAATCATCTTTACCTTACAGAATCATTAAAAAAGTAATACATTCAGGAACCATCAAATTAGCAAACAGCAAAAGTATTTGTGTAAAGGCAATAGGATTTGTATAGGAGCGCACAAGTGAGCATTCATGTTTGTCTTTGATACACCTCTGTCTCTCCTTCTCTCTCTCTCTCATTCTATATGCACGGACATTACTTGTTTAAAAATAGATAAAAGCCTCAGCCTCTTTAATTAACAATGTCTCCTTTATTAACATTGTCTTTCTTTCCTTTTGATGTGAACCAATGCATGTTTTTTCTTCAGCATTCATCCCAAGCTTTATGAGCAACTGTCATTTCTATTGCACATTGTTAATAACAAAAGATTTGCCTCATTGTTTTTTGAGTTTGCTGACAGGCTGGTCAGGCGAAATAAGAAAATGTAGTCATTCCAAGTCTCTTCCTGCATCTGATAGCACTTTCATTAATTTCTGAACTGAATGCAAATATTTGAAGAAGAAAAAAAAACAGAGAATATGCTGCAGAGAATAGAAGCAACTTTGAAATATGCAAGTTTTCTTTCTGCCAGCAAATCCACAAGCAAAGGATTGCATGGCATATACTGTATTGATTTTATTTGTTGAGAGGGCCTCAAATGCTATTGATGGTTGTGTCATTAATTAGATTACATTAATCCAAAGGTAATATTTAGCTTATAGGTAACATTTATGAGGGAGGATTCTTGTAATGGATCTTGAAGAATCTTTAGATTTGTCTAAAAAAGAAAGCATGTGTTCTCTTTATATGGTGCTCACATGCATGCTGATGTTCATGAAAACAGACATCTGAGCATTTTGCATTTTAAGATTTGCCAGTGTCAGTGTTATCCTTGGGCAAGCCTTGAATGAAGTAAATATAATCGACACACAGATAATTCAAGGTTAAGAAATCACAGGGCACTGTCACTGCTTCGTCAATACATCATTTGAATGTTAGTCACAGGAACTTTTATGAGGTTTATGCAATTAGCCCATGATAGTACTGTGATTTTTGTTTTATTAAATTGCTAAAACAATAATATTCACATATAGATTTTAACTCTCCAATACTAGAGATGCCTTCATTGATCATTTTCTGGCTAAACTAAAATACATTTGTTCCTTTAGTTTCTTATTTTGCATTCATTTATTTGCAACATAATGCAACAAATGTTCAATGGTTTCTTAAACATGATCTAAATAAGTCCCTTTGGATAGACACTTACGTATTCTATTTGAATATGGTACATTTCAAATTTTCAATAGCAAAGCTAGCTGTTTTTGCCCACAGAACATCTTTGAGAGTTAAAGATTTTGAGATGAGCTTGTCATACATGAACAAGAGAAAAAGATATGAGGAGCAATGCACACACACTTAAAGTACACATTGATGAGCAAAAGTGGGGAATCTGGATGTAGAGAAGAACATCTTCAATCATTTGACCACATAGATAGATCTATCTATCTATCTATCTATCTATCTATCTATCTATCTATCTATCTATCTATCTATCTATCTATCTATCTATTTGCCCCAAGGAGAAAATAAAATTTTATCAGGAGCTCAAGAAGTATTAGAACAAAGAATAGAAACAACAATGCCTTGGCGAAAAATGCAAGAGCAGTCACAGTGAGGCATCATAAAGGCCTATTACCGCAGATATGAAGTAGATCCAGTACCGTTTTTTGATGCCCTTCTGCTAAATAATTCATTGTCTAAAAGTCCTCAGTGATAGTGTGTTATAAAGATGATGTGCAGCATTGTTCAATGGCCACCATCTTAATTCTTTCTTCTGCTACTATCTCTATTGCATCCCATAATTAAGCATAATTGGCTTAATTGGCTTGTTGATTCTGTATGGCTATCTATTACTCTTGTTATCACAGATTTATAGAACATATAAAGGATGACAGTACCCACATTAAAGGAATACATTCTCCTAAGAAAAATGAGTATACCCTGCCCTTTATTATTATTAACCTAGTTTCCGCAAAGAAACAAACTTCTCCAGTTGACTCCTATACTCTGCCCTACTCCATCCACCCTCTCCAATATACATCATTAGTGCAGAATTATCTGTACAATTCTGCAGGTGACATGACCTAATGTTATATTTACACTCCAAGGTTTATAAGGTGTCTGGATGGTATTGAAGGCACTAGAGAAATAAAAAAAACAAAATCCTCACAATGCTTCCAACTTTGTTGTGTTGGGAATAAACCTTCTGGAGCAGATAGATAATTGCATCCTTCGCTCCAATCTTTGTCCAATAGGCAAACTGCAATGAGTCCAAGTGATTTTTGACAAGGGGACTCATAGTCTAGAACCACTTTCTTGAAGGTCATCATGATGTAATGGCCTCTAGCCTGTAGTCATTAGATTAAGAGGACCTGCCTTCTTTGGAACTGGAACAAAGCTGGGTGTTTTTCACAGCGTTGGTAATTTCTTGAGCCTTAGTGACAAACTGACCAGATAGCTGAGGATCCCCATAAAGTTGTACGGGCCTTAAGAACTCAAGGACTAACTCTGTCTGGTCTTGTAATTTTTTTGTGTGCCATCTTCAGACTTGGTCATCAGATTTGGACTTTCCATACTGATGGTTAGTTAAATTAACAGGAGTAGATCAATACTCGTTAATGTAGCCTGGTCCAAATAAAAGGGAATTCTTAGGTAAAAAACAAAGATATTATTTGTGTTCTTTTATTCAGCCTGGGCTTGAGACAAAGCAGTAGTTGAACAAAACTGAGAAGTAATAAAGTGCTAGAGATGAGTTATAAAACAAGATGGACGGACATGGCAACTATTAAGGAGACAAGTAGTACAACTGGAAGAGTATGAAAATTGTTACAAAATTAATATAATAGTATAAAATACGAAGTCTACAGTGGTGTTCAGCCCACATTTATATTCATGATTATCACATCAAACTTTGGTCAAGTATTTTTATAGCTCAAATTATTATTTTCTATGGTTTTGTTGTTCAGTGAATGACAGTGTCAAAATGGGAATGCTGAGCATCAGATGGTAATTTTTGTATTTTCAAAATAACTTGAAAAAAAGGTACTACTGTTACAACAACAAATGCAAGCACATGTACCCCAGACAGTATTTTAGGACCTGTTGGCCTTCCTGCTAAAAATACCTGGCAGAGTATGTCTACTTATAATGATAGCTCCATAGACAAAATGATGTTCCTGGGACTTCAGTCTGCACTATCTTGCATTATAAATTACCAGCCATCAGTGGTGAAAAAATGGAAGGTACAAAAGTCATTGCTGTATGGATGCAAAGAGTCTCCTGTCCTCTGGAAGCTGTGTTAATTTAACTGAAAAGTAGATTAATGCATAAGTAAATGGCCATGCACAGTGTGACCCCCACTTTTATAGCTAATGTTATTTTTTTGCACTCGACAGAGAAAGGTGAACATTTTGTAAATGGAAGACTTTTAAGGAGTCTCTGCTGGCAGTGACATAGTATTAGCAGGCATACAGCAACCATTAGTGGCTGACTCTTACATTTTAAATTAGTGGTCAGGAACTCATTGTGCCACATGAGGGTGATACAGATCAAATTTCATTAGAATGGACGCCATGTTAATGATATCCTCATTTTAATTATTATTATATTTTTTTTGGCCTTGGCCAATTTTCTGTAGGACAAATCCAGCCCTTTTATTAGCTTGTTGACTTGGTGAACCTCTCCTGAAGTCATATTACCATCCCAGCACACTACATAGTAGAAAATCACACTGGCCATCTCACAGTTTCATAAGATGTGAAGGATGTCACTTGCCACATTAAAGGAATGCAGTCCCCCAAAAGCCTGCTATGCCCTTTCTTATATAGTGTGTTATGTGACCAGAACAACTTGTCATTGATGTGGACCCCCAATTACTTGTAGGAGTGCACCACCTCAACATCCACTCTCTTAGTAGTGACCAGACATAGAGGCTGTTTGGTGCAGCGAAAGTCAATAAACAGTTCTCCTCCTGACTTGTATACTCTGTCTCAAAACACCCCATAAGTGCAGAATCATCTGAGAATTTCTGCAAGTGATGTGTCCTGCTGTTATTTTCTAGTCTCAGGTTTACCGATTGAAGAGAAAGGGAGAGAGGCCTGGCCCCTGTGGTGCTCCAGTGTTGCTGACATCCATATCAGAAACACAAATATCAAAAATTAAGGAGCAGATGTAACTCATCTTATTGGGCTTAGCAATAGGAATTGATTTGGGGCAAATTCCATGTGTATATGTAGAAGAGAAGGAAGTTTGGTTATTTGCTTTGCTGAAGATCCATAATAAATGGATACACTAAGTTTTTGGAAAAGTATTTTATCAAGTCCATGAAAGGAGGACAGGAGTTTTTCGTTAACAATATTTTGTCTTCCTTACGTTTGGATGTTGTGAGCCCACACACTTTAGTACAAAAATTAAAAGTATGAAAATAATATAATGTTCATGGCTCTTTTTTGAATGTATCAAGATACAGTATACACATTGCTTCCCATATGATAGTATGATAATTACATTTAAATTGCATATATTTACCTTTCATAGGAATAGTACATATACACATAATCTATTTACTTCATCAGCTGGAAATTAAGGTTGCATGTTTAATACAGTTCATTATTCATTACCTGAATTTACAACTATTCATAATCATTTACGAACTTTCCCTGCACTCACTATGCAATTTACTTTACTTTTATTGTCTTTGTTTTAGTGGTGTTAGCCATCTTATCTTAAAGGCAGATGTTGTTAGTTTATGCTTACAGGTATGCCTGTGATTTGAGCCACTGGACATTGAAGGACTTGAAGCCGGAACCTCCAGTGTGACACTTGCAGCACTTAGTGGTTTGAAATATTTTCATAGTTTCTTCCCTTATTCAGTTGGTTTGTTCTGCACTTTTTTATCCCACGTATTGGCTGTGTATGACTTTTGCTCGTTTTTTTTTCCACCCCCATCACTGTCATTTGCCATGTGAATGGTCCTATTCAGTCTCCCTTGTCTCAACCAACAGTATATAGTGTCTGCTTTTGGTCAAAACTAATTTCTATAGTTCTTCTTGATTAACTATAAGCATTCACCCTTTTGCAGAAAGCTCTTTTCCTAACTAATTTTCTTAGCTTTTTCCATAGTCATTATTTATAGACTGCTGAAGAATTAAAAACTACATCTAACTGGCACATCAGCAATTAAAACTAAATTAGGTGGATAAATTGCCCATTTAACACTAGAATTACCATAGCCTACGAAAAAACGTGTAAATCCAGCCCACGTTAAATCTGTCTGCACCTCTCCGTCGGCATCTTTTGTCCTGTATATGTGCTGATTAAGACAAGCAGCAAGCAGCCTGCTATTCCATCCCCCCACCGTCGCAGAACGTTCACAAAGTTCTCCCAGCTCATGCCTTGATTGATTATCTGGGAGTGAAGTGCTGGAGTTTTAGAGTGGAAATAATAGATTGTTATTTGGAACACATGCATTTCATTTGTGTTCCGTTTCTACTATAATCTGTGTAAACACATTGTTAAAACAGAAACATTTTTCATATTTTAGTAGTAAATAACAAAATGTTGGCATAAACTATATAATGCGTACAGCCTGAAGTCCAAAGATCAAGTAAACACATTCACAAGAGGTTCAAGGACGATACAACAGCTTCCATGGTGTAGCGGTAAGATTTGCTGACTTGTAATCAAGAGTCCCTGGTTCGACCCCAACTGCCTCCTATATTTGCCGTTTTCAGTACTGAGCTTGTGCTGATCAACGCATTTACAAAACAAAAGACTCTAATGAAGAGAAATTTAAGGTAGCCTGGGATTACAACTTTTTTCATAAAGAGGCAAAAACTGCAGCATCTGGACACATTTCATTAGAACACTTTTGAGAGTAACAGGCCAATAAGGTGTACATTGACATCCTGTTCAGAGATGATCCTGCCTCATCACTTTGTGATAGGAAAATGTGGTTTCTGGAAAGGAATTGATGAATTTTTGAACTCAACTAATGTCTACATGCCTATAGTGTCTACATATCTAATATATTCATATCTAATATCTGAAACCTCATTAATCCAATTCAGGATTTAAATGACCTTAGCATATCCCTGTATTCTAATACACAAGGTATCGGCACACACATGCACACACTCATATGGAGCAAATAAAAGTCACCAGTTAGCCTCTCCTAAAACTTGTCCTTTTTTAAAAGAGAAGGAAACTGGAGTAATGCGTAAAATATCCTGTGCCGACACAGGGATGACATACTAAACATCTACAGACAGTACCTGGGCCAGAACTGTGCAGCTATGAGCAGCAATGCTGATTCAACACTGCATCATTTTTAAATAGAAGGAACAATGCATAAGGTCACTTAGCAGTCATTGTTATAATGTGTATTTTTAACTGGATTTATGTTGATCCAATAAGACCAGTGCAATTATAAAAAGGCTAAATATAAAATATAGTTGCTTTGTAGATATCAACCAAGGAGGGTTTTGTACAGTATATCACCAACTGCAAACTACAGGCTCAGGATTTATTGATATAATGTTACAGTTAAATGAGTGGTAAAGCCCACTTTTTATTGTTTACTTGCATTACAGATTCAGAATTGGTTTGTTTCTTGCTAAGATCTAAATTCTTAATCCTTAGAGTAATACTCCCTGAAATACTTCATCTTTGATGCAGCATAAGAAAAAATATCTCAAAATATCTTAAGGCTGATTTAAGCCAATAAGTGATTTAGCAATATGAACATTGTAGTGTCAGAGACACAGGGGACATCTCTGGCAAAGATTTCAGTACTGTAATAAGAAGTAATCTTTAATATAAAGACACTAATTATATTTTGAGCTTCAGATTAATGCTGTAGCAGTATATTTTAATACAAGCTTATTAAATCAATTCAAATCAGCTTAATTTAACTTCCATAGAAAGCCACAGAAGCATAAATTATACACCATATATTATCCTTTTCCCTTTCCTGTAATGAAACAAACATACAGTAATATCATTGATTATATAAAAGCAAATCTATTTCCATAAACTTTTGCAGTGATACAGTACATCAATATTCCATACACAAACCTAAGCTAAATCTTGAAAATAAATAAAATTTGTGAGCTATTCTGCTTACTAATTATAGAATATCTCACAAATTCCCTCTGTACATGCATACATGCAAACATGCATTTTACTCAATTCAGGGGCGCTACAATCTGAAGCATAGTCTGTAAGTTAGGAAAGAGCCTTGGACTGGAGGGTCAGTCCATCACAGGATGCACTCATGCAGACACCCACATTCACACTCACTTCATTAAATACAGCCCAAAATTTTACACCACCACTAGCCAGAATTAGTCATTTAACTCTGTGTCAATGATAAACAGAGAATAGTTTAATGAGATTCAAAAATGTATATTTTCCACCCACTTGTCAAGTGTACAGCAACAGCATAAATTTATATAGCACATTTTCATACTAACAATGTAGCTCCAAGTGCTTTAAATAATGATAAAGAAATACTTTGATTAAAAAAACAAATTAGTATATAAAAACAATAGTATACAAAAATAATATTAGAATATACAGTACATATGTATAGCAAAATATACAGTACCTGGTTCCTGTTCTGGCAGCAATTCCTGGTGTGGCAGAACTGCTGCATTCCATGACTCCAGAATCATCTAGACACCCCCTGGGACTGGCTATGTGCCCCCACAGGGTTAATCCATCAAGCTCCGGTGGGGCAACATCCCCAGCCATCTACCACTATATATATATATATATATATATATATATGTATACTCAAGAGAAGTTCATTCCTTAATGTAGCTGTGTTTATCCAAAATTACCAAAGTACATATCTAACAGTCCATGCTAGCAGCAAGACTATTTCCTCACTGGTTTAATTAACAATCTGTTATACATATATAGCTAAAAATCTCATGTTAATACAATACAATACAATTTATTTTTGTATTGCCCAAAATCACACAAGAAGTGCCACAATGGGCTTTAACAGGCCCTGCCTCTTGACAGCCCCCCAGCCTTGACTCTCTAAGAAAACAAGGAAAAACTCCCAAAAAGACCCTTTTAGGGAAAAAAATGTAAGAAACCTTGGGAAAGGCAGTTCAAAAAGAGACCCCTTTCCAGGTAGGTTGGGCGTGCAGTAGGTGTCAAAAAGAAGGGGGTCAATACAATACAATACATAGAACAGAACAAATCCTCAATACAGTATAAAAATAAAAAATTTACAAGTATGGACCAGAATTTAACAGTAGATGATATCACATAATATGATTTGGATTTGTTTAGAGTCCTGGAGATCTCAGCCATCAAGTTGCCTCCCCCATTTGGCCATTCCACAGCTGAAACAGCGCTGGGCCAGCCAATCCGATGAAAGGACCCCTCTACCCCATGATTCCTGCGATCCTTCATCAAGGATGACTTTATCTTAGGCAGGCAAAACAACTTGGCAGGTGGGCCGTGGCACCAAGTGCCACATTTAAGTACCGAGAAGAGAAACAGAATAGGTGAGAGTTAGTAACAAATTATAACTATCATGTTACTTATGTTTTAGTGCTAATGACTAACAATAGAGATGTAGTTTGTACAGTTAATCAGCAGCTCTAGTCAGGGTGTGCTAAACTGAAGTAGTGCGTCTTCAGCCGGGATTTAAAAGCTAAGACCGAAGGGGCATCTCTTACAGTGGCAGGCAGCCCATTCCACAGTTTAGGGGCCCCGTAACTAAAAGCTCGATCTCCCACTGTTATTTTATTAATCCTTGGAATCATAAGCAGACCGGCATCTTGAGATCTTAATGTGCGCTCTGGTTTGTAAGTCATGATAAATTTAGACAAGTAAGCCGGACCTTGGCCATTTAATGCTTTATATGTTAAAAGAAGGATTTTGAAATTTGCCCTAAACTTAACCGGGACCAGTGTAAGGATCTAAGAACTGGAATTATGTGTTCGTACTTTCTTGTTCTTGTAATAATTCTTACAGCAGCATTTTGGAGTAACTGGAGGCTGTATAAAGAACAGTTTGAGCATCCAGTGAACACCGCATTGGAGTAGTCAATCCTTCTAGAAATAAATGCATGAATTAATTTCTCAGAATCCTGTTTATTTAGAAAGCGCCTTAATTTCCCAACATTTTTAAGATGGAAGAAACATGATTTGGACAACTTTGTAATATGCGCTTTAAATGACATGCTAGAGTCAAAGATAACTCCTAGATTGTGGGCTGATTCAGTAAAATTAATGGGGATTCCAGCTGAGTTAAATGATGACCAAATATTGTTGTGATCAGCGTCATTCCCTCCAACAATTAACATCTCTGTTTTATCTGTGTTTAAAGACAAGTAGTTCTCATCCATCCACTCCTTTAATTCACTAACACAACTAATTAAAGACAACATCGGAGAAACTTCATTTGATCAAAATGAAAGGTATAACTGGTTGTCATCTACATATGAGTGAAAATTAACATTATGTTTCCTAATGAGAGATCCCAGTGGAATCATGTAAAGTGAAAACAGTACAGGTCCCAGTAATGAGCCCTGCAGGACACCATATTGAACTTCTGTGTATAATGATGGAGTACTGTCAGCACATTTCTGTATGTATTGGAATCGATTTGATAAATAAGAACTAAACCAAGCTAGCACAGTGCCTGTAAGCACAACATCATTTTCTAGCCTGTGCAGTAAAATAGAATTTCAATGGTGTGAAATGCTGCACTTAAGTCTAACAACATAATTACAGTGAAGTTTCCTTCATCAGAGGATATCAGAATTACAACCCGCGTTAGTGCCATTTCTGTACTATGACCAGTGCAGAAACCAGACTGGAATTTCTCAAATAAATTGTAATGCGTAAGGTGTGACTGAAGCTGATTGGTGACTACTTTTTCTAGTATATTAGAGAGAAACGATAGATTTGAAATAGGCCTATAATTATTTAGTATGTGTGGGTTTAGTCTGACTTCTTAAGTAATGGTTTAATGACTGACACTTTTAGTGCATCAGGTACTGTGCCATGCAATAATGAACTATTGATAATGTTTAGAATAGGCGCTGCAAGAACATCCATTGCACTTTTTACTAGTTTTGTTGGCACTGGATCTAGGGAACAAGTAGTGGGTTTCATTTTAGAAATGAAAGTTAAGACTTATTGCTCAGTTACAGGTTTAAAATTACTAAAGTACTGAATGCAATGTGAGGCAGGGTCTGCTAAGCTAGTTTGTAGTGTGATGCTGAGATCTGGAATCTTATATTTTTAATTTTCTCATTGAAGAAGTTCATAAAGTCTGCACTGCTAATATTTGTTGGTATTTTGCACTGTAGATCTGAATTCCCATTTGTTAATTTAGCTACTGTACCCGAGGATTTTAATTACAGTGTATTGCTTATTGTAGAATAGTATTCTGAGTGAGCTTTAAAGAGAACTTACAGGGTGCAAAAGGCTATACCATATTCTAAGTAACTATGAGAAACTGACATTCAATAGAAATTAAGTAAAAACTATATGAATTTAACCTAAAACATTAACTTTCTAAGATTGGCTCTTACACTTAATATAGAATTGTTTTTTTTAATTTTAAATGCAAGTCTGACGATATGGTCAGTTGGCTGGGGTGGATGGAAAAAATTTTAAAAACTCCAGATAAGTTGGGGAAAAAAAGCAAAATATATACTGGTTCCTGGCCCAAAGACCATCCAGCCCTCACTGGGCATTCTACTTAACATAAAGGTTCTTAAGTTGTTCTTTATTGTTATTTTTTTCGGCTTAGTCTTAGATGAGTCAACAGAAATGAGTACATTAGAGGATCAACTCAGGTTGGATGGTTGGGAGACAAAGTCAGAGAGGTGAGATTGTGTTGGTTTGGACATGTGCAGAGGAGAGATGCTGAGCATATTGGGAGAAGGATGTTAAGGATAGAGATGACAGGGAAGAGGAAAAGAGGAAGGCCTAAGAGAAGGTTTATGGATGTGGTGAGAGAGGACATGCAGGTGATGGGAATGACAGAGCAAGATAATGAGGACAGGAGGATATGGAAAAAGATGATCTGCTGTGGCAACCCCTAATGGGAGCAGCTGAAAGAAGGAGAAGTCTTAGATGAGTCAACACAGTTGCAAGTTGTGGTATCCACTTTCATTCATACTGTTACTTCAATGAATAATTACAGCAAATTAAAAAATGTATTACCATTTATAAAAAGCTCATAATGCTGTATTTTAAACATGTTTAGCTTTGTATTTTTGGACTGTTGTAAGTTAAAAAGTACATCTCTCTTTATAACAAAATAATCAAATTTTTTATTCTTTCATTGGTAGAATGCTGTATACTACATTTTCAGAGAGAAAATTAATTCTTCTGATATAAAACTGGTAATTCAGCCATAGTAGGGTCTAAAACTGTTAAGTTTTCCTATCCCAAGAAAATAATGTGACATTGTTGGCAGCACGGACTGACAATAAAACCACTCTGCTGTAAAATGCTTTAAATTTATCTGTTCAGTTCATTAAGGTATTGGAGGGTGAGATGATTTATGGGGACGGCTTTCTAGTAGGTCTGTGCATCTCTACTATTAAAAGAAAAGCACCCTGACAAGGAGAAATGAAATATGTCTTTTTTTTGATGAACTACACTATTCTATTTATAAAATGGTACATTTGCAAATAATTTTAATTATTTGAGGAAAAGAGGTGCATTTTGCTCAAGCCTATTTTCAAATGAAACCCTAATGAGACATCATGTTCTGCAGTCATAGACCTGACTAATCCACCAGAAAAGGTTTAGGAGTATCCTTTTGCCAAAACAAATCAGCCACCAAGGAGCAGCTGTTCTTTCAAATGAAAATAACAAAGCTTTACACAGATGTGAACAGATAAAACAACTCTGTGGGACATACTTACAGTAAAGCAAGCATACAGTAGTTTTGCTGTGTCTAATTCACGGTGTCTGTTTCAGACATTATGGTAGTTTGAAACCATCGCTTTACAAGAATTCATGTCAATGAAATGGTGTCATCATGAACAGCCAAATGTTCATGAACAAGATTTTCTAGGCAAAAAGCATTTAAAATATGTAAGCACCCCCAAAGTCCAGAAAACAGCTAACTTTTTAAAGCAGTAATACTCTATATGAATCAGAGTCACACCAGTGAACTTGATTTATAAACAAATCACTGACTGCTTTGTTTAAAATAAAGACTGAATGCAATATATGTTGTAACAAATTTTTGTGACAAATATTCTGATGATAACTTTGAATTTTGGGAAAAGATAAAAACATACTCAACAGGGCCAGGAACCTGAAGGTGGCATTCAGGCCCGAGGAGAGTGGGGTGCAGCCGGTACATTGCTCCGGGGCCTATGAAGCTCAAGGGGGCCCATGAAGCCCAACGCATCCCATAATTTTTATTATAATTAGAACATTTATTTATTTAATTAATTTAATTTTCATTGTATTTTTTTAAATTTTGTAAGTCTGTTTACTTTCAAAATTAAAAAGGCACGTAGGTCACAGGGTACTTAGCAGCAGTCAACAGTTTACAACAAAAGAGACATTTATGAAAGCTGCCCTGGAAGAGAAGTCACGTGGTCTTCAAGGGTATTCCCCGCTCAGTGGGAAGTGACGAGAAGGACGGGGTTCCGGCGCAGTGAGAAAAAAGTAATCAGCCGGCAAACAGGCACGTCACGCAGTCGCCGTGTTCTGAGACAGAAGGGCCCAAACACCTTCTTCGCACCGGGGCCCGGATTTTCTCTCGACGGCCCTGGTGGCATTGATGCTTGGTGGATTGCAATATGTCCTCAGGCTAGCCTCTAAATCACGGGTCTCCAACTCCTGTCCTGGAGAGCTACTGTAGCTGCAGGTTTTCTTTCCAATTCTTTTCTTAATTAGTGGCCAGTTTTTGCTGCTAATTAACTATTTCCCTTTATATTAATTGACTTTTCTTGAGAAGTGGCACGGTGGCGCAGTGGGTAGCACTGCTGCCTCGCAGTTGAGAGACCTGAGGACCTGGGTTCACTTCCCGGGTCCTCACTGTGTGGAGTTTGCATGTTCTCCCTGTGTCTGCGTGGGTTTCCTCCCACAGTCCAAAGACATGCTGGTTAGGTGGATTGGTGATTCTAAATTGGCCCTGGTGTGTTTGTGTGTGTCCTGCGGTGGATTGGCACCCTGCCCGGGATTGGTTCCTGCCTTGTGCCCTGTGTTGGCTGGGATTGGCTCCGGCAGACCCCCGTGACCCTGTGTTCGGATTCAGCGGTTGGAAAATGGATGGATGGACTTTTCTTGAGACTGACCACTGAATTGATTCTTTTTTCCTTAAATGGCACATAAACATAAATTTGATGTGAAGTGAGCCAACAGATGACCAACTAAGTTGGGGCCTCAAACTCCAACCAACTTCACTTCATTCAGTGTCTTAATTTGAAGCCAATTCTCGATGCTAATTTAAACCCGTCATTTAATTCCATGGCGCTCATTCTGCCATGGCAGACATTTCCAAAACTGTTGATTTTCTTTTTAAGAGCGCTGTTAAAATGTTTTGTGGACCTGAGCAGATCAACATTACTAAGGCCTTCGCCTTTCTTTATTTTCACTTATTGTGTGATGGACACAGATTGATGTTTATGTGTTGGTGCATTTTGTGTCTTAATATTGTTTGGTTGCTAATTAAGGAAAAAAGAAATAATTAAGGGGCCTGAGTCTTAAGTTGTGCATCAACTAAAATTAAGGCAAAGAGTTAATTAGCAGGAAAATCTGGTCACTAATTAAGAAAAGGATTAGAATGAAGACCTGCAGCCACAGTAGCTTTCCAGGGGCCTCATGTATAAACGGTGCGTTTCCACATTCAAATCATGATATATAAAACCTACACTTGGCGTAAAGCCACGCACTTTTCCACGGTACCTCATACCCTGTCGTACGCAAGTTCTCCGCTCGGTTTTGCAGACTGGCGGCACCCAGCGTCAAAGCAGTGCTACTGTTCCTGTGTGGTTACCCTTTCTTAGATCCACATCCACGATGGCGGCTTTATCAAATACACTGAAATTAACCGCATATCGATCATAAATTTAATGCATCTGATGTAATTAACCTGTAACAATATAATGGTCCACAGAATGGTCAAACTATTCTAAATACCATAACTGCTTTAGTGTTGTTACTCTTACTGCACCTTCTTCTTCTTCTGTCAGCTGCTCCCGGTAGGGGTTGCCACAGCGGATCATCTTTTTCCATATTACTCGCACTGCACCACTCGGAGTATTCATATCACTGTATCTGAGTGTGAATCACAGATCTACAGCGATTGGAAAGAGAATTATCGGTATACAGCATCAAGCACTCGCTGCCTCAGCCATTCGCTATTTGAACTGCTCTCATCCGAACAACGCTTTACAGCCTTTCCTGTTCGGGCCTCACGGTTCACAAACAGTTTCATCCTAAGAACTATACACACACTCAATCAGTCCATCAAGTGCTCCTTGTAGAACTGTTTGTATTTGCAAGTTACCGTGAGGTAATTGTACTTATGATACCGTTATAATACTGCACAACCTGAGCCACTTTATAAAGCACGTATTTACATATGATGACAATATCATTTTTAAGATGAAATGCAGCAAAATATGTTGATTATATTATACAGATAAAACTTTAACTTTAACTACACGGTGCCACAGCGCTAGCGAGCTTGAGCTTCGTTCACGGTTTGTTCCTGCCTCACGCTGTATTCATGCTGTGGCTGGCGCAACACTGGAAGGATAGATGGATAGAATAATTAAACATTATGAAGATATTTCGATGTTCCTTAAAAGTTTTGAAGAATCGGCGTTCTAAGCTTACAGATGGCTTAATGTCTATTAGAGAGCTGATTGTGTGGCGATTGGGTATTTGGAGAAGGAAAAGTAAGGACAGGAATTGGGGGTTAGTACGTTTGAAAAAGGCAGTACTTCTGTAATAAAGCATTTCATTGAAGGTCGTGCATGGCGCAGCAAGCATCTTGCTGTAAGACATGAACAATCACTGCGCCACCGTGTTCCCATGTTTAATAACATGGTTTAACTCATATCATCATGAAAATGATATCACGTATACTTCTCAGTATTTTAATTACTCAGACAGCTGTAATATTACGAACGTAATGGATTCTGTGTCCTGTCGGAGGAAGAGCACATAGTGATTCAGGCACATAGAGCACATAGAAGATCAAATACACAACAAATCATTTAACGTGCTACTTTAGTTACGATGGGATTTGAGAAACTAGTAAATTAAACGATTTTATGATGAAGTTTATGATGTTCTACTTTAATGACAAAATAAGCTATGTGATTAAAGTGGAAATTTTGAGATTAAAGTTGACATTTCGTGCTTTTTTCACACTGTGTCCATATTTTTTTTTTCACTGTACCCTAATAAGCTTTCATATGACACTCAGACGTTGGGCTACGAGTCGCCTTTTCACGCCGACTTTGATATGTGACAACTTTTTTATTTCGGCACTTTGCGACTTTGTGAACTTGAGCTTTCGAGTTTCTCCGACACGCTATGTCACTCGATCAGTTTCCTTTTGTTGCTTATATAACTGTTTAAACCAACAAATAGTACGTTTTTCTTTGCCTCCATTTGGTATTCGCTGAAATTCTTCTATTTTTCCTCGTACTTTTACCATTGCCTTTTCTCAGAGCTATTTATATTGCTTTGCATATTCAAAGAGGTTTAATTCTGGGAGGAGTTGGGGCGGGACAGCAGGCGCGTGCACGTGCGTTTATTTCCACACTGAACGGGATTTATGTAGCGGAAGAACGTGGAAGTTGGCGAACGCACAGATCCCTGCATCTGGATTTTTCTGTGCGTAAGCACATTTCAGCTTTTGTGCTTACGTCATGTTATAGTGCGAATTCTACGCACGGCGTTATGCATGAGGCCTCAGGACTGCAGTTGGAGACCCCTACTCTAAAGTGTTCTTTAATAACATAGCTGGGACAACAAAGCGGTGAGTTTTGGGAATTCTGCTAGTATAGGTAGCAAGTTGTATAGAGACATTATGGACGCCTGCTCTTTGCTATGAGTTTAAAGCAAGTATATTGCAAAAAACAAATTGAAGAAAATAAATATCTTGTTTTATGTAAAGTTTCCATGTTTAATGCATGTTTAATAAAAATGTGACTACTGAACTGAGGTGTTACTGACCATCATATTATTACACATTTTGGAGGACATGGTAGAATGTTGGATTAGGTCAGCCAAATTCTTAGTTTTCATGCTTTGTGTGACTGAATTCTTCCTAGAAGATTACTTTTTTCAGGGATGTTATTAATTGGACGTTTTGGTGCTCTCTGATTTGTGTTTATTTGCTGTTATTTATGTTAGCTTGACTTTAATTACATTTTAGCCAAAATGTTTGAATCTCTTGTATTACTGATTGTTTATTTATTTATCAATATGTGATTATATACGTAAATTATGTATGATTGTGCTCTTTCCTATTGCTTTATTATACATGTAAGTTTGTATAATCACCCTGAGCCTGTCTTTACCTGTAAAGAAACTGGATGGAGATCATCAAGCACAGTTCCTAGTATGTTTGTTTACGGGAAGACGTGGCATACATAAATAAGTATACAAAACTAAACAAACCTCATCTCAATCAAGAAAAAGAAACTAATTAGATAGAATTCATCATGACAAACAACTCTCCATAACTGAAGGGTGGATGACACGAAAGTTATATTTCCAGGACTGTTGAAGCAAATAGCATCATTTCATTTTTTGAAAAAGACCCGATACAATTAAACCCACATACCTGTGATGTAAATGCAACCAAGGCATCTTCAGAAGAATTATTACTAGTCCTTGAACATTTTCTGTAACACACTTACAATAACAACTAAAGGCAGGAACATTTTTAAACTCATTTAACAAGGGTCAGAGCAGATGGGACTTGTTGATGAACACAGAAATGATGTTATACTTGAGTGAGTTCTGTTGTTCATGTTCATTGACAGGGTTTGCCCTGAGGGAAGTGTTTGCACATATTGTACAAAACTGTATTTCTGTTCTTGCTGTGCTATATTAAAACCTGATACACTTCACGTATGTGATATTTTAAATATTGTACATGTCTTGAATTTTAACATGTTTTGTTAAGTGGGTTGCTTATCCAGTTGATACAAGAAGAAGGCAAATTCTTTCTCATTTCACCTTTCTGGGACTTGTGTCAGAACCTGCAATATTTCAGCGCATGTTAAGGATTTCTGTTTATCAACTGCTTCCTTATGCTCAGAAATATTTGAGTTTTCTGGTTCAAATCAGAATTTCCTTTTGAAATATTTACTTATTGAGCTTGATCATCATGTATTACAAACTACTATATGAATAACTGCTTTACAACTGAGCAAATAACAGCCAAAAATGCATAATCAACACTAACAAGGCAATAGGGTTGCTTGCATGGTAATTTTAAAAATAGATTGCCTTTGAGCTAGTAGCATTCTCTCAGTAATGATGTTGATTAGCAGAATAATCAGTCATGGCTTCCTGACTGGGTGGGTCAGGCTTCTCTCAGTGGGGACTTCAGCCCTACAACTAAGTAAGAGGAGATGGGAAATTGATAAAGCCTCCCAGTTTCCTTAAATCACTCTAATGTGAGAACATCATGTTCTTCTTGGTGTAATATTTCATTCTATTTATCCACTATAAAATGAAGTAGCACAACATAATTGTTTATTACTAAATAGTACTTTAATAATAGAGCATTTCATTTTAATTATTTTTTAAAAATGCATACGTTTCTTTATTTGAGTCCACTACTACCTCAAGGCATCAACTATAATTCTGAGAACAAAGCATTCTCCTCTATAAAAATAACACTCTTTCCCACATTTTATGAAAGATTTCATGTTTTTCCTGTTTAGGATAACAAGTGCTGAAGTTTCAGTGGCTTGATGTTTTCAGTTTGTGATGAAGTGGCATTTTGATCATTTCCTCTGACAGCCAACACAGCTGCTGTCAAGACTTGAATATCACTCCTCTCCCTTTCCTCCATAAAAGATGTCTTCTTTTTTTGCCAGCAAGCTTTCTACATTATGCAGACGCAAAGAACACAATAACCTTTCTCTCTAGTTCTCCTATCTGAGGCACTTTTCATGAATAGTTACTGTAATTTTTCAGCACTTTGATTCCATATTCTTCCTGCAGAATGGCTCCAGTGTGTTGCTTTATTTCATAATAAATCTACAAGTTCAGTTTCACCGTTAACATATAATCATTGTATTTTTCTATTGCAGTGTTAATATTGTTATGTAGATAAGTGAGCTGAACAGTTTGACAAACACAAAATCATCACTTAACCATCAAAACAAATACAAACAAAATCTGTTTTTACAGACTCATTTGTTCATTTTATTAACCCGCTTATACCAGGACATAATAATGAAGAACTCAAAGCTTATCCTGACAACTTTGAGCACAAGACCAGAATCGAGCTGGGTGGGTATGTCAATCCATCATGGAGCTCAGACGCTCACTCACTCAAATTCTCTCTTATTGAACTAATTTAGACTCACCAATCAACTAAACCTCTGAATCTTAGGGATTTGTAATGTAATGGAAGTTCAGGAAGAGCTCTGTTTAATAAATAATCTCTCTGTCTTTGAGATTTTTCAATCCCAATTGAAACTGTGTCTTAATTTAAGAAGATGGCATGCACAAGGAAAGATATGGAATAATTCTTTGCATTTATATAGCGCTTTTCTCACTACTCAAAGTGTTCAGCAATTGCAGGTTAAGGGCCTTGCTCAAGGGCCCAACAGAGCAGAGTCTCTTTTTGGCATTTACAGGATTTGAACCGGCAACCTTCCGATTGCCAGTGCAGATCCCTAGCCTCAGAGCCACCACTCCATTGCAACACTACATCTGTAGTACATGACTGATCAGTTTATTCATCTTAATCTGTCTAGTTTATTAAACAAACCCACAGAATCAGTTCTGAAAATGTTAGGATCAGCCATAGTTGAAATTTCCAATTTCTTTATTTTGCAGATGAGCCAGTGTTCTGAATAAGACAACATTATCTTGGTTTTTGTTCAAACATTCCCTTTTTCCATTCCATTCTTCACTTTCTTTTGAATGTCAATGTCAAAACTTTTGACACAGATTTTCACCCTTTCTTGACCCAGAGTTCTGGTTGCTCTCCTAGAAAATAGTTTTTGTGTGTATTGGACATTCTAGTGATGATTTCTTGTCTTGTTCTTTGACAACAATTTTGTTTAGGGTCTCAGTACTTAACCTCTGACAATCAAAAGCACCATCAGCCATCCAGTAAGCCTAAAAGATAAATTATTTTTATTTTTTATGTGCACTCTTGGATTGTGAGGCTGAACTATAAATTGATACTTCACACTTTTTTAGTGAGTTAAATGTAATTATGTTTAATAAGCACAGCACTCTATTTAGTATGTTAATTTCCTAAAATTGTGTGAAAGAAAAAAAATATTCTTTTTAAATATTGAGGTGAACCTCTGCTTCCAGAAATATGCCAAAGGTACCAGAATGTTTAAACAAATAAAATCTGGTGTTAAACCCCATCCTCGAAACCTTCCTCCATACGCCCCTGAATCATTTTGGGATCAGAGGTGGCTGTCCCTTTGCTTCTGGGACACAATACTGTAACTCCTTCTAAAAGGTCATGGTATCCTTCAATATCTGATTCTTCTGTTGCTCTGACAGAGTAAAGTCTAACAGAGGGGTATTAAAGGAAATGTACAGGACCGGACTTGGCGACCCCTGATCGAGACTAAATGTATAGTAGAAGCACATTTTGCTTGAAATCTAACACTAAAAATAAATTTTGATGGATGAATGTAACATCATGGCCTAGTGCAAAGTTGGCATTTCATTTTTCTTTAACGTTGCAAATAAGAATTTCATTTTAAGCAAAGACTAGTAAACTGAAATCAATGCTGTGTGTGTAACACCAACATCCACCTCAGCCAAAGTGAATTACTGTACCTATGAGACTAAAAAGATGAGTTTCAATGTAGAGAACTTGCAGAATTGGCTTCTCACTATGTATAAGCAGATGCCTCATTTTGAGAGGTCAGATTGTTAGTTACCATAACGTGACATTTTATTTGTTTCACGCTTCTTTGGTTGTGTTATTCGGTTCACCAAGGAAAATGGCCATCAACTCATACTTGCATTCTTGATAGTGAATGATATACAGTACATTAATTAATCAGCCAAAGGGCTAGACTTAAGTGCTCCCAAAACCTTATGCGAAATGTCACCTCTACTCTTTTTTTGTAATGGAATCGAAGCAAAACTTTCATTGCTGTCTGTATCTGCTCAGCTGGGGCACAGCCTCTCTCTGAAACTGGCTATCTGTTTATGGTGTAGCCCTCAACAAATGATATGTGCAAACATTACCTAAAAATTCTGTCAGTCCATTGTAGAACCTGATGGATGTTCGCTGCATTTTGTTTTCACCCGTGCTGGGAAGTTTCCTTGCTTTTGTCTAAATGAAACACCCAAGAGAAAGACCCCTACTTCTGCTACTGATCAATATGATGGTTGTTCAGTAACAAGCTGCATTGGGTTCTTGAAAAAATATAAAATTTTACATCCAGACCAAAATATTCTGCTTTTTTCAAATGTGTTCTGAATCTCTAGTTTAGTTTGTATGTCTTAAAAGTGAATCATTGTAGTATTTTTTTCTTACCTGTCTGTTTGGTGTAAGAAAACGAAGAGTTGGTGATGAACTCCGTTCAGTATGTTGACCAGCCTTTGACTTAATCCTGCATTTGGAAGCTGTCACTGAATATCACGGGTGCTCAATCTTCTCATGGTGGCTCATTCTATCAGATTCAGACAACACTTCCCTACAATAAGTCAGTATTATTATTACAAGGAGGAGTCAAACTAAAGTTAGAAAATGGGATTCATCCGAAAATGGAACGAATCTTAACAAAACTGATCATGTCATTTCTCAATGTAGTCCCCACCCTTATCAATGCACTTGTGCCACCTGCCTGGAAGTGCCAGCAGAATAAAAGGTTTTGTTTTGTCCTCTCTGCCATTCGTGCCCCGGAGTTACTGTCACACACTACATGCCTAGGGGTACTACAGTCACTAGTGCAAGTTACTGCGACTTGCTGGAGACCAATGTGAAGCCTGCTATTCGATCCAAACGGCGGGGACTGCTGTCTCAAGTAGTCCTTTTGCTGCCATACTGCTAAGAACACCAAGGCTTGTCTGCAGAAACTGAAGTTTGAGGTATTGCCACATCCTCCTTATTCGCCAGATTTGGTATCCATAGGATTTCCACCTTTTTGGACCGCTAAAAAAAACATCTGGGTGGTCGTCAATTCAAGACAGATGACGACGTGAAAAAAGCGGTGCACAAGTGGTGGCGAGGACAAGACAAAAACTTATTCTATTGGCACTGCCAGGCAGGTGATACAAGTGCATTGAGGAGGGTGGAGACCACATTGAGAACTGATTTTATTAGTTTTGTTAAGGTTCGTTCCATTTTCTAATAAATCCCATTTTCTAACTTTAGCTTGACTACCCCTCATCTATACTAATAAAAGGCAAAGCCCTCACTGACTCACTCATCACTTATTCTCCAACTTCCCGTGTAGGTAGAAGGCTGAAATTTGGCAGGCTCATTCCTTACAGCTTACTTACAAAAGTTAAGCAGGTTTTAATTTCGAAATTCTATGTGTAACGGTCATAACGGTCGACAACGTCCGCCATGTTAAACTTTCGTATTTATGGCCCCATCTTCACGAAATTTGGTAGGCGGCTTCCCTGCGCTAACCGAAACCGATGTACATACTTATTTCGGAAGCTGTGAGAAAACAGTAAAAAGGAGGCGTGTCAGACGTCATCGTACATTTTCTGATGCAGCTAGACGGAAACAACTTCGTGATGCTGCCGCCAAATAGTCGCAGAAAAATCCACAAGTTCATAGACACGCTGTTGCTAAATACTCGCAGGCAAATCCACAAGTTCATAGAGATGCTGTTGCTAAATACTCGCAGGCAAATCCACGAGTTAATAGAGCTTCTGTTTCTAGGTACGATCCCAATAACGAAAAGCGGCTCATATGAAAACAACAAAACAGTACACATTGGATCCATGGATGTTGACTGTGAGTATTGTCAAGCTCATAGGTGGAAATGCAAGTCTCCTGGTTTGTGCTGTAACGGTGGTAAAGTCTCTCTCACTCCTTTATATAAGCTTCCTGACCTTCTTGAGGGCCTGTTAAATGGCGAACATCCTCAAAGTGAGCATTTCTTGAACAACAGTCGAAAGTACAACAGCGCATTTCAAATGACGTCATTTGCTGCTAACCAAATCGTTGAGGGAAATTTTATGCCTTCATTTAAAGTCCAGGGACAAGTGTATCACTCGATTGGCAGTCTTTTACCTATGCCGACTGAGGAACACAAATTTTTGCAGCTTTATTTCGTCTGGGACGATGAAAAGGAAGCACAAATGCGGTGCGCTAATAGACCATCCATCGCTCCGGTCTCTTCATTCCCTTCCTTGCTTCGCCACGGTATTCACGTCTCCCTTCTGATAACTGTAGCCTTTTTATTTAATCCATGGCTTCTCCGCTGTTTTATTGTTCGTTTATTACGATTATAGTTATTGTGTAGGTATTTTAGACTTGGTTTACATTGTTCAGGTACCCATTTCCTTTATCGTTCCAACTGTACCCCATTAACATGTCTATCGAGGTGATCACTATCGATCAAAGAACTGTCACTTACCGAGTGGTTTCCATGCCCAGAGATGGTGACTGCCTTTTCCATTCTCTGTGTTACGTATTGCACGGCCATATCAGGCTCACTCTTGATATCCGGAGGAACATTGTGTCTTATGCATTGAATGACTGGGACAGGTTCAAGTTGTGCACTGATGACGGTACAGGAGATAATTATACTACACTGGAGCACTATAAGAGTGAAATGCTTAAGCCCTTCACCTATGGTTCTGCATGTGAGTTGATGGCTGCCACTGAATTGTTTGGTTGTCGCTTTGAAGTGTACCAAAATGGCCAAATATTTTACACCTTTGGACAACCGCCAATGCCTGTTAAACATCTTAGATTCACAGGTGACGATTTGAGTAATGGACACTTTGATGTTTATGAATGTTTAAACTCTCAAAAGCTGGATGCGAAGTTATCAATGAAACCCATTTCAATTCAAACGCCTCCAATTTCCAGTAAGGCTCTGCTTCGCAATGACAATTAATAAGTCTCAGGGACAGACCCTACAAAAGGTTGGCATTGATTTGAGACAAGATTGCTTTTCACATGGCCAACTGTACGTTGCATGGTCAAGAGTGAGCTCAGCGCACAGCTTGGTCATATTACAACCGGAGGGCCGAACTGACAACGTGGTATACAAAGAGATCCTTAACAAATAATTATTTGTATATTTTCCCTCAGTTTAAAAAGGTTTACTTTTCTTCTTAATAAAAATTTTAAGGCAGTACTTCTCCGCTGCAATGTGCGGGTATTTTGCTAGTATTATATATAACCAAAGATAAATTAGATAGAACTTATTAAAAAAATGTTAATACTCTTTAGTAGAATCTAAACTCTGTATATGTGAATAATATTGTAAATAACTTTACAATGTAAAAAGGTATTTTTATAAAGTATAAATAATAGTACATGTTGCACATAATACGTTAAATTAACAGTAACAGGGGGGTCAACTTTGGCAAGAGATTACCGGGGACAAAACATATTTTGTAGAGGACAAGACAAACTGTAATTAATAATCCAGAGTTTTAAAATATGAAGAATACCCAGGGAGCATATCCCCAGAGAGAACCAGAGCAAAATGAAAGAGTGGCACCCTGTGAGGAAAGTTCTGTGCTATTAAAGAAATACTCCACCCAAAACTTATAAATGTTTTTATCTAATGCTTTCCTGGTGTTGTTTAAAGTGATGCCAAGAAAAATTTTTATCTCATATTTTCATGGATAGTGGAGATTACAAATTTTATGTTATAATCGACAACTGAATAACATCAAACAATATTAAAACTTCCCTAAAAAATCTCAGATTACTCATGTCACATAATCCTCATGTCAGTTATCCTTTAATTTGCTCACAACGTCTATAACAATCTTATGAACTGAAGACAGGACTCTTGAGCAGTGAATGAGGAGGGGAGGAGGATCTTTAACTGAAAAGCTCAGTCACATTTGTGCACTACTCTGATTTTCTGAATGTATTTACTTAAAAATATTTTACCAAAAACTGCATGATACTGTTCATTTCGTGGAACACTTAACAATGTGGACCAGTGACTGACATTCTTTCTTTCTCATTCACCGAGTTGACTTTGTTGAGGTAGGCTTCTTTTTCTGATTTGTTCTCAAAAAGATAATATTGGTTATTTCTTAGTCTATTTTTGTTATAACAATTTGATCACAAAAATGTGTAAATGTATCACTCCAAAATTATAAATATGTCTTGAATGGGAAAAACTGTTAAAATCAGAAGTGAATCTGAAGTCAGTTCAATGTAAAGTGTACTATGTAAAAAAGAGTGTGTGTGCATGTTTGTGTAGCAGAATGAGAGGATGAATGAGCTTTAGAGTTGATGTGTTATGTTGGCAAGTCTCAGGATGTCTGCAGTTACATAGAAGCACTAGTATGGGTATATGTGGGCAACAAAGCATGAGAGCTTCAGAGTGGCTACACTTAATTAAAGAGAGGCACAGCTTGGTGACACTCACAACACATTTAAATAGTAGCACTAGAGTATGTTTAAGAGACTCTGCTGGTATATGTGAAGTGAAATCATGAGTGCATATTAGCCATGTTATACAGTATTAAAATGCAAATGGCAAACAGAGTGATCTGAAAAGGGAGGTTCTTGTACAACAATAGAGAGGCACAAGTAGGAAAAAGAGAATGACTGAAGAGGTAAACATACACGTGTTTATAGTTTTTGGTGCATCTGCAAATTATTTAATATTCTTACACTCTTTTGCATACATTATTTGTACAATACAATGTACATGTCAAAGTCTATGTATATTGTGAGTTAACTTTAGTCCAAAGCTTTTCTTAAAATTTTGATTAAACAAAGAGTTCAAAATGAAACATGAATAATAAAGTAATCTAAAACTTTATAAAACTACCAGCCTTTAGTGAAAGGTTGTCTTAAATTGGAAACTATTATCACAGCTTCATCCCACACAATAGTTGCTTATGAAAGAAAAAATGTAATTTATTTTGGAAAGAGTGTATAATGTGAATTATGGTTAGATTGTGTGCATTTCATTGCTACATTTTTAAGAAGATATTCCCAAAGTTCTGTTTTTTTCATTATGAAGAATTTAGGTTCTGTATAAAGGGAGCTTCTCTTGTATATTAATTATATAAACGATGTTCAAAATCATTCTCTCTGTATTGTTTTGTATACTGTAAACAATATGCAGAATTCATCTAAGATAATTAGAAATTATTTTAATTTATATTAAAGTTCAGTATCATCTTTCAGTTTATCCATCCATCCATCCATTCTCCGACCCGCTGAATCCGAACACAGGGTCACAGGGGTCTGCTGGAGCCAATCCCAGCCAACACAGGGCACAAGGCCGGAACCAATCCCGGGCAGGGTGCCAACCTACCGCAGGACACACACACACTCACACCTACACACCAAGCACACACTAGGGCCAATTTAGAATCGCCAATCCACCATGTCTTTGGACTGTGGGAGGAAACCCACGCAGACACGGGGAGAACATTCAAACTCCACGCAGGGAGGACATGGGAAGCGAACACAGGTTCCCAGATCTCCCAACTGCGAAGCAGCAGCGCTACCCACTGCGCCACCGTGCCTGCCCCTTTCAGTTTATCCATCCATCCATTATCCAACCCACTGAATCCGAACACAGGGTCACGGGGGTCTGCTGGAGCCAATCCCAGCCAACACAGGGCACAAGACAGGGGAACCAATCCCGGGCAGGGTGCCAACCAACCGCAGGACACACACAAACACACCCACACACCAAGCACACACTAGGGCCAATTTAGAATCGCCAATCCACCTAACCTGCATGTCGTTGGACTGTGGGAAGAAACCGGAGCGCCCGGAGGAAACCCACGCAGACACGGGGAGAACATGCAAACTCCACGCAGGGAGGACCCGGGAAGCGAACCCAGGTCCCCAGGTGTCCCAACTGCGAGGCAGCAGCGCTACCCACTGCGCCACCGTGCCACCCCTTTCAGTTTATTGTACTGTTAAAATGTTTTTGTGATAAGATAGAGTTTAAGGTTTATTTAAATCATTTTCCACAGAGAAGACTAAAATGAAATATTTGAGTAATGTTTCTTAAAGTATTCTTAATGTTTTACAACTATTGTATTATTACCATTTCATAATATACAGGAAAATGTACAAGGAAATTATTTTCATTTGAATATCAATTTTTGGTCTCTGGACAAAAGAACTTAAAAACTGATAGTTTTCTCCTAAATTTTCACAACACATCAACAACAACAACATTTATTTCTATAGCACATTTTCATACAAACAATGTAGCTCAAAGTGCCTTACATGAAGAAGAAAGAGAAAAAAAAAGACAAAATAAATCATTAAAATTAGGGAACACTAATTAACATAAAATAAAAGTAAGGTCCGATGGCCAGGGAGGACAGAAAAGACAAAAAAAAAACTCCAGACGACAGGAGAAAAAAAAAAATCTGCAGGGGTTCCAGGCCAAGACCACCCAGCCCCCTCTAGGCATTCTACCTAACATAAATGACATCAATCAGTCCTCATTGTATTCAGGGTTTCAAATGTGAAACACAACAAAAGTTCACAAGAGCTAGTAATCTGCTTTATTGCTCCTCGCTCTGATCTACTGTCATTTACCTTCATCTAACTTTTAAAATCATATTTTATTCTTACATCATTCTTTGCCTACAGTACCTGATTAAGAAAGTTATTCATTTATCAGTGTGCTGGAAAAGATACATAAACTGGGAAAAAATCATGTACTCGCATGTACTAGCATTCAAGTAATCAGACTGCTATTTAGATGTATGAATATCTATAAATATATATATTATAAGAAGAACACAGGATGGACAGGCGTCCTGGCCAGGAGTCTGGAAGATCCCTTACCTGGACGGGAGGCCCTAAGGGAACATAAAGACCCCGGTTGGATTTAACACCTTCCCATACCATGAAAGAGGACAAGGAAGGACTGTACCTGGAGAATGTTTAGTCTCCCCAGGTGCTAGATGGCATCCCTCCCTCTCTGGGCCCATTCAGGAACCAGCAGGGAATGTTGGGAGTTGTTGTACTGCAGCACAGCCTTGATGGGGGTACCGCAAGGGAGTGCTGCAGGGAGATGCTCTCCCCAAAATATAGGACTTTTGTATGACCCGGATATACTCTTTCGTGGATGAGCCCTGGCACCGGAAATACTCCCAAGTCCTTAATAAAAGGGACCACACTCCCTTATCCAGGCGAGTCAGAGCTGGGAGGAAGCAGCGCAACATTTGACTGCAGGAGAGTAGTGCGGAGGTGAGAGAAAAGCCTGTGGTTGTGTTTGTGCTATAGTAAAGGTATTGTGATAAATAAACCCATCCTTTATTTGAACCCTGGACTCTTTGTGTGTTCATGTTCAGGTTCTTGGGCTCGCTGATGCCCTGGTTTCTATCACAATATATATACTATACTGTATATGTATATATACTGTACACTATGTGGACAAACGTATTGGGACACACCTCTTAATTATTGAATTCAGGTGTTTAACTCAGACCCACTGCCATAGGTATATACCATCAACCACCTAGCCATGCAGTCTCCATTTACAAACATTTTTGAAACAAAATGGGTCATTCTGAAAAGTTCAGTGCCTTCAAGCGTGGTACCATAGGATGCTAATTTTGGAATAAGACAGTTTATGAGATTTCATCCCTGCTGGATATTCAACGGTCAACAGTAAGTGGTATTACTGGAAAATGGAAACGTTTAGGAACAACAGCAACTCGGTCACAATGCAGTAGACTACATAAAGTCACAGAGCGGGGTCAGAGACTACTAAGATGCATGGTGTGTAAAAGTCACCAACGCTCTGCTGATTCCATAGCTGAAGATTTCTAAACGTCCACTGGCATTAATGTAAGCTCAATAACTGTGTGACAGGAGCTTCATGGAATGGGTTTCCATGGCCGAGCAGCTACATGCAAGCCTCATATCATCAAGTCCAAAGCCAAGTGTCAGATGGAGTGGCGCAAAGCACACCACCACTGCTTCTCTGTTTGGCAGTCAGATATTCACGTTTGGGTTTGGCAGATGCCAGAAGAACATCACCTGCCTGACTGCATTGTGTCAACTATGAAGTTTGGTGGAGGAGGGATAATTGTGTGGTAGCTGCTTTTCAGGGTTTGGGCGAGGCCCCTTACTTCCAGTGAAGGGCAATCTTAATGCTTCAGCATATCAAGGCATTTTGGACAACACTATGCTTCCAACTTTGTGCAAACAGTTTGAGGAAGCTCTTTTCTATTCCAGCATGACTGTGACCCAGTTCATAAAGCAAGGTCGGATGAGTTTGCTATGGAAGAACTTGACTGGCCTGCACAGAGTCCTGGCCTCAACTCCATTGAACACCTTTTGGGATGAACTGGAATGGAGATTGTGAGCTAGACCTTCTCATCCAACATCAGTGCCTGATCTCATAAATGCTCTACAGAATGAATGGCACAAATTCCCACAGAAACACTCCAAAATCTTGTGAAAAGCCTTCCAAGAAGAGTAGAAGTTGTTATATCTGAAAAGGGGGGGGATCCATATTAAAGTCTGTGTATTTGAATGCAATGTCATTAAAGTCCCTGTTGGTGTAAAATACTGTATATATATATATATATATATATATATATATATATATATATATATATATATATATATATATATATATTATATATATATATATATATATATATATATATATATATATATATATACTGTAGGTACTGTATCTGGCTTGTATTTCTGATTATCGTGGAGTCCAAATAATTTAAACCTCTTCTGTTTATTTGGTTTTAAACTTTTTTTCAATTTTCTTAATTAGGAGTCATCATAATTTTTCTGCTTTTTATATTTTCTTTTTAATAAATTATGGCCTTACATCCATCCATCAGGAATAATTTTTGATTTAAAGGTATATCAGAATATATTAGAAAATAAGAGGGACTTATTAGAGTCTAATAAATACCCATCTGTTTCCCATAATATCTAAACTGTATTTAAAAAAAAAATGTATCTGTTTGTTTACTGTGCTCAGTATTAATCATCCTCTAGGCACATTTGATTTAATTTCAAGTGATTTCATTCCACAGATGGAACTTAAGTTCTGTTTAATTTCATTATCAGTCCTGTTTAAATTATGTTAAGGACAATTCTGATAGAAATATTAAGGTAAGACATAACAATAAATAAGTTATTACAATGTCCTGTGCAATATTTTGTTTAGTGGGCATCAACACTGCCTGGGGCAAGAAGGGATCACAGAGCAAATGCAAGATAGATAATGGGCCCAGCAGTATCCATACTTTATAAGATGGGTCAGAATGATGAACCTTAAAGCCATATCTCGCAGTTATTACTCCAGCCCACCTCAAAGTGATAATGAGCTTATGGGAGAGTTCCTTCAGAGTGTTGTGTGGCATCAGTAGGTAGAAAATATGGGAGCAACAAGGAATGTGTTGTCCTTTAATTATAAAATGAGAATCAGGAGTAGTGCATCTGATCCCAAAAAAGATTTCAGACACTGCTCACAACAACCAAAGGTCAGTCTCTACTAGAGGCACTTTCATCTTGGAAATAAATGGTGAGCTTGTGCAAGGCTGCAGTGGCAGGGAGTGAGCGCAGGTGAAAAGATGAGAAGGGTTCAGGAGTGGACATGGGAGGTAAGTGGGAGAAAGACACAAAACAGACACACATGAACCCAGGTACTACGATGCAGTGTGACATTTTGTTTTTTTTAATTATCTATTTAAGAAAAACATTTCATACACACTGACTAACAGATGAACCTCCTTTTGTGTTATGTTTAATAAAATGAAGCAAATCTTTCAATTAATATTTCAGCGACACCACGACTTTATAAAGTAAGTGATGAAGAAATTATGATAGTAATGTATTGCGGTAATTCAATAAGATTTCAACACTTCCATTTTAATGAATCAATGTTATTCAGGGTTCTGTGAAATATGATTTACGAAGCATGTCACAGATTCTTTGAACAATGTATTTACTGTATATATAAGTACCCACTATTTGATAGGATATTACATTAAGTATGAGGCAGAAAAGAACTGTGGTAAAATGGTCGAGGAATGGCAGATTTTAATAGTAAATGATAGGTTATTAGTTAATACACCGTTTATTAAAAATTTATTGATATTCCTCACTTACCTAATTATTATTCAATAAACTGAGAAGCAAACAATGATACAGACTTTTTTATCTTAAAAGTAACTGTGTTACCCTGGTTCACCCAGGAAATTTTTCAAGACAATGAACCTCAGTTATAGTGCAGTTAATCAGGTGTATCAGAAGTACTATGTGACTAACTAAGTACTTTTCTTTGTATAGTATGTATAGTTTTTTTCAGAAAGGGCCCAGATTATTGGTAGGCAGTGTGGAGTAGTGATAAAGGCTTTGGATGTTGAATCTCAAATACAGAGGTGGGTTCAAATCCTGCTACTGACACTGTTTTACCTTGAGCAAGTCACTTCACATGCCAGTACTCCAGTTAAAAAGAAACAAATACATACATTTAACTAATTTTATCTCAAATATTGTAAGTCGGTTTGGATAAAGGTGTTTGTCAAATCTCTCTATTATTATAAAAAAACCCTGGGATGAGACAAGACTTTTTCAGAGGGATACTTTCAAGTCCCGCAAGACGAGACTGTGCCAAGAGATTTAACCACGTCTGGGGCCGGAAATAAAAGACAAAGAGTAGATGACAAAGTAGAACGCCATAAAGAATTCAAAAACGCTGGCGCGATACACATGAAGAGCAGGTTTGAGATAATGAAAGTACTAAAATTCGAAAGTCTCAAAAAAATGATAGTAAAGATTGCATTAGCGCAAACAAATGGAAATTATTACTCGGGGAAATAATGGAACAGCGAAAAGAGATTGAATATATTGTTTGTATTTAAACTTTAAGTCAGAGACTTGCAAATCATCTAATTCATGTTGCCATCAGGGAAGAGTAGTGTTTCTTCGCAATGAAGAGACGTATCTGTGAGAATTAAAATATTTGTTGTTTGGTGAAAGTGAAATCCACATACGCGAGCGGCAGAGATGCGAAGTGGCTGGCGCATAGCGTAGGTGTGGGGGTTGGCGAGCGAAGCCCGCTAGTAATAATAATAATAATTATCAGGTCATTTGATATGGTTGCTCACGGACATGCTACATACAATTGTCCTTGAGTAAAACATTCTGCTATAGATCCTAGTGGTTTGGTTTTTGTGGATGGTCATTGCAAACTGTTTTAAAGGAAAGTGTATTCTTTTGAATGGAAATGGGTAGTCAGTAGGAATAATGTAAAATTTGAGTTTATATGTTAGTACCATTATTAGATGTTTACGATTTTCTTTTGTTTATGTTATTCACTCAAGAATTTCTTTTCATGTTTTTTTTTCCATTGTATTGGGTTCCCCTTTAAAGTCTGTAGTTAGAAATGCATACTGTATATATATACATATATATATATATATATATATGTATGTATATATATGTATATATATATATGTATGTATATATATATATATATGTATGTACAGTGGTGTGAAAAACTATTTGCCCCCTTCCTGATTTCTTATTCTTTTGCATGTTTGTCACACAAAATGTTTCTGATCATCAAACACATTTAACCATTAGTCAAATATAACACAAGTAAACACAAAATGCAGTTTTTAAATGGTGGTTTTTATTATTTAGGGAGAAAAAAAATCCAAACCTACATGGCCCTGTGTGAAAAAGTAATTGCCCCCTTGTTAAAAAATAACCTAACTGTGGTGTATCACACCTGAGTTCAATTTCCGTAGCCACCCCCCAGGCCTGATTACTGCCACACCTGTTTCAATCAAGAAATCACTTAAATAGGAGCTGCCTGACACAGAGAAGTAGACCAAAAGCACCTCAAAAGCTAGACATCATGCCAAGATCCAAAGAAATTCAGGAACAAATGAGAACAGAAGTAATTGAGATCTATCAGTCTGGTAAAGGTTATAAAGCCATTTCTAAAGCTTTGGGACTCCAGCGAACCACAGTGAGAGCCATTATCCACAAATGGCAAAAACATGGAACAGTGGTGAACCTTCCCAGGAGTGGCCGGCCGACCAAAATTACCCCAAGAGCGCAGAGACGACTCATCCGAGAGGTCACAAAAGACCCCAGGACAACGTCTAAAGAACTGCAGGCCTCACTTGCCTCAATTAAGGTCAGTGTTCACGACTCCACCATAAGAAAGAGACTGGGCAAAAAACGGCCTGCATGGCAGATTTCCAAGACGCAAACCACTGTTAAGCAAAAAGAACATTAGGGCTCGTCTCAATTTTGCTAAGAAACATCTCAATGATTGCCAAGACTTTTGGGAAAATACCTTGTGGACTGATGAGTCAAAAGTTTAACTTTTTGGAAGGCAAATGTCCCGTTACATCTGGTGTAAAAGGAACACAGCATTTCAGAAAAAGAACATCATACCAACAGTAAAATATGGTGGTGGTAGTGTGATGGTCTGGGGTTTTTTTGTTGCTTCAGGACCTGGAAGGCTTGCTGTGATAGATGGAACCATGAATTCTACTGTCTACCAGAAAATCCTGAAGGAGAATGTCCGGCCACCTGTTCGTCAACTCAAGCTGAAGCGATCTTGGGTGCTGCAACAGGACAATGACCCAAAATACACCAGCAAATCCACCTCTGAATGGCTGAAGAAAAACAAAATGAAGACTTTGGAGTGGCCTAGTCAAAGTCCTGACCTGAATCCAATTGAGATGCTATGGCATGACCTTAAAAAGGCGGTTCATGCTAGAAAACCCTCAAATAAAGCTGAATTACAACAATTTTGCAAAGATGAGTGGGCCAAAATTCCTCCAGAGCACTGTAAAAGACTCATTGCAAGTTATCGCAAACGCTTGATTGCAGTTATTGCTGCTAAGGGTGACCCAACCAGTTATTAGGTTCAGGGGGCAATTACTTTTTCACACAGGGCCATGTAGGTTTGGATTTTTTTTTTCTCCCTAAATAATAAAAACCACCATTTACAAACTGCATTTTGTGTTTACTTGTGTTATATTTGACTAATGGTTAAATGTGTTTGATGATCAGAAACATTTTGTGTGACAAACATGCAAAAGAATAAGAAATCAGGAAGGGGGCAAATAGTTTTTCACACCACTGTATATATATATATATATATATATATATATATATATATATATATATATATATATATATATATATATATATATAGGTCTTTGGGACAAAAAACAACCCGAAGACTCCCTAGGAGTTTTACTATATTGGTGAACTTGCACAGGTATTAGCTAAGTGGGTGTTGACAGATCGTATTTTGCCCGAGACAGATGTGTAGTCGAGTGCAGCTGTGGCACAAATTGAGCAGGACAGGCTGGAACCCATCTCAGACAAATGTATGTAGCTTGTTGTGTGAATGTACAATGTGCATGTACCCCAAAGAGTTTATCTGCTTGGGTTGAATGAGAAGTGAGTTGCATGTAAGCGCTGTAAAAATTTAAAAGTGCATGCATGTGCCATCTCACCAAGTGCAAATCACATTTGCATAAGCTTCTAAATCTTCCATAGAATTGACACCATCTCCTGTGGCTGTGGTTCAGTGTGAGCACTGCTCCATATACACACACATGACTATCGTAGTGAGAACTGAGGTGCATGCAAGCGCTAAGCAAATATAAAAGTGCATGCACACACCATCTAGTGGCTGTGGTTGAGCATGAGCAGAGTGGACTGCTCGATACACACACACAGGTCTTTTGTTTATATTCTAATGTGGTCTAATTTGATCCTGCAGGTCTACAGTGGTGGTAGGTTTTTCTTCCAATTCAGTTTCTTAACCATTATGTTATGATTTCTGGCTATAGAACAGAAAGGAAGACTATGAGCCCCATGTTCATCACAGTACAATTAAATTCTTAGGATTGATTTTCAGTTCCAACCTTCCTTAGATTTTGACTATTTATTAAAAACACTGCTGTCTCACTCTGAGTTCTTATGCCAGGTCAGGCAGAACTTCAATAAAACAGGGGAGCGCTCTCCTGGCAGCACCCTCTGACAGCACCTAAGGACGCCAACAGAGCTGCCCACCAGATATATGACTCCCATATGCACATGCACCAGCCTACTGCAGTAGGGAATGCCCAGTCTCGGGATGCCGTCTACCTCTGTCTATCAGTTATCCCTGCCTGTCAGCTGAGGGAACAGCACCCACCCATGACCTGGATGCTCATTCATGTTGTCCCTCCATTCTGACCTCCCATCCAGGGCAGTGAGCAGATCCAATCCAACACTATCCATCCTAGCTGGAATGCTAGTCCACTCATGTCCTCCATACAATATGCAGTACATATACATACATACACACACTTTTTTTTAATTATTTACACAATATAGGCTGGTTGTTCAGTAACTTTATGCTCTGTGGATATAAACTGTGCCTGAAACTACTGGTGTAAATGTCATTGGTCATGTGTTGTTTGCCAGAAGGAACGAGTAATTGTACAAAAAATACTAGATTAAGTTTAAATCTGTTAATTAACACAAATATG
Organism: Erpetoichthys calabaricus; assembly: GCF_900747795.2. Classification (NCBI taxonomy): domain Eukaryota; kingdom Metazoa; phylum Chordata; class Cladistia; order Polypteriformes; family Polypteridae; genus Erpetoichthys; species Erpetoichthys calabaricus. Next base: position 36,847,592 of record NC_041410.2, read on the forward strand.
TCAAATATTCTCATACAAAGTAATTGCATAAACCCAGGCTAACAAAGAGTAGAGTCCAGAACTCAAAGTACAGAAAAAAGGCAAAAGGCCAACCAGTATTAAAAGGCCAACATTTTTTAAAAAATTGATAGTTTTATCAAAACTACAAAAAAGTCAAAAATTTAAAATAATACAATAATTATAGGGCACAGGTTAAGATCAAAGAATACTAACCTAATCTTGGCTAATGCCACCTAATACTGTACATGAAGTCAGAAAAGGGGACCCAGCAAAAAAACGTACAAAATCAATGCCCCAATGGAAAGCCCAAAACTGCCAAATCACTGCTAAATAGAGGCTCAGGTGGTCCTGTGTTAGCTACACATCTACGTAATTCAGAGGTCCCCCCATTCTCCATATGTACAAGAAGACAGAGTATTGCCATATGATTACCAAAAAAGAGTATGCCTAGTAATTAATAATATCATTTTAGAAATAAGTAATGAAAAGTCAAGTAAAATGACACCTTTTATTGGCTAACTAAAAGATTAAAATAAGCCAATAAAAGGTGTCATTTTGCTTGACTTTTCACTACATTCATAATGGCCAACATGGTACAACACCCTACTACTACCGAAATAAGTAATTAATTAAAAGAAAAACATTGACAAAAGGAAGAAAATGAAAATAAACAAACAACAATAAGCAATAAGGGACAGAACCCTGGCAAAACTGTGACATATTGCAGCTGAAGAAATTATTACTCAGGCCACATTTTTGTGCTTCCTTTCAGTTAGATTACTTGTTATGATTCTCACTCCTTAATTGCTTCGTTTAGTCTTAAACTGCTTCAGTCCCAGCTTTTAAGTGTATCCAATTTTCTTAACAGCTGCCAAATATCAATCAAAATGCAAATAACGAAAGAACCAGCAGCTTACAATTTCATCGCAAGGTATCTGTTTTAAAAGACATACTTCTAAAAAAGTAATGACCAAAAGCTGAACTGGTAGAAAGCCTGGATATGAGTGGGAAATTGAACATCAAACCGCAGAAAATACCAAAAGAGTGTATAGAATGATAAACAAAAAAAATTGTGCAAATAGACACCAATAGCAAGAGAACAGCGGTGGAATGTTAAATGAAAGAACAAAATAGATATGACTGATCATACAGAAATGGGGTGCATTTTTCCATCTTTTGCGTTCATAGGAATTACTTATGAACGTGTTGAAATCCCTTCATTTTTTTTCTCCAGCACCTCCTTAATCACCGGTACAAGAAAACCCCCACATATGAGATACCGTTCAACTCGTCTGGATGTCTGGTTGTGCAACACCCCAAGCTTTTTGGGATTCCTTCCTATTTATTGCCCTCTTTTTGGGCCATTTTCTGCGGAGGAAATTACACCCTTATGTTAAAGAGTAAACCAATAGCTGTCTTCCTCAAAAACAGTCAGAAGGACTAGAAGTTGTGAATGTCACATCAGCCGATCCCAGGGGTTTACGCCGTAATGGGATACAATGAGTCAAAATTACTCCTTTTTTAAAAACTCTTTTTTAAAAACAGGGTATGTAATATAGAAGTGGAGTATCATTTTATGGTATTACAAGGTTCCTGATCATGAACATTTAAACTGAAGCACACATTTCAATATTTCATGTATTTGTTCCAACTATTCTTGATTATTATGTACTTCTGCATAATAAAGTAAATCATTACATGTCTTATAAACACTCCAAATTAGAGTGGCTTACGCTAATTCTTTCTTTCTTTCTTTCTTTCTTTCTTTCTTTCTTTCTTTCTTTCTTTCTTTCTTTCTTTCTTTCTTTCTTTCTTTCTTTCTCATTTGGATTCTGTCCTTTCTTTGTTTGCATCATTGCTCATTGGTGATGTCTTTAGAGCACATCATGGAAGATGCTGTGAGCTTTTTTGGGGCCTAACATCATTGATACCCTTTTACACTAGCAGTGGCATAACATTCTACCCAATTTTATAATGAAACATACAGTGGCCGTGAGAATTGGTTTGGATCATTTAAGCAGTGTACTGAATGCATGCTGTAGCATGAATGAAGCGCAATCAAAAAATTGGTAATTATCAGTCTAAGCAGACAGAAATAACACGTGGAATACCACAAGGATCGATTTTGGTCCTCTTCTGTTTTGTCCTCTACGTGCTCCCATTTGGTAAATAGTTACAAGACAAAATTAATAACCACAGCTATGTGGACAATACCCTGATTTATTTGCCTCTTTCTCCTAATGATTTCAGTTCTGCTGATTCACTGTGTGATTGCCAGCAGCTGATTAACATCTGGATGCAGCAAAATTTCCTTCGATTAAATAAAGATAAAACTGAAATAATACTATTTGGCAATAAACAGGAAAGACTTCAAATTGTTTCTTCTAAACAATTCTAGTCTAAATAAGCCAGTAAAGGCTGAAAACAAAGTACAAAATCTTGAGGTACTTCTGGATGCAGATCTTAATTTCAGTAAACATATTAAAACAGAAACTAAATCTGCATTCTATCATTTGAAAAACATTTCTAAAATCAAAGACTTGATGTCAAAAACAGACTTGGAGAAACTTATCCATGCCTTTATGTTTAGCAGATTAGATTACTGTAATGCCCCTTTCTCAGGTCTACCCAAAAAGACTCTTAAAAAATTGCAACTTGTTCAGAATGCTGCTGCCAGAATGCTTACCAAAACTAAGAAAACAGAACACATTACTCCAGTATTAAGATCACTACATTGGCTTCCAGTTAGTTACAGAATTGATTTTAAGATACTGGTTTTAGTATATAAGTCACTAAACAGCTTAGGACCAGTATACTGTACATCACAGAGATGCTAAGCATTTAAAGACCCAGTAGGAGTCTTAAGTCCTTAGGGGCCGGATAACTGGTTTAGGTTTAGGTTTAGGTTTCTTTATTTAGTCATGTTTAGAGTGAGAACAAAACAAGGAGAAATGGCTTTTAGCCATTAAGCAACATAAAAAGGAAACAGTCTGCCAAAGTATGTTAGAGATGCCCGAACAGTAGAAGTGTTCAAATCAAAATTAAAAACATTTTTATTTTCCGGTGCATTTGATTCATTATATGTGGTGCATTTAATTGACTACATTACTGAAATGTAACGCTGCTGTTGTCATTCTTTTATTTTCTTAATTTTATGCATTGTTTTAAATTTCTGTCATTTTCTTTCTAAATTGTTGTTTAGTTGTATCTTTTTATTTTATGTTAATGTTATTATATCAATCACTTTGAATTGCTTAATGGTACAAAATGTGCTACATAAATAAACTTGCTTTGCTTTGCTATTAAATTAGTCTTTTACCTGTATAAGTTCCATGTACAGTTATACCATAATACGTGTGATAACTTAACACCATGCATGTATTTAGTGTAATGCTTTCCTGACTGCATAATTATGAAAAATTATAATAAAGATCCAGGTATAATATTTCTATTTTTGTAATATGCAATCAGTTTTGTCCTAACTTGTGCATTTCTAGTGTTTATAATTAAGAGTTTATCTTGCTTTGATCTTTAAAAAGTCTATTCCTTTTAAGTTCCAGTTTTACAATATAATTATTTTTTTACTTCTTTTGCTTTTTTAATGTGAAGTAAAGCATCTGAAGCTGATTGTTGCTAACCAACATTGCATCTTCTGTGTTTTTTCACATAAGGAATCTGATTAAAATGTTGTCTCCTGCTGTTACACATGTTCTGAACACAACAGGCTACATGAAATTTATTTTATTTCATAAATAATTAAAATTTTTTGCTTGATTTGTTTTTTCATATTTTGTCATTGTTTGTTTTTGAATAAAAAATTGAAAAGTATATACAGTACATCCCCTACGCAAAGACTGCTTAAACCAGGTTTTCACACCTTTTTAAACATTTGTCTGTGCTAACATTTGACTGGCAGTGTCAAAGTGCTCTAATATGAATGTGAGTGTAAGTGAAGGAGGGCTATGCAGTGGACTGGTGCCCCATCCAGACCTGTTTCTTTACCTTGTACCCAGTGCTGCCAGGGTGAGCTTCAGACCAAAACGGATTTGAATTGGATCAAGTGGGTTTGAAAATGTTATGTTGTAGTGAACATTCAATTATTACAGTCTCAGTTCAAACCAACAATTAGAGCCTAAAACCTTTAATTCTCCACCCACATGACACAGTTCATATTGCATTCTTTGAATATATACAGTAGAATAGAATATAGTAAACAGGAATTATAGGGGGGCGACACGGTGGCACAGTGGTAGCACTGCTGCCTCGCAGTTAGGAGACCCGGGTTCGCTTCCCGGGTCCTCCCTAAGTGGAGTTTGCATGTTCTCCCCGTGTCTGCGTGGGTTTCCTCCAGGCGCTCCGGTTTCCTCCCACAGTCCAAAGACATGGTGGATTGGTGATTCTAAATTGGCACTAGTGTATGCTTGGTGTGCGGGTGTGTTTGTGTGTGTCCTGCGGTGGATTGGCACCCTGCCTGGGATTGGTTCCTGCCTTGTGCCCTGTGTTGGCTGGGATTGGCTCCAGCAGACCCCCGTGACCCTGTGTTCGGATTCAGCGGGTTGGAAAATGGATGGATGGAATTATAGGGAAATGTTTAAAGATAATTATTATTAGGGTTGAGTGACAATATTCACCAAAGTGTTTTTTGCAGTAAATATACCTTGTTTGCTGTTGGCCTTCATTTTCCTGGAAATCTAATGTGCAAGCAGATTAGATAAACATTTTTTTTCTCAGTACCCCATGATACTTTGTAAGGCCAGCGTGATATCACAGATCTGTAGCAGTCATACGCAGAATTTTCTCGTATGAGTACTGTAAGTGTACTCTATATTGCCACCCAATCTGCTTTGCACGTACATGATGCCACTACAGAGCACACTACTCCAGCTGCATTCACACCTTGCCTGCATTTTAAAAATAAAAATTTGCAATATTTTCATTTCATATGTTCTTATTTTCCAGTGATGCCTTGTGGCCTGTTTATCCTTTGGGTGGCAGCCCCTTTCTATTTGAGTTCAAGCAATCTAGTGCCCATTTTAGCAACAGTAGAAATACAAATAAAACCATCAACAAGAACACTACTTCCTGTTAGCTAAAAACCTGAAATCTGACGTATGGTACATCTAGTTGTTATCTGCTAAAAAAGGTCAATTTGATATATCAATATTTAGGGGTAACCCAACCCCTCAACAGAAAAAGTAAATACCCCAAATCTCAAAAATGCCTTGACAGATTTAATTGGAATTTGGTGACATTATAGAAAAAAGAAAATTGGTCGACAGGTGTTTTTTTATTTGTCACAAAATTTTATATTGATGCTCGTTGCTCTTCACATTAATAAATGAGTGGTAATCGGGTACTAGCATTTATGTAAATCCACTTCAAGTACTGCCTTTCATATATATTCACATGTGTAGGCTTTAAAGGGAGACTACATACAACTGATGAAAAACATGAAAAGAAATTCTCTATCTGAGTGAATAAAATAAACAAATGAAAACCATAAATATTAAATAATGATACTAATATATACTCAAATGACCATCAACAAAAGCTAAGCAACTGGAAAAACAGAAAAAGGCAGGAATTGGTCTAATACAGGAATGTTTTACTCATGGAATTGTATATAGAATGTTCAAGAGTAAGCAGCTCCAATGACCTAATAATATTATTACTTATTGCTTGACTGGTGTCAGCTTACAACATTTGGGATACAATTGGTTATGTTACTTTTGTTTTTGTAATTTTGGCAGAGGCAGGTAAAGTGACTTGTTCATGATCACAAGTGGAAGTAGCAGGATTTCATCTAACAATCTGAAGGGTTGAAGTCCTTGGTGCAAAGCCTTAACACTAGAATTACCAAAGCCAACGAAAAAACTCGTAATCCCAGCCCACCTTAAATCCCTTGGCACCTTTCCGTCAGCGTCTTTTGTGTTGTAAATGTGTCGATCAGCAAAAGCAGCAAGCAGTCTGTCTCATCCCCCCCACCAACGCAGAAAGGGCAGAAAGTTCTCTTAGCTCAAGTCTGTTTACCTGCATGTGAGTTGTCTGGCGTTGTATAGTGTAAATATAATACATCGTTATTTGGAATACATGCATTTCATGTGTCTTCCTTGTCTACAACAATCTATGTAAACGCATTGTTTAAACAGAAAAGTTTTTCATGTTTTAATAATAATTGACAAAATGTAGACATGAAATGTATAGTGTGTGAAGCCTGAAGTCCAAATATCAAATAAATACTTTCAGAAAAGGTACAAGTATAACAAAACAAGTGTGCTTTTATTCAAGAATATGTTTGGCGAGAAAGAAGTAGCGTTAGGGTGCAACATTGACACACCCTTAATATGACCACTTTGGTGGTGCAGTGGTAAGAGCTGCTGACTTGTAATCAAGACATTCGTTGTTCGATCCCAAAAGTCTCCATTTTGAGTAGTGAGCTGCTCTTATTCTTACTATTACAGAATAAAAACATACATTTGATTTGAGTCTGTAACAGCCAGTATAAATTTATGGTACTTTTTTTATTCAGTTTTATTCTCTCAGTTGCGTTCACGCTCGCCCCGATCTGACACTGCTGTTTTCAAATAAAGATGTGCTATAGCAGATGTGAACTCAGATGAGGGCAAGGGTTCTACATCGGAGGAAGGGAACAGAAGCCCTCCCTCCACTACACCTTCCAATAATATTAACCCTTAAATCTACAAGTATCGTATACAGAAAATCACTTAGTTAGTTACATACTATTTCTGATACACCCAGTTAACTTACAGCACTATAGCTGACACCCATTGTCTTACAAAATCTCCTTGGAAATGTTGGGGAAAACAGCAATTTCTAAGTAAATCCTAGTCCATAGCAGGTCACACACTCAGACATACATGACAATTCTGAGATGCAAGTTGATCTAATTAAATATTTTTGAATTTGGTTTCATTAAAGGAGAAAAATCACATCTGGAACTGATCATAGGCCCAACCACTAAAACTAACATTACACATTTCCCATTTCACTACCTCAGTAAATAACAGATAATTTTTGGAAGTGCATACTTTCTTCTACCTGATAAAACATAACTGCACAATTTAAGTTTACACCTGAAAATTCGAACATGATTGTTTCTTATAAATACATAATAGAAAATGCTGAGCACTACTGAACTGAATATCCTGCGTTTATGAAAGATGTTTATGATCTGTCTTCTACAGTACACATAGAAATGCTTTTTCTGATATTGCTTTGCACTCATGCTGTAATCTCTAGAGAAGTGCAATCTTGCCAAAAACTTTTTTTTAATCTGTCCAGTCTAGGTAGACATATTAAAAGCTTGGTATGTTTCCTTTTCATTTCAAATACTCAGAACTATTTTTCAGTGCAAAATTCTTTTTAGAACAGTAAAAAAAAAAAAAAAAAGATAAGAAAGCATTTATTGCATATGGAAGCTCTGAACCCCACAGTGAAAAAAAAATTGGGGTAACTGTGGTGAGCATCAGGTATATAAATGGTGGGCATGAGATAATAAGTGGTGGGCATGAGATTGTAAGTTGTACACACCAAATTGTCTCCCAGAAAAAAAAATACATTCTGTCCTCTCAGGGGCTCCATACAAATGTGCTGACTGATACTGTAGCTGTAAACATAAATTGCCCCACACTCCTTTAATAAATAAAAGCCCACCCATCTGCTTTTTATATCACCACACTACAAGAGATGGAAGTGATGTCAAACCAAAGTGCCATAGCCTTGGAAAAGTCATAATTATGTGCACTAGTTTTCTGCATCACTCCGTGCTGTCTGTGCAACGCGGCCGCAGAGAGCTTAAACAACTCGGCACATCCACATAAAAATGACAAGGGGTGAGCTTTCTTAAGGCTTTTACAGGATGTACCTCTTTGTAAACTGAAATATATACAAAAGAAACATACAGGCATTTACTGGTGTACAACCAAAGACAATAAAGAATGATTTACAAAGCAATACATAGCACAGAGTATACTGTACATTAAACAATGAAGCTGTAAAAGACACTTACAAGGCGAGTTATTTCCACGGTTGGATCAAGACAAAGAGAAGCGCATAGACAGAGGTTTGAATTGCTGCATACCACAACTAACCAGACCCAGGGGTTTATATACCCAAAAGATACACTTCGGACGTGACCGAAACAAGAGATAAAGGGGTGCCTATGTGAGACACATGGGGTGTATTGTATTCAAATGATTATTATGGGAACTACATGCTTTACATGAGTTTCACAGACATTTATAGCACCACTGTGAGTGTGGGACGTGACTGACAGGTGTGTTAATAAATAACAAGATGAAGAGGGAGCACAGCTCAACAAATAACAGCTAACAAGATGTGGGGCAGAACAACTAGTAAGAGGACATCTGGAGTATCGTGTGCAGTTCTGGTCACCACAGTACAACATTTACATTTACTTTTATTTACTTGGCAGCTGCTTTTATCCAAAGTGACTTACAAAAGAGGTACACATAATTGAGTAACATTAGGCTAGGGCATGTTTGTTCAGCAAGTGTAGTAGGACAGGTAACAAAAAATTGACTGCCACAAATGAAATAAAATTGTACTAACTAACAGTGGAAATTAACAAGAAGCACATTTAAGACTGAAGCCAGGAAGCACTTCTTTACACAAAGAGTTGTAGGACTATGGAACAAACTACCAAGAAATGGAGTTGAATCCGAAACCTTGACAATTTTTTATGAAGAATCTGGATGAGATATTGGGATAGCTTAGCTATTAGCTATATAAATGAGTTTGATGGACTCAATAGTCTCCTCTCATTTGTCAGATTTCTTATGCATGTACAGTATGTAACTGTGTAGACATTCAATGTGTTTCTATTCAGTTACTTGCTTGAAACACTGACTGAGCTGGTAATTGTGAGGGAAAGGTAGGTGTGCATAAATAAAGGGGCCTATCAGTGTACATGTCTTGATATTTCTTTACTGTTTTGGTAGTTGTATTAATAATGTTCAGGTATAATACAATTTCCATTATTGTAAATCATAGTAAACCTGCAAAGAGGTTATGAGACGCTGAAAGCTAGTCATGGTATAGGCTAATACAATCTGTGTTATGATGAATTACATTAATTGTAAATATTGTGCACTATTATTATATTATGAAGTCTTTGGCTTCTACTGAAAATATCTTCAACAGAATTATGCTGAATGTGTGTATGGGGCTCTAAATACAGCAAAATCTTTGTTGTTTTGTATCTCAAAAATAAACACATAGTATAGTGCATATTTATTCTAATAGTAATATGCATAGTTTTCAGTATGTCTGGTCGAAAGACAGCATCAGCTTTTTATCCACATACAGTATTTATAACAGGACTTGAACTGAAATATTTTCATACATTTTTCATATCCTCTGTTTGATTCAATACTTGCACACATTTATCAAGCTGTACTAGACATAGCGTAATTTTAGAATATTTTTTATTCTTACAGGTGTAGTTGTTTTCGAAATAAGTCATATGCTTCAAATACAGCTCTTATTTAACTGTTTAAATTACTATTTTTAATGTATCATCTTAAGGCAACCTCTTTTAAGTGTAGTGATGATTCTCAAACCTATCTATTAATAAGCAAATGAGAATTTTCAATTTACTGTAATTAAATGTCCTTTTAAAAATTCCATTTAAATATTTATTGGGTACCATAAACTTGTCGTGGTTGACAATTCTATCTATCACAGCTTTAATGACTCAGGATCAGTCCTCTGCCTGGTCACCATCTGTGCCATCGACACATTTAGAAAACAAAAGACGCTGACGGAGAAATGCGAAGGGATTTAAGGTGGGCCGGATTTAGAAGTTTTTTCGTTGGCTCTGGTAATTCTAGTGTTAAGGGTATTTAATCACAACAGTTTTATATTTTGGACAGTTTTATGAAATTACAATATATGTTTTTAAAAGCTTACTTACAACATCCTTTGTGGAAACAAACTGCCACACAAAAATACAACCCAGGTTCAGATAGCACTTAGAATGGCTGTTTGCCAAAGATATAATGTAGCATTTAATTTATTCACTTTATAAAATGCAGCAAGATAACTTGAAATGAAAGAAACATGCAGTTTTGAAGTATTTTTCCAAACTGCTTTGTTATTTTTTTTGTCTGGACTCTAAGAAAAGACTTCTTTTTCTGCATCATTGTGAACAGATTAAAGGGCAATGGCATTAAAGGCATTAAATCAGAAATTCACAGCAGTTAGCAGACTTGCCCCACTAGACATGGCAGCATTGCCTGACACGTGAAAGGTTAAGAAAATCACTCAAATAGGAGGTAAAAGTTTTATTTAGGTAGGAAATCTTAAATGCAGGTGAAAAGTTCATTATTTTTATTTGTTTCACAGACTGAAATCACTAAGTAAGTAAAAAGCAGTGGTGCACATGGAGTTTACTGCCACGTACACTAAATTGGGTCTCACTTTAAAAGCCACGCTCCGCTGTCCATAGAATGTCATCCGATGTATTGGAATTAACATTGGACCTGTCTTTTTCCATGAAATCTATTATATTATCTTTCATTAGTTGTAAAATAAGGACAATTGATACTTCTTGTAATTATTTTATTTATTATTTCTTTTTCTAACCTGTTATTGTTGATTATGCTTTTTTCTTTGTTAAATCCTCTTCTCAGGAAGGGATTGTTTAAGAAAAATTAAATTAAAATCTGCAATACAGGTGCAAAATATCAACACCTCTTGTATCATTAAAAAGTTAAAATTATTTTAATTCAGAACCTCTAATATAACAAATGTCTTTATTAGGCTAATTAATCTATCTAATAATTATTCAGCTAATTAAAAGGGCAAGCTCAGTTATGGGGTGCACTCTGGACCCCCTGAAGGTAGTAGTGATGGATAGAGTTAAATTAAAACTGAGTGCCATTATGAACAATGCTGCACATCCTCTCCCTGACACACTAACACTGAGGACTTTCAGCCAACAAATTGTTCAGCAGAAGTGTGTCAAGAAACGCTACTGAGGCTCCTTTAAGACAACAACAATATACGAGGTGTGATCAAAAAATACGGTGAATGTTTTAAAAAAAATAAATGTTTATTGCAGTAAAAGATTTACAACTACTAGTCACCCTCAAAATACTCTCCTCCACTTTGAATGCACTTATCCCCAATGCTCCTGCCACTTTGCAAAGTAGTTCTGGAAGTTTTCTTTGTGAGTGTCTTAAGTTGGGCTGTCATGGCTGCCTGGATGTCCTTAATGTACTGAAATCTTTTGCCTTTCTTGGTCAATTTATGGAACAGCCAGAAATCACATGGTGTCAGATCCGGAGAATAAGGTGGATGTGGACACAGCGTAATGTTTTTATTCAACAGAAATTGTCGTACTAGAAGGGATGTGTGACAAGGAGCGTTGTCATGATGAAGAATGAAACCATTTCAACATTTTCCTCGGATATTAATGTTGAACCACGTCCTGATCTTTTCTCGTCTTCAACCGAGTCAGATCCATTACAAAACCGATCAAACCACTTGTAAACAGTCCTAATTGTTGGTTCAGTGTCACCATAAACCGATTTTAACATTTAATGGGTTTCCTGAGCTTTTTGCAATTTGAAACAAAATTTCATGTTAATGTGTTGCTCGATATCCATTATTAATGACAAACTTGAAAAACACTCTTGAACTCAACAGTGGCTCACAAACAACTGACAGTATCAAACAAGTTGAAACTTGTCACAAACTGGGCTCTAGGATGGACATGTCAGAACCTTCATTGAATTGTTTTGCGTTGCTCGTGGATGGTGCTCTGCATCAACACTCACCGTAGTTTTTGATCACACCTCGTACATGTGTAAGCACCTCACTGAGACTGTAACAACCAAGTCAGAAGTTTTCTTTCTTTTTTAGTCATTCTGGTGTTTTTTCAGACCATAGTCTATGTATATCTGTCTATCTAGAGCTTCTGTGAAAAGGCCAATGTCCTTGTGGGGACAAATAAAGTTCTACCCATCAGGCTTAAAGTTTCAGATGACTGAGGTGTTATATTCAGTGCTGACTTGAATAAAAGATAAAAGTAATACAGCAATACTGTTGCAAATAATCAGCAACTAAGGCTCATCTTTTTTAATGTAAAATTAAATGTTTACAATGCAGGATGTACATTTTATTGATAAATAACCAATGTTAATGAAAATGGTATGTTATTTGTTCTAGCAAAGAGAAAAAGAAATACAGGTAGCATCAGCTTGCATGAACAAATATTTGGTGTAATAGCGAATTCCAAGCCAAGCAATTTATAGAAGGCAGAAACGATACTGGGGTCTATACATTATACAATATTTCATTGTTTGCATATGCATCAATTAAATAGTTTCATTGCTAGGCAACTGAATTTCATAAAAAAGCTTACTGCAAGTTATTTGGTTTTAAGTGTAAACACAGATTCAGACTTGTTTTTCTCCTTAAAGTACTCATATTCTGTACTGACAGTTCTTACTTTTTCTACCTGGGTAAAGTCATTTTAAAGAAGAGCCTTTTAAATACCTGCCTTTTTGCAATGGCTGTAGCCATTAGAAAAAACTAGGGAAAAAACAAATCATCATCTAAACTATAATGCTCTCAACTGGAAGCAAAGTAACAGATGTCCCGATATCATTTAAAATAACAACATCATGCTATTTGCCCTATGCACTTTTTAGTATATGCATTAAAACAGTCTGCAAGGTAGGGGAGGACAAAGATGTCCACGAGTTTGTACTTCTAAATGAGGGTTTCAAAATTGGTTGTACATATAACTGCACGTGAAAAGAATTAAGAACTGGAATCTATATATATAAAAGTCTGTGTGTGTGTATGTATGTATGTATGTTCCAGCATCACTTCCAAACGGCTGGAGTGATTTTCATGAAACTTGGTACACATGATTCTCATTGGTCGACTAAAAATACCGTAGAGTAAAATCAACCCTAACCCACCCCCTTCTGGGTAGGGTGGAGAGTGATCTTGCGGTCTTGTATGGACGTTATCATCCAGTTGACACTCCGAACGACCACCAGAGGGCGACCTGGAGTCAACTGCAAGATTTCTTTATGGTTGAGCAGCACCGCGCCCCTGTTGCTTTTGAAATTAAATACAGTTGGCCGGTACCAAGCGTCAACTGGATAATAACATACACACAAGACCGCAAGACAAACACATTAGTGAGTCTTCATTGTTTGTTAATTTATTTTTATTTTTAAAGTTGTGTTTTTTAATTATATTTTTCTGAAACAATTAAACAAAAAACACTTTATTTTCCTCCTGGGCAAGGCTTGGTATTTCAGCTAGTTTGTGATCAAATTCCCCAGGTCCAGTTATCATCAATATTTTGAATTAACTGCAAGGTAATAAGACAATTTGAACAACCTGACAGAACAGCAATGCAGTTGTCAGTTTTGCTTAGTACAAATGATGTAAAAGCTGTTCTATTTTCTGCTTATCAAGAAAAAGGTTTCCTTTATTTTACCAAATCTTTGCTAATTTGGAAATGTGATGACCAAAGGTTAGATGAATGTCACAGTTAAAAACTAAATTACATGTAAAATCTGTCAAGCTAAGCTTCATTCTCTGAACAGAGCTTAAATAATAGTTTTTTTACTACCGTTCTAGGTTATATCCTTCCTTGTTTTGGCATCTTCTGCAGGTAAACAGGCATAACACGAGCTATCTACTCTTTGGAGTAATGTTACTTTGGTATTAATCTTGCGTGTTGCTTCTCCTAATTCTGCAAACCCTTTAACTGTGAGGTTGTTATCAAAAACAATCTAATCCGTAATTTATTTATCTGAAATTCTCTTCCCAAGTAGAGTATGTATTCTGCCAGCCTGTAAATCATCTTTCTTTTCCACAGAATGTTAATCAGATATGGAGAAAGCCCACAGTATTATCTCTCAACCATTAGTTACACAGTCAGCTTTCTTTGGTCCACTGTTTATTGGTATACATTTGCTGTAATGTGGCTCAAATATGATATTCTGCATCATTTACCTCTCCCCTAGGAGGTCGAGACTAATACGTTTTTGGTATTCTTGTTCTTTCTTCATCTGCATCCTGACATTTAATATTTGATCCCCACACTCCTTCTTCAGACAAATCGTTTTCTGTCTTTATGGAATGAGTAAAAAGTAGTCAGAAGTCACACCAAGGCCAGAATAACAAAAAGACAAAAACTGAACCAAGCAACCAAAAGCAAAATGTTATCTAAAATCATACTGAAAAAGTACCTATGTTCCTGGTCCAATTTCCTTCATATACTTTTTTGTTTTGCTTATTTTTGCATTCATTTTTAGTAATTTTTTTTACTTTATAACTTTATGAGGCTGATGTCACCCACTGTTATTTTAGACTTATTTTTCATGGCTGTGGCCTCATTGTATATAATGACGACTACTGTTAAATCACATTGTGTCATCACGTAAACCTTATCAGGGGACTTTTTGGGTTTGATATTTTGACTTGGATATTCTTGGGAGTTGGTTCAAGCTTACTTTTTTATTTATTTGTCCCCTGTGCCTCGTTTGATTTAATTACTACCTTTGCTTTTATCTCTCTCTCTCTCATTTCCTGGTCATTACTTCTCACATGTCTGGGTGCCTTTTTGCTACAGGCATCCAAAACGATCTGAACTAATTAACAAAGAAATTCATTGTGAAGTGTCTTTGATCCAACATTACCTTCCATAGGCAGGACAAGGTGACATCTGTGTCATGTGACTGGTAATGGGCATGGTAACAGTAAACAATATGGCTATGAGCATGGAAAAACAAAATGGCAGTGCCACTGAACAGTTTTCAACAAACAAATCCTGTTAAAGTGATATGAACAAACCTATTAAGGAGATCACAAGCAAAAAGAAACTGCAAAAAATCTATGTGACAGACAAGAATGCATCAAAACATTAAAGTAAAAGCAGTATATTAATATCGCCTTTAAGTGATTTTTTTTTCTACTTGGCAGTTTTAGACCCTACCTTGATTACTCAGCCGGGTAAGAGAAATGTATCTTACCAAGCAACATCTAAGCTAAGAATCTTTCTGTTTTATTCTTGTATTGATTTTGCAATTTGCATAATAGTGTAGTATTTTAAGTCTTCCCATGCTGCAGTAGGAAAGCCATTCTGTGATTGTATCTGATACCTTCCTTCATATTTTCACAAAAGCTCTTCTGTTTTACTCACCTAATGTAGGAGACTCCCTGCTTTCTCTTTGTTGCAAAGCTTAGCTAGTTATTTGTTGGTATGTTTTGGGATGATATCTGATTTACACTAAACTTTTAAGTGCTCTGTTTTACGTAAATGATAACAATATTTTAATGACAAAAAACCCTAAACTTGTTTCAGAATGTTCTTCATGCATCTTGCATTCTACTGATTTGCATTTACTTGCTATTTAAATGTACTGTATCAGTTTGGAACAGCATTTTGTTTTTATTTTTTGTAATGTTTGATGACTCCTCAAGATATTTTGTCACTTTTTCTTAAGTCCTCTTAAGTGATGTAATCCCACTTCTACCTTGAATGCATCCGTCACTCCTACCGCAGACCTTACCACAGTCACACTTCCCTCGTACATATCCTGTACCATTCTTACATACTTCTCTGCCACTTCCGACTTCCTCATTCAATACCACAACTCCTCTTGAAGCACCCTGTCATATGCATTCTCTAAGTCCACAAAGACACAATACAACTCCTTCTGGCCTTCTCTATACTTCCCCATCAACATCCCCAAAGTAAATATTGCATCTATAGTGCTCTTCCCTGGCATGTAACCATACTGCTCCTCACTAATCATCACCTCTCTTCTTAACCTAGATTCCACAACTCTTTCCCATAACTTCATGCTGTGGCTCATCAATTGTATCCCTTTATAGTTACTACAGTTCTGCACATCTCCCTTATTCTTAAAAATCGGTACTAGTACACTTTTTCTCCACTCCTCAGACATCCTCTCCTATTCCAAGATTGCATTAAACAATCTGGTTAAAAACTCTACTGCCATCTCTCCTAAACACATCCATGTTCCCACAGGTATGTAATCTGGACCGACAGCCCATTTTTCATTCTCTTCATAGCTGTCCTTACTTCCTCCTTGCTAATTCATTGCACTTCCTGATTCACTATCTCTGCATCATCCAACCTCCTCTCTCTCTCTCTCTCTCTCTCTCTCTCTCTCTCTCTCTCTCATTCTCTTCATTCATCAGTCTCAAAGTACTCTTTCCATCTGCTCAATACACTCTCCTCACTCGTGAGTACATTTCCATCATTATCCTTCATCATCCTAACCTGCTGTACATCTTACCCAGCTTGGTCCTTCTGTCTAGCCAATTGGTATAGGTCCTTTTCTCCCTCCTTAGTGTCCAACCTCTCATACAACTCATCATATGCCTTTTCTTTAGCCTTCGCCACCTCTTTCTTCACCTTGCGCCTTATTTCCTTGTATTATTGTCTACTTTCTACATCTCTCTGACTATCCCACTTCTTTTTTGCCATCTTCTTCCTCTGTATACTCTCCTTCACTTCCCCATTCCACCAACAGGTTTCCTTTTCCTCCTTCCACTGTCCAGATGTCACACCAAGCACCCTTCTTGCTGTCACCCTTACTACTTCTGCTTTAGTTGTCCAGCTGTCTGGTAACTTTTCACTGTCACTCACTGCCTGTCTTACCTCCTCCTTGAACTCAACCTTACAGTCTTCCTTTTTCATCTTCCACCATTTGACCCCAGGCTCTGTCCCCACTCTCCTCCTCCTCTTGATATCCTTCATCATCCTACAGATCACCATCCTGTGCTGCCTGCCTACACTTTCCCCTGCCACCACTTCAGAGTCTCCAATTACTTTCAGGCTAACCTACCTTTAATCTACCTGTGTGCGTCTTCCTCCACTCTTGTACGTCACCCTGTTTTCCTCTCCTTAAAATGCATAGTCACCACAGCCATGTCCATCCTCTTCAGAAAATCTACTACCATCTGACCTTCTGCATTCTTCTCTTTGAAACCATACCTACCCATCACCTTCTCATCTCCTTTGTTCCCTTCACCAGCTTGTCTATTGAAATCTGCTCCACTTACCACTTTCTCTCCCTTGAGTGCACTCTCCACCACTTCATACAACTCACTTCAGAAATCTTATTTCTTATCCATTGGACAAACCCAACTTATGAGGCATATGCAACATTCATCATCACACCTTCGATTTTCAGCTTCATAATCATCACTCTGTCCGATGCTCTTTTCACCTCCAAAACACCCTTGACATATTTTTCCTTCAGTATAACCCCCTACCCCATTTCTCCACCTATTCACACCATGGTAGATCAATTTCACCAACAGTAGCCTAATTTCCGCCAGCACCCTGTTGGCTAACAGTACCGGTGGCTGCCATTGTTAACCTGGGCCTTGACCGATCCAATATGGAAATCTGTATTGTTGTCTGCATATTGATCTGGTAAAATTTTACACCGGATTTTTTTGCCCATCCTGACGTAATCCTCCCCATGTATCTGGGCTTGGGACCAGCACAAAGTAACACACTAGTTTGTGCATCCCCTGTGGCTGGGTTAAGAACAAAATGTTCATTTAATTGTATCTTCAATGAAAATCAAAATGGCCAATTATCAATTAATTCTTTTACACTGATGCTCTGTGTAAGAAAGGACAGAGCCGGTTATACTTCCAGAGAAGGCTGGCGTCCTTCAACATCTGCAATAAGATGCTGCAGATGTTCTATCAGACGGTTGTGGCGAGCGCCCTCTTCTATGCGGTGGTGTGCTGGGGAGGCAGCATTAAGAAGAAGAACGCCTCACACCTGGACAAATTGGTGAGGAAAGCAGGCTCTATTGTTGGCATGGAGCTGGACAGCTTGACATCTGTAGCAGAGTGACGGGCACTGAGCAGGCTCCTATCAATTATGGAGAATCCACTGCATCCACTAAACAGTGTCATCTCCAGACAGAAGAGCAGCTTCAGTGACAGACTGCTGTCACTGTCCTGCTCCACTGACAGACTGAGAAGATCGTTCCTCCCCCAAACTATGTGACTCTTCAATTCCACCCAGGGGGGTAAACGTTAACATTATACAAAGTTATTGTCTGTTTTTACCTGCATTGTTATCAATCTTTAATTTAATATTGTTTTTTGTATCAGTATGCTGCTGCTGGAGTATGTGAATTTCCCCCTGGGATTAATAAAGTATCTATCTATCTATCTATCTATCTATCTATCTATCTATCTATCTATCTATCTATCTATCTATCTATCTATCTATCTATCTATCTATCTAGTCTCTACTCTCCTGTGTTTTACTTTTTAAAAGCAAACCACTTCTGAAAGGTTAACAAAATGGTTTTATTATTACTATCACATAGCTATAAAGATTTAATTCAATTTCATTTTATGTTTTATGACTTTATCATAAATAGTCTTTCACAGGGATATTAGATGTTTTTTTCACCCTTCTTTTTATTATATTAGCTTAGTTTACGGAGCTTACCTGCCAGTCTGCTACATATGCATTTTTTTCCAATTAACAGACACATACTTGAAGATTGACATGTTTTATTTTAATGCCACTATGAATGCAGTAATGGAGCTCCTCAGCTATAAAAGCTTTTCTTTAGGTTCTGAATACACGTGTATGTGTATGCAATTCTAATGCCTGGCACCTGTTGCAAAAGTGATTCCCACTGGTTGCTAGGGAAGCAGTTGGTGGGAGGAATTGCAAATGACCTGCACTAATATTGGAGAAAATGTAAAGGAAGAAGCACGATGCCACTGTATAATGAGGAGAGAGAGCTATTTGATTGAGTAATTATGCTTTATAGAAATCAATGTCTGTGATATGAATATAACAGATTATCAGTGGCGATGTTGACATAGGCTAAAATGGTGACTTTGGATGAGCAAAATGAGTGAAGAGTATATTGGACCAGCTTCTGTTTTCAGAAAAATTGAAGGCTACTACTGTCTCAAATGAAATATCAGGTTTGAAGGGGACAGCTAAAAGGTCTTGGATTCTCTTAAAGAAGACAGAGTAGAAATTTAATAGAATAAAAAAAAACAGAATACATGATCAGTAAAGTTCTAGTTCTAATTCCTAGATTGTAGCTAAAAAGGTGAGATATTATTACTCCACTCGATCTCCGCTCAGACACTTTCTTGGATGCCATTCAATGCTTTAATGTATCCTTCTTCTGCCACAGCCAGTTTCTGAACTTAGTCATCAAATTAACTATCACAGGGAGCTAGAGCTTATTCTCAGTCACAAGCCATTAACCAAACCTGGAAGTTGGGTCAGTACATCTCAGGACTCACTCATAGATGCTCACACTTTCAACCCAAGAAGAATACCCAGAGAAAAGAACCCAGTGAGAACTTCTAAATTCCTTTCAGAAAGTGACTGGGCTGGTAGTTGAATTAATACTTCTGCACCAGTAAGGCAGCATTACTAACCAATGCATCAATTTACCCCCTTAAAGTGATATGCATCGGTAAAAATCTGAATCTTTATAGAAATGGTATGTTTATTATATATTACTGGGCTTTTAACGTGTTTTTGTTTCTGTCATTTAGACCTTCTACTGTACCTACTCACCCCTCAAATGCATATTAAACCTTCTTAGGCTTACAGTGGAACTTCTAAGCAAGTACATCATGTAAAAATGGGATAAGGTATACCCATGACACTTTTTAAGTAACTTTTTCTCAGTGGACAGCATACAGTATATTCATCCCGTTCAAGACTAGAAATGAATTGTTTGGTGGCTGTTTTAATATTTCTAGGCTGTATAGGTCTCAGGATTTACATTTACACTTTAGTTTCTTTTAGTTCTTTTCTTTTCTTCAGTCTTACTGCATCTACCTGTCTCTCCCTTGTATTCTTGTATCCTCCTACAAACCTTTTTCCATCACTACAGTTTGGACTAATAGAGTGATAAACTGAGACACTGTATTGTGCAAAATCCTTCCGCCCTCCAATAACCTAATAACCAGTTCAGTCAACTCTAATGTAGTCATAGATGGTATCTTACTAACTGAAAACAGCACAGCAATGTACTATACAGCACTTGTTCTTTCCTTGTGTCATCCATATTCCTTATTGTGCTTAGAAAATTCATGCATATGATCTTAATTTTTTTACTTTGTGGATTGCAATCTATTGCTCCATATCTTTTCTGTTTCATGTTAATATATGTTATCTCATGTGTTTAGCAGGGACATGCAGTCAGGGGAGACAGGTGAGGCAAAGCTAATAACTAAAAACTAATAATGATAACAGAAAATAAATGTGTTCACTGGTTTGTGCTATAAATTTGTTTTCTGTATGATTCCAATAATTTTGATAATTTTTATAGTCAGAATTTGCTGCTTTGGCGCATTTCCTGTTCAAATACAGGGAGAAACGTGAAATGCGGTAGCAATGAGCCAAGCCTCACCTTGGACTGCGCTCTCCCTCACACATTGGGTTGATGCCTGCAAATGGCGCGTGCCTGTTGCTGTCTCTCTGTATGTCGTCAATATACAGTAATGTTTGCAGACATGTTTATTATACACCCTGACTTTCCACAGTCTGGCTAATATCTTTAATGAATGTTTGTGACATATTTAGTCTTGCTGATCGAACATAAACCTGCAGTGAAAAGGTACAAGGTGAGGCAGACAGTACCATGCTACACTGGAGGGGGAGAATGTGAGCCCAACAGGGGCTCGTTGCTTCTGTTCTTCTACGCAGAAGCTCTATAAATTACCAATATCAGACAGATAAATGCACAGCAGCGGTCTGTTTATTTTTATTTTTTTGTTCCAACTGACTGCAAAAATGGAAGACTAAGACTTTTAAAACTAAAGGAAAATAAGGAGGACTTTTACAAGAAAGTGACAAGAGATTTTCGTGGAGAAGGATAGGTGCATGGACTTCATTTACAAATAATGGTAAGACCATTAACGTTTTTCAATTTTACAAAAAAAATGGGATCAGATGAAAAAAAAATCCAATAAAACTAAATTTTGACATTAAATAAAGTATTCTTTTGTTTTTCTTATTATCCTTTTTTTTGAACAGTCTGTATTTAAATTGATTAAAGCATCAGATTTTAAATCTTTTAAAAACAACTAAATATTTCAATTAAGGTCAAAACTGAAATCCGTTTTTTTTGTACACCACTCTATACTTTCATTTGTATTGAATGATTGTGAATTGTGAAATTGCTACAGAAAATTAAGAATGCATGGAGGATGAGGAGCAGATGCGCTCTCTCCGATCTCTCTCGCCGCTAGAAATGTAACGTTCTTTCTTAGCCAAATATAAACCTGACCTATGTGTTTGTAAAGAATGCTGATGAGATATGAAACATAACCAGCAGTCAAAGTGCATGTTGCCAATTGATTAGTGAATAAGCTGCTCTTTGGGGTTCATATATTTGTAAATCTGACTCAGAAGGAGTCAACAGCCATGAACCTCACCACACGTCACTGGTGTGTAGTGGATTCAACCTCCATAATGATCTATTTGATTGTCTACTAAAAATATTTTGTAACACTATACTACTTCAAAATCATGTTGACGGAATTTATGGGAATTATATAATTTTACAGCACAGTGCAATTTCTCAGGAGTATGGCAATTGTACAACAAATCTGCCATAAAACATCTTTACATTTAAAAAATTTCCATTTGCTGCATAGCCAGCGCTTATGAGATACCTTTTCTTATGGATTGTGTGGGCAATATGGTGTGATATTGAACCTTCCCTGAACCCAAATAACTCTATGAAGTCCAAAGAAGTACACAGGAAAAGTGTTTTTATTTTAAGCCATTGTATATTTAAATCAATGACTGTTTTGTCATTTTGACACTTTGCTGACATTAATGTATGTTTTTAAAAACCAAAGGGTATTGGAATGAGCACTTGCATTCCACAGGATTAAAGCTGAAAACCACCACTTTAAGCCTTTCCTTTCTAATTGGTAAATCAACATCAATATCAAGTAGCTTCTGTGTTTTAAAAGTTCCATTTAATGCAGTTATTCTACCAATTAATCTTTTTTTTTTTAATTTTTTATTGATTTTATTGAGATCACACTAGCAATTAATCTATCAAAGCCTTTCCACCCACCTCCTGTTCTCACTAACTGTATACAATAAGGATAATTTAATCCATCTTCTGATATTCCCTTCTTTATGGTTCTTCTTTCAATTCTTTTGTGTTTTGTTTTTGTTCAGTAAATCTTTTGACAGTTTTTTTCTGGATTCCCATCTGTGGAATGTTTGCTGCACATTTCTGAGAACCCTGTTATTCATATATCCATCCATCCATCCATTTTCCAACCCGCTGAATCCGAACACAGGGTCACGGGGGTCTGCTGGAGCCAATCCCAGCCAACACAGGGCACAAGGCAGGAACCAATCCCAGGCAGGGTGCCAACCCACCGCAGGTTCATAAATTCTAATGCTAGTTTTCAACCAATGCCTACTTGATCTTATCACCTCTAAAAACGTTCTTGTATGGTAACTGCCTATTCTAACCACTTTGTAAGCCTTCTGGGGAATTAATGGCAGAGTGGTGACGCCAGTATTAAGAGTAGCTACTTAAAGATGAAGATACAAATGTAAGGATTTTTAGTCATGAAGAGGCACACATTTTAAGGCTGCACGAAAGCATACCACATGCAATTGGTGTTGAATTTGTACTTTTAAATGGCAGATTCATAAACCAGCCTTGATATGACAGCAATGAAACTTTCCACACGTTACCCTGTTAAAAAAAAGTTTTAATTTTTGTTATTTATTGTGTGGGGAAAATACATACATTCTAGCTGTTGACTCCAAAGCATAGCTTATTGGAACAAATGCCCACATGCTGTACAATGTTGTTCCTTTAGTAAGAGTGTATTTCCTTTTATCATAAGTCTGAATGCCAGTTTACCACCATTTCCTTCCTTGTGCCCGCTTCTGCCAGGATAGACTCCATCTCCCCTTGATATAAAATTCAATCGAGCACTTATTGAAAATAAATTAACAATTGTTTTATGTATAATATTACATTTTTCAAACATTTAACTTTGCTAAAATATGCCCCAAATAATAGCTAACCTCTTGCATTTGACCTTGTACATTTTTTTCCTGAGAAGGGGGGCAAGCTGAAAATTTAGTTCCAATAGGAAATAGCTATAAAATGACAATAAACAAGTGTATTTGGATGAAAGGGCTCCTTATAATTTTAAAGATTCAACTATAGTTTGCATTTCCTCTAAAAATGTTTCCATATAATGAATTCAAACATTGCAGAATGAATACATGATAAAAGGGATGGAGGGATAGGAATCCTCTTCATAATCACAGTAATTACAATAATCAGTAACTATAATATTCAGTCAGCCATTTAAAAGGTGAACAGTTGAGGTGGAAAGAATTGCTATAAAGGGAAAATAAGCTATGATTGAAAATTGAGAAAAGAATATGATTTTTTAGGTCAAAACATTCTTAAGTGTGTAAGTATGGCAAGATTTTGTTTGCGTTTGTCATCTCTTAATTACCAGCAAATAAACCGTTCATTTTTTTATATGTCTCCCACAATAGGAATATTTCATTTGTTTTGCTGAAATTAATTAGAAAATGCAGCAATTTGATTTTTTTGTCTTTGTGTAATATAATTGAAAGAAAGAAAGGGAAATGTTTGGCTAAGCCACACAACACAGTCAGTTTGGCTGACACATTCATGGTTTTGAACTGTGATACATTTTTGATGCTTTTGAATAGCAATTGACACTTAACTGAGTAATTTGGCAATAAATAGGGCCCAGTTTAATCTTGATGTTCCAGCACGGTAGACTAGTTTGGCAGACCTTCAGTCTCAGCTGAGCAGTATAAATGACTTGATTTCCAATCAGGCCTCCCCAGGGCACCAAGGAATCCATGAGCCTGTAAGAGCAGGATCAGTGGGAAAAGCTCTTTCAATTTTGTTGGAGAGTCCTTGTCAGTTCTTTAGGATTCATTTGTCGATTGCGTTAGTCCAGGTTTTTGAAGATTTTTCTTTAAAGAGCAACAGAAAAAGTGCTCATTTCACAAGGGAAAAGCTTCTTGGAATTGATATTTATTGAATATTTTGCCTTAAACAGCAAACATGAATGATGTTCATGTGTGCAAGTATTTTGTCTGTAAATGACAAAGCATTTATTGATTGTTCTTATTCAGGACTTTGGGTGAAAAAATGCAATAGATGAGAAAATATTAACCTTTCAGACAAATTGTGTAAGTACAAAACAGGGGCCTTGTTTTTAATCTTTATTATCTTAAACAATGACACATATTACATTGTGCTGCAAAAATTATCCAGTAAGATTGGTAACTTTTTTTATAGTAAGATTTTTTTTTTAATACAGTATTTTTAAAAATGTGGTAACATTTGGTTGGCATAGTCTGAAAATGTCCGTTAAAAGTCTCATATAATGCCAGTCCAACATTTTAAACGCCTGAATGTACTGGTGAGGAATGCTTACAGAAAAGAAAAGTGATGTCTTCTCTACCTATCAAGGATTTAACATTAGGGTGATAATACAGCCTGGGTATCATGAATAAACTGCTAGGCTGAAAACAGGAAGAGGTTCAAGGTGCTGTAGATGAAGTTTTTTTTTTCCTAATATTATGAATAACAATATTGTATATGGAGGCACTGATATATTACGTATTGTCTTTGATTTAACTTCTAAACCATGGAAGCACCTTTCATGTCCCATTGTAAAAAAACACAGAAGACTTTCAATAGACCTGTTTCAAGACTAGCATTTTTGAAATACTCACATGTACAATCTATCCTGATCTGCTACATTGCATATTGTAATTTGTTCAGTTAGCCAATAAAAGGTGTCATTTTGCTTGACTTTTCATTGCATCCATAATGGCTAACACGGTGCAACACCCTATTATAGGACACATAATACAATACTACTCTATAGGAAAGGTGTGTTGTCACAGTTGGTTGCGGGTTGGATGATGGATGGATGGATGGATATATATAATAATAATCTGTATCTATACTAATTAATAAAAGGCAAAGCCCTCACTGACTCACTGACTGACTGACTGACTGACTGACTGACTCACTCACTCACTCACTCATCACTAATTCTCCAACTTCCCGTGTAGGTGGAAGGCTGAAATTTGGCAGGCTCATTCCTTACAGCTTACTTACAAAAGTTAGGCAGGTTTCATTTCGAAATTCTACGCGTAATGGTCATAACTGGAACCTGTTTTTTGTCCATATACTCTAATGGAGGAGGCGGAGTCACGTATCGCGTCATCACGCCTCCTACGTAATCATGTGAACTAAAAACAAGGAAGACATTTACAGCACGAGTCATACGCGGGAACGAAGGTAAATGATGTTAATTTCTGAGTGTCTTTTAATACTGTGTAAGCATACATATTAACACGTGCAATTAAACGTGTGCATTTACGGGGTGATTTCTCAGGCTTAAAAGCTCGCCTTTTATTAAAAAGGTAAATGCTAACTGTTTTCATTCTGAAGGGCACAAACCACGTTAGATTTCAGCCGTTAAACGCGCAAAAATGTCGGTACACCAGATAAATAAGCGCAACCTATTATCAGTTGTATTGTATGCTTACAATACATATAGAAGTGTCTTAATCGTTAACTAATAGTATGGGATGGTGTTTTTCAACTTGCGCCTTGATTTAAACGATTCCATGTCTTGGTGGGTTTGCGTAGCTTATTGTCAATATCTTTACACCTGTTTTTAAAACTTGACTGAAACGGGCTTTCACGAAAAAAGTTAGGGCTTTGCTACAGGATACACCCTCCACAAGTTAAGGAAGTAAAAATAAAAGGTATATATTTCTGTTTTATTTAAACCTTTTAAGTTTGTGTAAGCATACATATTAACACATGTGCAATTAAACGTGTGCATTTACGGGGTGATTTCTCAAGCTTAAAAGCTCGCCTTTTATTAAAAAGATAAAAGCAAACTGTTTTCATTCTGAAGGGCACAAACCACTTCAGCCGTTAAACAAGCAAAAATGTCGGTACACCAGATAAATAAGCGCAACATATTATCAGTTGTATTGTATGCTAACAATACATATAGAAATGTGTTAATCGTTAACTAATATTATGGGATGGTGTTTTTCGACTCGCGCCTTCATTTAAACGATTGCATGTCTTGGTAGGTTTACGTAGCTTATTGTCAATATCTTTACAGCTCTTTTTAAGACTTAATTTAAAAAGGTTTTTTTTTTCTTCTTAATAAAAATTTAAAAGCAGTACTTCGCCGGTGCGAAGCACTCACTTCACTCCCTTACGTGAATCGAACATCGGACGTCAGCGCTAGAGGCGAAGCCCCTAAAATTGCGCCACGGCGTGTGGTTCGTTTATTTGACAGCATGTAGATCGAGGTAATTACATTCATGGCATTCGTAGTCTGATTCACAATCTGATTGTATGGGTGGTTACCTACGAGGTAACGCTTATGGTTAGCCAGCAAGTCAGCTCGAAGTGATCACTCGAGTAAAGGCAGCTTCACAAAAAAACAGATCCTTAACAAATTGTTATTAGTATATTTTCTCTCAATTTAAAAAGGTTTTCTTTTCTTCTTAATAAAAATTTAAAAGCAGTACTTCGCCGGTGCGAAGCGCGGGGATTTGAGCGACTGACGCATGCAGACATATTCATGAGTTCAGGTACTTCGGAAAGAAAGCACCGTGTAAACCTAAAGTTTAAATTAAGTTCATAGACCTACAAAAGGTTGCCATTGACTTCAGGCAAGATTGCTTTTCTCCTGTACAACTATACGTTGCATTCTCAAGAGTGTGCTTGCACAGCTTGGTCATATTACAACCGGAGTGCTGAACTGACAACGTGGTATACAAACAGAACTATAACAATCGTAAAAAAAGAAAAAAAAAAAGCGAAGAACCCTTGCATTTAATAAAAAGGCTCCTTCCTTAGCGTTCGTTTATAAAACAGCGGAAAAGCTGTGTTAAGGCTGCTTCACAAAAAAACTGATCCTTAATATAGATATAGATATATATATATATGTATGTCTATATATATATATGTAAGCTTATAAGTACTGCCTTAGTTCTCTTTAAGAAAGGAAGATGTAATGATACTTGATTTAAACGATTCCATGTCTTGGTGGGTTTGCTTAGCTTATTGTCAATATCTTTACACCTTTTTTTAAGACTTATTGACTGAAACGGGCTTTCACGAAAAAAGTTAGGGCTTTGCTACAGGATACACCCTCCACAAGTTAAGGAAGTAAAAATAAAGGTGTATATTTCTGTTTTATTTAAACCTTTTAAGTTCCTATGCATAGCCCCATTTGGCTGTTTTAGTTTCTTTTTTTTTTCTTTTCTTTAGTAATATTTAATCTCCTTAAAGAAAAAGAACATATGCATTTTACTTTTTTTTAATCTCTTTAGTAATATTTTAGTGTAAAAGGATAACCAGTATTTAAACCTTTTATGTTACTTTATAAAGTTATTTTACTCAATGTTGAAAAATTAATAAGAAAGCTACATATTTTGGCAGCTGCTGCTTTAATTTTCAATGAAATGAAAAAAAGCTCTCCAAGAGAAAACCTCAATGAAGAAGAAACAGTTTGCACTATCTAAAAATGAGAAACCCTCATTTATAAAGGTTTGCTGCAGATGACTTAACTGAAAATAAATTAATAGTTCCTATGTGTATAATACATATTTATCTATTTTACTTATGCCTTTATTCCAGCAACTTGCAACATCTGAGGTACAATTTGTTACATTACTTTTGTTTTTTGCAGCACAGGCAGGTGAAGTGACTTCCTCAGGGTCACACAGTGGTGTCAGTACCAGGATTTGAACTGACAAGCTCCGGGTTTGCTGAAATATTACTGAAGAAAGAAAAAAAACGAAAACAGGCAAATAGGGCTATGCATACAAATGTCCATCCATCCATTATCCAACCCGCTATATCCTAAATACAGGAGCCAATCCCTGCCAACACAGGGCACAAGGCAGGAAACAAACCCCGGGCAAGGTGCCAGCCCACCGCAGGGCGCACACACCCACATACCACTGACAATTTAGAATTGCCAATGCACTTAACCTGCATGTCTTTGGACTGTGGGAGGAAACCGGAGTACCCGGAGGAAACCCAGACAGACACGGGGAGAACATTCAAACTCCACGCAGGGAAGCGAACCCGGATCTCCTAACTGGCACCTTTCACTGTGCCACCATGCCGCCCGCATACAAACTTAAAAGGTTTAAATAAAACAGAAATATATACCTTTATTTTTACTTCCTTAACTTGTGGATGGTGTATCCTGTAGCAAAGCCCTAAGTTTTTTCATGAAAGCCCCTTTCAGTCAATAAGCCTTAAAAACAGGTGTAAAGCTAAACTTGCAGCACCGCTATTCAATTACACTTGCCTAACGCCTCTCCTAAGGGGACATACTGTGGGATCTAGGCATCCGTCAAAGCACCAATCACAGGCCCGATTAGAAAGCGGGAAGCTGTGATTTGTTGTCTCCCTCCCATGTAACAATCACAGCCCGTGTTACAACGCACTATGTATGTACAGTATGTATATATGAAGAGGATGGATGTATATGTGTGTGTTTATGTATGTGTGTATATGTATGTGTATATATATGTTGATATGTGTGTGTATATATATATATATATATATATATATGTGGATGTGTATATATATATATACTGTATATATATATATATATATATATATATATATATATATTTATATATGTATATATATGTATATGTAGATATGTGTATATATGTATATGTATATATATGTTTACATAACCTCTTTAACACACTACTTCTCCGCTGCGAAGCGCAGGTATTTTGCTATATATATATATATATATATATATATATGTCAATGTATGTATGTATATATGTATGTCTATGTTTATATATATATATATGTGCATATGTATATATATGTGTATATATATGTACATATGTATATATATATATGTAGATGTGTAAATTTGTATTTGTACATATATGTATATGTGGATGTGTATATGTATGTATATATATGTATATGTAGATATGTGTATATGTAGATATGTATATATAAGTATATATGTTTATGTATATATATGTTTACATAACCTCCTTAACACACTACTTCTCCGCTGCGAAGCGCGGGTATTTTGCTAGTATATATATATATATATATATATATATATATATATATATATATATATAAGCATGTGGAGTATTGTTTTAAACTATTTCAAGGTCAGTGATTACGAATATGATGTTATTTTTTTCCTTTATAAGGGATCAAATCCTACCATGGACCTCTATCAGAGGGTGAAAAATAACAAATTTCTATTAAAACTGAGGACATTTAAACTTTTAACATTTAAACTGAACTGTTCTTTGTGACGATGCGGGTTAGCTCCACGCTCCTATCGTCCTATCGCTCCTATCATGTAATGTCATCGATGAGCTTGGCAGTGAGGCACAACAAATGAAGCAAGGGGATGGTGCAAAAGTGCTTTTATTAAAACAGCAAACAAAAACAACAGTGTCCAAATAAATAAGTGTAGTGTCTTACCAAAAATCTTCAATAAATAAATGCTCCATTAAAACAGAAGTGAAATAGTGGAGGTTAAAATCCATTAAAAAAAAAAACAATCCCTTTAAAAACAACGAGGTTAAAACAACGGCTGGAAGCTGTCCCTTTCTACCACAAAGTCCGGTGCGTTTTTAACTGGTGACTCCCCTGCTTCTCCCTTCCAGGCTATGCACCAGGGGAGACACCCTACATTCAGCTGACCTTCTCTCTACTCGACTGGTCTGGAGGCTTCACGATCCCTGGCTTCAATTCTGCTCTCTCCAGACCGAGACTTGGCTTCCCCCAACAGCCAGGACGCTCACGTTGGGGAATCCACCTTCCCAGCCTCCCGGCTCCTGCTGTCTTCTGCAGTGAGCCATCCTTCTTCTGGTCACTCCCGCTCTTCACAATACTCAGCAGGAGCGACCACTACCAACTGCCCTAGGTGTAGGCCAAACTCCCCATTAGGGCTCACTGTCCAGCTGCCTGTGAGCGATCGCGGTTTCGCTCTCTCTCTCTCTCTCTCTACTTCCTGCTATCTTCTTCTCCTGCAACCTCCATTTCTCTCTTTTCTTTTTTTTCCTCCTGCTAGCCGCCTCGTGCTTCTATTTATCATGGGAACGTGGATCAGTTGTGGCAATCACCAGCCCCCGGGAACAATTATGGATGCGGACGACTCCTCACCTGTGCACTTAAGCAAGGACCGCGCATCACAAATTCCCATGGGAACTGCTTCCACCACACTGCCACACCCCCTTTATAAGCTGCGAGTATGGCGATTATTTATTTAAAAAGTGGCCTTTGACATGAGCTGTGGACCCACTACACTACATTCTTGTTTAGTATGTACTTCTACCTCATGAGGTAAATGATTACATTACTCATGAACTCCCCGAATTACGGCAGTTTACGCTAATTCACACTTTTTTATTTGTTTAATTATTAATGAAATATGGCAGGCATCAACTCGTTGTCATCTGTACTGGTTAAAAAGCAAATGTGCTAAATGCAGTATTTAACTTGGTGAATCAGTGCTAAGTGGCAGCCCTCCTGGAATCAGTTACTGTTAGAATTCCTTTTAACAATAGCAGCCTTACAAAGTCATATCATTTTATTTCTGTTTTAACAAAACGATATGAGATCATGAACTATAATTCTCTTGTCTTGTCATGCATTTTCTGTTATGTTTGGATAAAGATACTGGATGAGAGCTCATTTATTTTCTACTTTTTTATCATTTAACTTATGACTTGAGTTTTGTGTTTTTAGTCCTTATCCTTGATTCAACTCTTCATCAGTTATTAAAGGGAGTCTTTACTTGCTGTTTAACCCAAAGCCCTAATGACTGGGGACGTCTCTTGAAACTGCACTTTATTTTATTTTATCTTATTCTCTTAATTTATTTGACTGATTTTATTGTAATCATTCCATACAAATAGATACATTTTTACAAAAATAGGATTGAAAACAAATCAACTGCACTTTAGTAAATATCTTTATGAAGAGTACATTTTCATCAGGAGCCACAGGTCCCATGCACTCAGAGTTTCTTTGTATCCCTCTGAGCACTGGTGGCCTCAGAGAGAACAAATGTCATCACTCATAACTGTGTTTATTTACGACTTTAATTCTAAGTAGGCAGTACATAAATTTAATTGGTCACATTCATTTAGATCAAGAACAATGTTACAAATCACAGTTACAGCTTATCATCAAGAAATACCCCCTCAACTGCAAACAAATGCTATTATAACAAAGTGATACAAATATTTAAAAAATATAAATACTGTATATGGTACTTTTTTTGAACAGGTGATACAATTTGAGTGGGAGTCTGCTGTATTTAATCCCCCTGGGATTAATAAAGTATCTATCTATCTATCTATCTATCTATCTATCTATCTATCTATCTATCTATCTATCT
Source organism: Erpetoichthys calabaricus (assembly GCF_900747795.2). Taxonomy (NCBI): domain Eukaryota; kingdom Metazoa; phylum Chordata; class Cladistia; order Polypteriformes; family Polypteridae; genus Erpetoichthys; species Erpetoichthys calabaricus. The sequence continues at coordinate 36,879,143 of NC_041410.2, forward strand.
ATCTATCTATCTAGAAGGGAAGAAAGGAGTTTGATTTGGTAATTCTTGTCCAAAAACATATATTTAATGACTCTGAAGTAACAGTGTTTTTAAACTAAGAATTTCTGGAGCAAGAGTAAGATATTCCTCTACATTGTCTTACCTCAGTACACTTCTTCACACTTGCATCCACTGCATCTATCCGAGTGTTGTACAGAGTCAGCATTCTGAGTAGTCTAAATTGTACAGTTTTAGTTTTGTCAGTATACTTAAACTTCCATAACATGGTTTCAAGATAATTTAAAAGAAATGCTTTTGCAGTCACCTCCATGACAGCTGAACTGTGTAAGATTGAATTCAGTTCACTTCATTCTTAAGGGTACTTCCACTTATAAGCTTAGTGTGCTACTGCAGATATAATATGAAGAATGAAACACGTCTAAATAAATTATCATTCTTTACATTTGTTGCTGCAGGCCAGTTTTAATGTTTTAGCACAGAATAAGCACTTGGCATATCATTCCAAGTTTTAAAGTAACCATTGCCCTCATAGTTTGTGTTTATGAGCAGCTCACTCTGGACATGTGACCTGATCTCTGAAATCCTGTCTGTGATGAAGCACATTTTAGTTATGAACTCTAAGAGATTCTCATTGATTTTGAATTTTTCTCTTTAGCTGTACCTTTCTACTAATTTAGTCATATTATCATATTACACTCTCAAGTATAGTATGACATTACGTTTTTTTTTTTACTGAGGGAGATTACAGAAATAAACATTTGCACTGAACTCTAGTTAAAACAGTTTGTGTGCATATGGGGGTTGTTGCAGGGGGACTGGAAGATTAGTTTTGTGGCCTTTCACACTTAATACTGAGCTGATTTGTGCTTGCCAGTGGCAGAATACTAATGCCAATGAGATTCTTCTCATTTTCTTTTAAACTGTACTTTATTTACATAATGGCAGTGTTTTAACTTAGTCAATCATGAGAAGATTGGGTGGAATCTAAATGTAAGGTTCTAATAGTAAGGCTCAAGAGTGTAATAAGGATATATTTGTTATACAATACAATACAATACAGTTTATTTTTGTATAGCCCAAAATCACACAGGAAGTGCCGCAATGGGCTTTAACAGACCCTGCCTCTTGACAGAACCCTAGCCTTGACTCTCTAAGAAGACAAGGAAAAACTCCCAAAAAAAACCTAGTAGGGAAAAATGGAAGAAACCTTGGGAAAGGCAGTTCAAAGAGAGACCCCTTTCCAGGTAGGCTGGGCGTGCAGTGGGTGTCAAAAGAAGGGGGTCAATACAATACAATGCAGTACACAGAACAGAACAATTTCTCAATATAGTAAGAAATAAAAAATATAAATTTTAGAAGTACAGAGCAGAATTTAACAGTAGATGATATATCCCATAATAAGATTTGGATTTGTATAGAGTCCTGGAGACCTCATCCTTCAAGCTGCCTCCCCCATTTGGCCATTCCATGGCTGAAACAGTGCTGAGCCAGCCAATTCGATGAAAGGACCCCTCTTTCCCACGATTCCCGCGATCCTCCATCTGGGATGACTTTTCCTTAGGCAGGCAAAAAAAACTTGGCAGGTGGGCCATGGCACCAAGTGCCACATTTGAGTACCGAAAAGAAAAACAGAATAAGTGAGGGTTAGTATACAATTATAACTATCATGTTTAAGTGCTAATGACTAACAACAGAGATGCAGTCTGTACAGTTAATCAGCAGCTCTAGTCAGGATATGCTAAACTGAAGTAGTGAGTCTTCAGCCGAGATTTAAAAGCTGAGACCGAAGGGGCATCTCTTATAGTAGCAGGCAGACCATTCCACAGTTTAGGGGCCCCTGTAACTAAAAGCTCGACCTCCCACTGTTATTTTATTAATCCTTGGAATCATAAGCAGACCGGCATCTTGAGATCTTAATGTGCGCTCTGGTTTGTAAGTCATAATAAGTTCAGACAAGTAAGCCGGACCTCGACCATTTAATGCTTTATATGTTAAAAGAAGGATTTTGAAATCTGCCCTAAACTTAACCGGGAGCCAGTGTAAGGATTTAAGAACTGGAGTTATGTGTTCGTATTTTCTTGTTCTTGTAATAATTCTCGCAACCGCATTTTGGATTACTGGAGGCTGTATAAAGAACAGTTTGAACATCCAGTGAACACCGCATTGCAGTAGTCAATCCTACTAGAGATAAATGCATGAATTAGTTTCTCAGAATCCTGTTTATTTAAAAAGCGCCTTAATTTCCTAACATTTTTAAGATGGAAGAAACATGTTTTGGACAACTTTGTAATATGCGCTTTAAATGACATGCTAGAGTCAAAGATAACTCCTAGATTGTGGGCTGATTCAGTAAAATTGACTGGGATTCCCACTGAGTTAAATGACGACAAAATATTGTTGTGATCAGCGTCATTCCCTCCAACAATTAACATCTCTGTTTTATCTGTATTTAAAGACAAGTAGTTCTTATTCATCCACTCCTTTAATTCACTAACACAACTACTTAAAGACAACATCGGAGAAACTTCATTTGATTTAAATGAAAGGTATAACTGGGTGTCATCTGCATACGAGTGAAAATTAACATTATGTTTCCTAATGATAGATCCCAGTGGAAGCATGTAAAGTGAAAACAGTAAAGGTCCCAGTACTGAGCCCTGCGGGACACCATATTGAACTTCTGTGTATAATGATGGAGTACTGTCAGCACATTTCTGTACATATTGGAATCGATTTGATAAGTAAGGACTAAACCAAGCGAGCACGGTGCCTGTAAGCCCAACATCATTTTCTAGCCTGTGCAGTAAAATAGAATGGTCGATGGTGTCAAATGCTGCACTTAAGTCCAACAACATAATTACAGTGGACTTTCCTTCATCAGAGGATATCAGAATGTCATTTACAACCCATGTTAGTGCCGTTTCTGTACTATGACCAGTGCGAAAACCAGACTGGAATTTCTCAAATAAATTGTAATGCATAAGGTGTGTCTGAAGCTGACTGGCGACTACTTTTTCTAGTACTTTAGAGAGAAACGGTAAATTTGAAATAGGCCTATAATTATTTAGTATATGTGGGTCAAGGTCTGACTTTTTAAGTAATGGTTTAATGACTGACACTTTTAGTGCATCAGGTACTGTGCCATGGAATAATGAACTATTGATAATGTTTAGAATAGGCGCTGCAAGAACATCCATTGCACTTTTTACTAGTTTTTTTGGCACTGGATCTAGGGAACAAGTAGCGGGCTTCATTTTAGAAATTAAACTTAAGACTTCCTGCTCAGTTACAGGATTAAAATTACTAAAGTGCTGAGTGCAACGTGAGACAGGGTCTGCTAAGCTAGTATTTGGTTTGTACTGTGATGCAGAGATCTGGGATCTTATATTTTTAATTTTCTCATTGAAGAAGTTAATAAAGTCTGTACTGCTAAAGTCTGTTGGTATTTTGCACTGTTGATCTGAATTTCCATTTGTTAATTTAGCCACTGTTCTAAACAGTGCCCGAGGATTTTTATTATTGCTATCTATTAATGTAGAATAATATTCTGACCGAGCTTTAAAGAGGGCTTTTTTATATTTATTAACACTCTCTGTCCATGCAATTTGAAAGACCTGTAGCTTTGTTGTTCTCCATCTGCGTTCCAGTTTTCGACACTCTAATTTAAGAGCTCGAGTGTTTTCATTAAACCAGGGAGAGTTTCTATGTGCTTTGATCACTATGACTGTAGTAGGATAAAGGCACAATGACACAGTGGTTAGCATTGCTGCCTCATTGGTGTGTCGTTGTGAATCAGTTAATTCGCTCATCAAGCAACTTTACAAATTAACATTTGAAGGATACGCAAGGCACAATATCTTAATTTATAAAGATAAAGAGACTGACAGGAGTAGATATTAAGGTTGACCTAAGTTTCAAAGAATTAGGAGAGGAAGAGATTTAAATTCAAACAAATAGAAGTAAGGAAAAGATTGGTAATTATTATTAGGATTTCTCTATCTTTTTATTTCAGGCCTTGTACCTGTCCTGTTTAGCTTCGTTAACGCATGCTTAAAGAGTAAGTGTCTGTTGGATCCAATGGCCATTATTTTATGAGAGACTAGCTGTCCCCCACGGCTCTGCTAGCTTAGTAATGAAACAGGATGAACTTTAAAAATCAGTAAAAAAATTTAAAAAATACAATAATGTGTATCGAGAAGAATTTATATTGATAGTTTTCGTATCCGAGGGCCTCTTGATATACAATATTTTTGGTTTTGCTATCAGGGGTGAGAATGTAGCTGTGATCTCTTTGCCGAAAATGTAAAAAGTTTCTGAGGTATCTCTGACCATGCGGAAGATAGGTACACTCCAACCTCAAGCGTTGTCACTGTATCTGATCGTGTTCAGCTCTAATGGGAGAGTGTCCCCTGTGTGGTGAGAAGAGCACTTGGCTGTGATATCTCTGCCAATGAGTAGGTGCCCTCTAAAATACTCATAGCTGTGATCTCTCTCTCTCAAAAACGTCAAATGTTACTCTTTGACAATCTCTAGATGATAATGTCTGTTGAACAAACAGGTATCACTTGCTAAGTGGAGGAAAGGTACACTCCAACACATGGCTAGAAGTTGAGCAACTTGAACGGAGGCTGGTGCATGAGTGAGGATGGCCCTGCCCAGCTCCCTACTCCTGAGGTCCTGCCTCCTCATCCCCTTGGCACATGGCCTGTCTCCTGGATTTGCGCAAATAAATCGGTGCCGCAACCAAACTATGATACTTAGCGTGATGAGAGAAGTCGCAAAATCAACTGGAATGTTCAAGCAGATTATAGAAAAAACCCGATCTAAATCCTTTAAGTAGTTTTCTCGTGAAAAGCGGACAGACATACAGACAAATGTTGGATTTTATATATAGAGAGATATAGTAGCTGCTTCTGATTAGCTAGATGTTCAAGGCAATGAGAACCTTCTTAAATTCCAAAAATGTGACTTTGAGTCCCAGCCAGGTTACAATTTTTGTTTTGTTCAGTGTGATGTACATTTTCTTTACTGAAATATGGAAATGGCTTTACTACATGTTCCCACTTGGACAGAGGCAGTGGTGCAGTAAGAGTTATGTTTCTGGACTTCTCTAGTGCCTTCAACACCATCCAACCTCTGCTCCTTACGGACAAGCTGACAGAGATGGGAGTAGATTCATACCTGGTGGCATGGATCATGGACTATCTTACAGACAGATCTCAGTATGTGTGTCTCGGGAACTGCAGGTCTGACATTGTGGTCAGCAACACAGGAGCACCACAGGAGACTGTGCTTTCTCCATTCCTGTTCAGCCTATATACATCGGAATTCCAATACTGTTGAATGTTATACCTGCCTCGCACTCTCCACCTTGTATTTTTTAACTTGCACTGCATTTTTATCACTCTTTAATTAATATTGTTTTTATCAGTATGCTGCTGCTGGAGTATGTGAATTTCCAATTGGGGATTAATAAAGTTATCTATCTATCTATCTATCTATCTATCTATCTATCTATCTATCTATCTATCTATCTATCTATCTATCTATCTATCTATCTATCTATCTATCTATCTGTCTGTCTAAATGGTAGAAAAATGCTCATTTTAAAATGAATGATGTTTAAATGAAATAGAAGTAAATGGATGATTTTCAAAAAATCAGATTATAAAAATGCAGACAAAAATGAGTTTGAAAGAAAAAAGTTTAAAGTGGATGAATGTGATTGGCTATAAAAATTCATTCCTGCCTAAGTAAACATGAAGAGGAATGTGTAATAACGATTCATATAAAGACTGCCAGATGTACAGTATGCCTGCTTTCTAATTATTAGGGTTAATTGCCATTACTGAAAAAAATATTGACGGCTACTCTGCCCCTTTACAAATCATCTTGCTTATGTTTTTGTGTTTGAGGTAGGAGAGAGGAGAGAGATTTTGCTAGAAGTAGGAGTCAGTAAGGAGGATAGCTTTTTGTCAATGAGTGGAATGCAGATGGTATTTTGTTGGAGGTTGGAGGATGTACAGTATGTCATTTTGTCAGATAGGTGGGAGGGAAGATGGAGTTTTGCCAAAGGAAGGATGGCTAAAATGGACACAATATAAAGTCTTTGTTTAGTCTGTATATTCTTAATGTTTTTGTAGATTTTTTTTTCATGTGGCTCTTGTTGCCTCCATCGTCCAAAAGACCATGTTGGATTAACTTCAGAATCAGCATTGGCTTGGTCTGAGTGATTATGATTGTACGCATAAATGTGCTGAATGATAGAATGCCATTCTTGCCAGGTTTTATTCCTTTTATCTGATGAAGCCTAAATTAGATTTGGATCCCCGCAACCCTTTAATGGAAGAAGCAGGAACAGAAGATTACTGAACTGATCGATGACTACAATTAAAGAATTTTGTTAAAGTTGATTTAGATTGGGGAGATAAGCATGTTATATGCATGCTATTTGCGTTATCTGATGTTGCCAAAGTAACAATCAATAGTAAAGAATGCCTGGCCAGAATTGGAAAACCAATCCCAATAATCATACTTCTTTCACCTACAAAATTTGATGTACACTTTCTTTACTTATAATATGTGAATGGTTTTCCTACATGTTAAAATAGTAGAAAAATTCTCATTGTACTACTCCAATTTTAAATGCCAGAAAAAGGAAAATGAATGATGCTTTAGATGGCATGGAAGTAAATGGACGATTTACAAAAATCAGAGCATAAAAGTTCGACAACAAAGAGTCTGAAAGAAAAAAAGTTTAAAGTGGATGAATGTGATTGGCTGTAAAAATGCATTCCCGCCCAATAAACTTGAAGAGGAATGTGTAATAACGATTGATATAAAAACTGCCAGATGTACAGTATGTCTGCTTTCTAATGCTTAAGATTAATTGCCATTATTGAAAAAATAATTGACAGCTACCTGGCCCTTTTACAAAGCATCTAGCTTGTGTTTCTCTTGTTTTTGAGTTTGAGGTAGGAGAGTGGAGACAGATTTTGGAGGAGACTGGAGTCAGTTAGGAGGATAGCTGAAAAGCGCAGATGGCTTTTTATTGGAGGTTGGAGGACGTATGTCATTTTGGCAGAGGTAGGTGGGAGGGAAGATGGAGCTTTGTCATAGGGAGCAGAGAAGTTTTAGTCTTAATACAGATGGCATTTTGGCAGAGGTAAGTGGGAGGGAAGATGGAGTTTTACCAAAGGTAGGATGGCTAAAATGGACACCATATACAATCTGCATATTCTTAATGTTTTTGTAGATGTTTTTCCATGTGTTGCCTCCCACCTCTCAAAGACCATGTTAGATTAACTTCAGAATCTGAACGGGCTTGGTCTGAGTGAATATGATTAAACTCATAAATAACTCAAAATTGAATGCATAAATGTGCTGAGGGATGGACTGCCATTTTGTCCAAGTTGTATTCCTTCTATCTGATGAAGCCTAAGTTAGATTTGGATACCCACTACTCTTTAATGGAAGAAGCAGGAACAGAACAATACTGAACTGATCGATGACTACAATTAAAGAATTTTGTTGAAGTTGATTTAGGTTGGGGAGATAAATACTGTATGTTATATGCCTGCTATTTGCATTATCTGATGTTGCCAATAGTAAAGAATGCCTGGCCAACTCTGGAAAATCATTCCAATTATCATACTTATTTCATGTTACCAAATTCAATTTCCTTTGTTATTGTTAGCCACAGGATCAGTATGTAAAATATGCTGAGATTGCACTGAAAGTCTTTGTGTATTCATAGCCTTTTAGCGTGTCACTGCTCATGACCTAACCTGGCCAAAGAAGCATTGTTTGTGTAAAACAAAGTTATCTCAACTGCAATAATGTCTGCATAAACCAGTTTCTGACTGACTTATTCCTTCACTTAACCATCATTTAAAATCTGTGCAGAGGCATCTGTTTTAAAATGGGAAAGAGATCTGAACCATGCTTTTTCTGATGAGCAGTGACTCTTGGACTTGGCTACGTTACACAAACCTACACAGAGCATTAAACTTATAGAACGTAGCTTGAAGATAATCTATAGATGGCATCTCACTCCTGTGAAATTAGCTAAAGCATATTCAGACTGTTCCCCTTCATGCTGGAGGCAGTGTGGCAAAAATGGTACTCTATGTGGTGATCCTGAAAATCAATTTATCATTATTGGCTGGCAGTTCAGACATTTCTTCTCATACTCTTTAAAACTGAATATTAAACTAACTCCTCAGTTGGCTTTGCTTGGATTGGGGATAGACAACTATGAACCACATTTTCACACTTTTATTTTACAGACATTTTTTGCATAAGACTGGTTATAGCTCGACATTGGAAATCATCTGTTGCCTTAAAAATATCTGACGTCTGTGCTTCTTTTGAAAAAATATTGCAATTAAAAACGATACCTTCCCTAAATATGAAAAGGCTTGGTTATACTGGTATAAAGGCCCATATATTAAATAAAGATGTTGCTTTAATTAGGTACTATAGACTAAACTTTAAAAAAAAATTACCAAGAATGCCATCCATTACCAAACCTCCTTATACTGCAGCTCAGGGGCTGGTGTTTACCCCATCAGGACCAATTGAAAGGCAGATTAATAAAAACTATCAAACTGTTTTACATAATAAAATTAATTAATGAAAAACTCATTGATCAAATATGGTGTTCGAAGTGAGAAACAAATCAATAAAAAGCACTTTAAAACAGATTAGTTACACTGTTTTGATCAGGCTTCCTGACATTTAAAAAGAAATTATGTATGTTGTGTTCCATTGACAGAAATAAGGTGTTAGTACATTGATTTTGCATAGTTTTCAATCAACAGCATATATTAGTACAATGTGGCGAAACTTTAGTAGAGGATTTCTTGCCCACATAGAGCAGACAGTGTTACTTTGCAGTTTTTATCAGTACATATTCTTCTTCTTCCCAGAGAATATTTTCTCTTCATAAAATACAAGCAAAATATCCACTGCCAGGCTTTGGCTACCTGCAACCCTGTCTTGGATAAGCAAGGTCCAGGAAATGAATAGATGGATTGATTGATAAGTCAAATAAATGCATGTGCCATAGATTTGGCAGATCATATTGTTTAGTGTCTGGTTGTAGAAATGTCATTCCTAAATATAAATGGCTGCCAATTATATTATGCCAGCCTCAAATTGTAAAATAAACCTGCAGTCTGTATATGCTATTCTTTCTCGTCAAGATAATAATAAAACAGAGTATTGCTTCCATTGGGAAACGAGGAACTACCTTATGCTATGCAATAAAAGCTGTTTGTTATGTACTGTGTGTACCATGACTACAAACTAGAAGGTGCTTCTCTGATGTTTAATGCTAGTAATTACCTTGCAACGATTAGTTCCTGTGCTTCAGTGTATATGTCATGTTAATAAAAAGTTACAATCAAAATTAATTAATTTTGTATTTGGAAGATTTATTTCACCTTCTGTAAGTATACAGCATCAGTAGGCTGAGCGGGTTTAAACAGAGAGAAAAGCAATTTCATCAGATTTAAAGGTAATTAAACAGTGTGGGAGACAGAGATATGACCTGATACTTTAGAGCCTCTTCAATTATCTCTCTTCCACCCAAATTCATGTGTCTCTTCAAGGTAGCAGAGGTGCTCATTTCCATATCTTATGTCAAACTTTGCTGTGAAGATTAAGTGTTTTTTTTTATATATCTTTTTGTGTCATCTTCTTGAGATATAACTTTTTAAAAGTTATTCTTTATCCTAAGCTGACCTGAAGCTCATTGAGCTGAAGATCTGTATTAAGGTCATATAATGAAAATGCTGCTTGAATTAGGGAAATATTTGATTTTTGTAACTGAGCTGAGTCATAATCAGAGCTTTCTAATGCAAGCAACAGTAGTATCATTTTTGTTGTTCTGCAGTGTGGGTGCTGATTCAGTAATGGCTTGACATACCATCCACGGCTGATTCCTGACTGTAGTCCGACACTGCTAAAATACTGAATGCTAACTAAATATTGTCACCATTAATTTATAAAAGAATAGTATGTTGTTTATTATCTTAGAGTGTAATACGAAAAACATACAAGGCAAAAATTAAAAACTCTTATTACTGAAAATTTAAGGAAGTGATTTAACAAAATTAAGTAAGACCTCTTTTAGGGTGACTGACATATTTTGTAAAAGGACAAGTGGATGGAACTTGTGTGTCTCTTTTAAAATTTGTAGACTATCTTTGTCATTCTGTAGTTTTATCTCTTATCAGAGCCAACAGGGATTTTGGTTTTGCTGATGTAGCTACTTCTGATTAAAAAGAAATTCAGTGTCACTAACTTTTTCAAAATTTCCACTGAAATAAAAACAAAATAAATATTCACAGATATTTTAAATCTAAAACAAATTTTCATTTTGAAAAAAAAAAAAAAAATTTATGTATATATCTTACATATAAACGTCTACGCATGGAAGTGTGTGTGTCTATCCGGCCCGGAAGTGAGGGGTGGAGTCGGGGTAAAGGCTCCACCTCCGAGGAAACAGAAAACTAAATGTCTATGCATGGAAGTGTATGTGTATGTTTGTCCAGCCCAGAGCTGTGAGGAAACTACAGCATGAGCCTCAGAGAGTCGGCAAGGCAGCTCCAAGTTAATGAGTTGGAATAAGAAAGCAACTCTGTTGCCAAAGTAAAACTGCAGAGAAAAGAGAGCAATTCTTACGCAAGTGAGACAAGCACATCAGTAAAATGAATTCCACTCACCCATGTGCACAGTCTATTTGAACTTCTTCCATCCGGCAAACACTTCAGAGCCTTTCCTGCACGGACCTTGAGGCTCAGAAACAGTTTCATCCCAAGAGCTATAAATGCACTCAATCAGTCCATCAGGTGCTCCCAGTAGATGTGCTTATACTTACAATTACAATTACCTCACTGTAAACTTGCACTACAACTATAATGTTGCACAACCTTAGCCACTTTATGAACAATTTGCACTATCTGCACTATATGTACATGTATATTGTACTTATGATTTCATACTATATTTTTTTATCGTATTATTATTTTTGTTATTATGTCATTTTAAAGGAAAAAGCAGTTTATGAAGTATTTGCATTTGAATCTCATTGTACCATACAATGACAATAAAGGAATTCGATTCAATTCAGTAGAAGAGAGCGTGAATTTACAGATGATTTAGATTTCTAAGAGCTATCTTTTTGGCGCTGTGTGCTGTTAGATTACTTGGATGTATATTTGATATCATTTTTATGATGAAATGTGTTAAAGTATGCATATTACATTTTCCAGATAAATTGTTAATATAAATAATGTATACTCTTAATAATTAAACATGTGGGGGCACGGTGGTACAGCGGTAGCGATGAGCTGGCGCCCCATCCAGGGATTGTTCCTGCTTCACACTGTAAGTCAACATTTCAACCTTTTTTTTCTTTACTGTGTCCCTATTTTTTTTCTGTTCTCTATGCCCTAATACCCTTCCATATAGCACTCAAGACGGTGGGCTAACGACTCACATTTTCACATTGACTTTGACATCTGACCACTTTTTTTTTATTTCAGGCACTATGCAACTTTCTGAACTTGAACTTTTGAATGTCATTCCATCAAGTTCCTTTTGTTGCTCATACTACTGCATAAGCCATCATAAGTATGTTCATCCTTGCCACCACTTCACTGAGTAGAAATTCTACTTCACATTTGGGGAAATTCTTTTTTATACATACTTTTGCCATTGTCTTTTAATAAAACACTCAACTAAAAGGGCTATTTATGTCGATTTAAATGTTCAAATATGCTAAATTCTGGGAGGAGTCAGGCTGGGGCTGCAGGCGCGTGCATGTGCATTACATTTCATGCTGACCAGGATTTATGGAACAGAAGTGTGTGGAAGTTGACTTACGCACGGTTTTGCTCATCTAAATTTTTTTGTGCATACGCATATTTCCACTTTTGTGTTATACATGAGGCCCCAGAACTGTACACTCTATTCCAGCAGAGGTCTCACTAGTGAATTTTACAGCTTATGAATACACTCTCTTGATTTTTACTTGATATGTCAAAATAAGGAAACTCGCATTAACAGCTTCTGCACACTGTCTTGATGTGGGTAGTAAAAAGTTTATTATGTCTCTTTAGTTCTTCTTAAAAGATTTTCTTATGCATTTCAGACTCACATTGTGTATTAAAATGTAACATTTTTATTTCTTATATGAAACAATTTACATTTAGTTTTGTTAAATTTTATTTGCCACATTTTTTCCCAAGTCTCAATTCAGTTAATTTGTACTTATTCTGCCGACTCTAAGGTTTCAGTTATTCCACCTAGTCAGTGTCATCTGGAAACTTAACCGGCGTGTTTGTTACATTTTTATGTATATTTAATGTATGTAAATTAAAAATAGCAATTGCCCCCAGCACTCATCATTAAGGGGTACTAAAAAAACTCTTGTCACAATAAACCTGTGCTTTGTGTGATTAAGCCTATTGTTCACTCAGTTTAACAATGCACCTTGAATTCCCATTTGTTTTAGGTTATTTCTAGCCTCTGTGGAACTTTATGAAGAGATTTTTTGTTAAGAGAAATAATATCTATATATCAGGTGATAGGACTTTTCTTGTTTACTCATATAATTTGGGCTCATGGTGAAACACTATCTCCAACATCTAAAACCATGTTGACTTTTCAGTAATACACCAAGATTTCACATGTGTAACTCAATGTTTTCTTTAATAAATTACTATTTTGATTTACCTGTGATATACTGTACATAATCCTTACTGACCTATAGTTACTTGGAACGGCTTGATCACCTTTTTTATATAGTTAGATAACACTTGCTGGTTTCAGATCTTTACAAATGTCCAGCAGAAAAAAGGGGTCTGCTGGAGCCAATCCCAGCCAACACAGGGTGCAAGCCAGGAAACAAACACCAGGTAGGGCGCCAGCCCACCGTAGTGGTTTATTTATATATTTATATATATATATATATATATATATATATATATATATATATATATATATATATATATACACACACACACACACACTAGAGGGCTTTGGCGCCTAACCCCCAGTTGCGGCCAGTCTGCCACTCGCATATCATTTCATTCCGGTCACCAAGTAGCCAGGCCTCCTACAGTGGACGTAGGGAGAGTTGCCGATCATGCCGTAGCAGCGAGTCCGGTGCAGGGGAGTGTGAGGAGCCAGCTGGTGAGTGCCGGTTGCCGAAGCATACCGCTCCAAAAGCCACAGGGTTGTAGACAGCACGGGGTCTCTTTTTGTCCTATAAGGAGACCCAGACTGTCCTTGCGTCACAGAGAAAAATGAGGAGGAACCGGAGACAGAGGTCCAGACCTCCTGACAAGAGGCAGGCTGGGCCCATGCGCTCACCTGCTGTTGAGAGCCGCCCTCTGCGAGTGCAGAAGGAAGCCCCGAGCCTGACTGGGGACCAGGCGGAGCTCAGAAACTCGTCCTGTTGCCATGTCCGGAGGGCATGGGGACATGGAGGGAAGCGCCGGTGCTTTAATTATAATAACAGTGGTCACAGGTGGAGGCGCTGTCCATATATGCTGACGGATGACGCCATGGAGTGGCGTTGTGGACGTGCCTCCCCCCCTTGTTGTGTTTATCTTTTTCAGGGTAGAACTGTGACCCATGACAGGCCGCCACCCCAACCTGTCGAAGGACAGCCCTTGCGAGACGGGCCGCTTCACCCTGCGTGCTTCAGCTGGGGGAGGGGCAGTGTGATAGACGGCCAGGAACCCTGCCCCGCCAGGATGCCTGGAGGAAGGATAAACTGGAAGAGCCCCCGGTCCTTGATCCCTGGGGGACAGCACTTCCGGGACACCAGGAAGTGCTGACAAACCAGGGATGGTTTATGTCCGGAGTGCTTCCGGATGCAAGGGCAGCACTTCAGCATCACTGGGGAGTGCTGCCGGAAGTCCGTCATCAGGCACCTGGAGCACATCTGGGGCTAGATAAAATGGGCCGCCTCACTCCAGTCAGGGAGCCGGAGTCAGGTGGAAGAAGGACAGAGCTTGCAAGACAGGAGTGGAGGAGGCCAGAAGAACCAAGGACTGTGAATCGTGTAAATAGTTGTAATTATAATTGTAAATAAACGTGTGTGTTGTGGACACTGTGGCCGGGCTAGCCTCTTACAATATATATATATATACTGTATATATATATACTGTATATATATTGTCACTCATGCATGTTAGAGGGTCATTACATGGGCTCAATCAAGGTATATGATAACCCACAAGGGTAAGAAGGGGGCGCAGTTGCTAAAGTTTTCTTCTGCTTCTCTCCCGTTCAGCTCTGGGAAACCGCCCAGTGAAGGCACTGTGCAATCCCCCTTCCAGTTCATGTGATACAACAAGCATGGCTGCCTGTAAGGAGGGGATTTCAATCACAGTGACATGCCGGACAGTGCTCCAGTAAATGACCCTCGATTCTGTGGCAAAGAACTGAATACTTTTTTGTTGTTATTTGCCCAAAGGGCTACTTGTATAGACACCAAGAGGCATTTTTTTGTTGGACTTCATTCAATTAAATTGGATGACCCACTTTTCTTTCTTTCTTTCTTTCTTTCTTTCTTTCTTTCTTTCTTTCTTTCTTTCTTTCTTTCTTTCTTTCCACAAACTGTCATTCATGCACCTAGCCACTATATCCTATAGCACTTCTGTCTCTGCAATTTACTAAGTACTTCCTTAGTAGACTCTGTAGCTACTAGAAGATTATTGACTTCTTCACATGTGAAAACTTTGGAGAAATATAAATATCTGATTACGTTCTATCTCAGATTAAGTATATATCGGCAACATGCCAGTTTACAGTTAAATGAGTTGAGGCCATTCGTACTTACAGCAAATGTTCCCTCTATTTTTTTTTTACTAATGAATAATAGATGAGCTGGTACATTCCTTTAACAACTGATTTCTTATGTCCCACTACACTGCATGAGTTTTGTCCCGTGAAGTATCGATCCAAAACTGCCAAGCACCAACAAACGAATGATGAGTTTTTCCCGTGATATAACGAACGCAACGAAACACCAACACACGAAAAATGAGTGGGGTCCCCCATAAAATATCGAATGATCACAAAGCACTGACACATAAACATCAAGTGGATTTTCAGGAGCAAAATTGTGATGCACCTTTAAAATGCTGCATGGGATGGGAAGTAAGCATGCAAACAGCTGAGTGGCAGTTCAAAAGTGCTGCACAGCACCATGAAAAAAAGCCACAGAGACTCAAATATTGGTTTGTGTTACTTTGTACTGGCAGATAAAGTGTGTGTACCTCTGACCAACACCAGATGTACAGAGGCTCAACTACAATGACCTGTGTACTTTGTGACTGACATACATTAAATCAGCGCGACTGTATTTAATTTCACACTTAACCATTAATAATTTACCTCACCTTCTTGATCATTCATTTACAGTACTACTAAAATATTGAGAGTATCTTTTGTATTTTCACAGTATTCTTCTCTAAATACAAGCAAATCTATTGATCACTACTTACTGATAAATGCTCTCTTCCTCTAGATACAGCTTGGCATCAGTATTTTGTGCAATCTGTTTGGTATTTCATGTTTTGAGCTCCACAATTCCAGGTGTTTCAATTTTGCTTTGGATTCCTTTCTAATTTTTTTTCCTTAAAAACTCCAACTACACTTATCACTAAGTACCTTCAAGGTCTCTGTTAAATCACTCCTTTGCCCATCCTCTTAGCTGTACCATTGATTCACCTAGATTTGCATGTATTGTGAATTAAGTCAATATTGAGTTCACCGAAAACTGGAAATTTGCTGCTTCTGTGGTGGGACGTCACGTAAAATTACACCTTTCATTGGCTAACTAAAAAGATTATGTTTTGATTGACTTTTCTCTACTTCCATAATGGCTAACATGGTACAACACCCTAGTACTGCTTGTGCAGTTAAATGTTATATTACCCTTATTTGGGTGTTCCTGTTTGACAACAGCTGGAAAGCAGGGTAAAAGGGACAATTTGGGCTTGTTATTTCTTCTCTACAGTACTTATATTATTTCATGATGTTTTATATATACTATTATTATATTGATTAAAAAAACATCATTGAAAAAGGCACACCATAGTTTTTTGTTAGATCTAGTAAAATTTATTTATAGTTGGTCTCAATCATGTGGTTCTGAGACCAATTTAGTTAATGTCACACAGACTGATGTAATACTTTAAAGCAGTGTTTCTCAATCTTTAAGGTGTTGCGGCTCGGGATGTGTCCCCCTTGATTAATGACAGAGCGAGGGGTCCCACATAGAGTAACAGGCATGCATTTAAAAGGCCAGTAGAGCAGTTTCCATTCAAGAGATGGTTGAAGATAAATCATTGACTAAGCAATTCACAGAAGCAAAAGGCAAATAAAATGTTAGGTTATATCATAAAAACTGTTGAATTTAAGTAGAGGGACATTATGCTTAAACTACATAATGCACTTGTAACACTACAACTGGAGTATTGTGTGCAGAAAGACATAGCAGCTGTGAAGCTGTGCAGAGCAGAGCAACCAAGGGCACCCCAGGAGTTAAAGACATGTCCTACTCTGGCAGACTAAGGGAATTAAACCTGTTTAACCTCAAGCTGAGGTGACTGCATGCAGACTTAATGCAGGCATTTAAAATCTTTAAAGGCATTGACAAAGTAGATCCAGCAACATTCTTTCAGCTTAAGGGTGAATCCCATACTCAAGGACATGAGTGGAAATTAAGGGGAAGTGCATTTAAGACTAAAGCCAGGAACCACTTCTTTACGCAAAGAGTTGTGGAACTTTGGAGCAAACTACTGAGACATGGAATTGAACCAGAAACCTTGACAACCTTTAAGAAGTATCTGATATTGGAACAGCTTAGCTATTAGCTAAACAAACGCGCTTGCTGGACTGAATGGTCTCCTCTCATTTGTCAAATTTCTTATGTTCTTATATTCCTAAATATGCAGATAAATATTGTGCGGTGTTGTCAATCACTTAGGTAAACCACTGCGTCCCATTCGCACACCCAACAATGGCAACCAGCAGACTTAGGCTTGAGATTTAACAAGCTTAGTGCAGTAGACTTGCAAGTCGACTTTATTCTTCTCAACAGCCCACACAAATCACGTAGTAACTGTCATATTCTGAGATTTTAACAGCATACACCAGGCATCAGATAACTTAAGGTTTTACGATGATAGCCTAATGGCCTTCAGGAAAATGGAAGAAATTTTGGCATCATTACATAAACACAATATCAAAATTAAATTGAACAGCTGCATTAAAAATGAATGCAATATTTATAGTGCTCTCACAGAAAATAAATTATGAAACAGCATTAAGCTGAAATGATGCTTTATGTCAAAATGCCCTCTAGTGAATTTTGATTTTTAATTATTTAATTTTGTGTTTTTTATCCTTTAAAGATCTTTTCAAGGTTAAGCTTTAATTACTAGAGTGTCTGCAGTAACCAGATTCAGAATTCCCACACCACTTCAAACATTGCATGTTACTCTTTATACCTGTGATCAAATGTATAGTAAATAAAGCCCTAATGGCTGTGCAATGTACTCAAGGGATAGTAGCCCAGCAATTTAGCTCAGTATTTGGAGAGATTCAAGCAATCAATAAGTGTTTGGTTTTTTTTTATTTTGTAAATTTGTAAAATATTATTTTAACAGTATTTAATACATGAATACTATTATTTATTTATTCATTTATTTAATTCACACTTTAGTAATGAACAATAAATAAAAAATATGACTAAACAAATACAAAAAATGAGCAATGTGCCTTTTTCAACATACCAAGGAAAAGAGGCAAAGAATGTTTCCTTTTAACATTTGGAATTAAAACTGGACGTGAATTTGAGGCCAATGGTATGGTAAACTGCGGTGGGTTGGCACCCTGCCCGGGATTGATTCCTGCCTTGTGCCCTGTGTTGGCTGGGATTGACTCCAGCAGACCCCTGTGACCCTGTGTTTGGATTCAGCGGGTTGGAAAATGGATGGATGGATGGTATGGTAAATAGATAGTAGATAGATATCAAAACAGCCTTTTTAATTTTTTGAATAAATAGTTAATATGGTTTTCATCCCTAAAGGAAACTCTTGATTTCCCGGTTGATATTTAGTTATCCATGTATGTCCCTACTATTTGCACTTTGAATTCGGCGCAGAATGTTCTTACTTTGACTACAGCTGCTGTGGCTACCTTTGAAAATATGTTTTATAGCACTAACCATCCAGAACACCATCCTTCTATTCATTTTCGGACCTACTTATTCATTATGTGACAAAAAATGGGCCATATCTTGGCAGCATTGTACATAAGGCAGAAACATTCAGTTCATGAAACAATAAAGAATAACTAGATTGGGTGGAGAAGTAAAATGGATGGAGTATCTCAAGAAAAACTGTGTTAAAATGGGAGTAATTTACAAATTCTTAAAATAAAATGGCAGAGCTAGGAGTGGGACTAAAGTTTGTGGTGCTGTGACCCCCAAAAGTAATATTATAGATAAATATATATATATTTTAAATTACTGTCATTAAGGCCTGCGGTGGGTTGGCACCCTGCCCAGGATTGGTTCCCTGCCTTGTGCCCTGTGTTGGCTGGGATTGGCTCTAGCAGACCCCCGTGACCCTGTGTTCGGATTCAGCGGGTTGGAAAATGAATGAATGAATGAATGTCATTAAGGCACATCTGACATAATAACAGGTTTACAATAGAGAACCGTAGATACTTCAAATTTTTGTTAGCTCATTCTCTGATTAACAGGTGTGGCCAGTGGGATGGGGTACCACTGAGCCCCAAACACCAGACCCTATTATGTAACACAGTCATGGGTTCAAATACAAGGAGCTTTACTGAAGCCAATGCCTGCACAGGTGTTCAGTTTCCTCCTTTTAAGACATTATAACAAAGTCACAATGTCTTTTTCCTCCTACCACACCTTCCACATATTCTCATCAACTACATCTTAACTTGACCCTGAGGCAAGAAAATCAGCCTTTTTTGTGCTGGACCCATAAAAACGTCCAGTGCCACAGCAATGCATTTTGCAAGCACCTCCAGATCAGGTACAAACCTTTTAAAGAAGGGGTATTAAAGAAGCAGCTCCGCCTGGCAGTACCCAACAGGGCTGTCCTTCGGGACTATGATTCCCATCCTTCCCTGTGGGTATCTGTATGGGGGTTCCAACAGTGGGATCTGCCATTGTGTGTACTGGGGGAAATTATGATACTGGGAAGCAGCCACCATCTATACTTCCAAGCATGCTTCCCTTCCAGGAGTACAAGAATCAATCCCGGTTGGGACATAAGTCCATCTCCACTCTTCCATTCCATCCTCCATCCCAGTCAGGACGCCGGAGCATCAAGCATGGCACTCACACAAAATTAACTCTTAACCACAGTTAAGTGTAGCAGCCAGCCCTGACATTACCACTACGAGTACGATCCATCAATTTAAAAAAATTAATTTTAATATATTTAATTTTCAAGCTTTTTCTTAATATAACTTTTCAACTTAAATCTTATAGATCCTCCATCATTTAATAGAAGCAAACTGGTATTTCAGTGTAGGCTGATTTATAGTTTCCACTTTGAGTGTTCTGCATTTCTGTGTAAATCTTCTATGAGTAGTGGACAGTTTACAGTTTAGTGAGAGGATAGTCTTGCAGCAGAGTAAACATATCTGTGCCTTCAGTCAGAAAGACACTTGTTTTTTCTGTGTAAAGAGAGATGAGTCACCTTTGAAAATTCCAGAGTGAATTATTGGACTGGCCTTTTCAACTGACATCACTTGCCTCTTCTGCATAATAAATCTTAAAATCCAAGGAAGGGCCATCCAGGTAACACATTGCATGTAAAACAAATTCCCAAAACAAAATTAAAGCACTGTACCTACTTGATAAAAGTACTCACTTTACAAAACTGAAAGTAATGGCCATAGATAGCTCAGAACTGATGAAGCACTTTGGTTACATTGCTTTTGTGGAAGTGTTGGTGGAGCTGAGAAATGAGGTTCTGTTGAGATTCCAGGATATGAAGAAGAACAAAGAATTTGAATTGATAATACCTTTCGTGTGACTGTGTGCTCATGAGACTTTACTCAGTTCTGCCCTGTGCGGCATTTCAAAGTGAAATTGGTGAGTTGCAGAACAAAAAAGGTTTGATCAATTTTTTAAGCAGGATCTATAAAACAATCATTCCTAGATTAGAACAGTGAGCGAGAAAAGTGTCTGACCCCTGGAAACCACTTTAAGTCAGGAAGTAGAGGGTGGCCCAAAAAAAGTGGCCCGCCTCCACCAAGCTGACTCCCATCTCGTCTACCGCTAGAGAGGCGGCTATGGTCATGTCACCTGCCTTGTTTCCTTGCTGTCTGACCCCTGGAAACCACTTTTGTGTTGGCAGTGTACTGAAGTGGTCAGTGCATACTAGTGCAGCTGAAATTAACGACATGCAGTGTCCGTTGCAAGAAAGAACTGCAATACTGGAAGTCTACGTGTGGACAGGTTCCATTAAAGAATCAAGGAAAATTTTCACCGACCAGTTTCCTCACCGTAGACAGCCAGTTAAAACAAGCATACTGAAGTTAGTGAAAAAGTGGCCCACAACAGGTTCTGTTTGTAATGCCAAGAAGAACAGAGACCTTCCTGTACACACGCCTGCAGTTGTTGAAGATATTCACACACGCATTGAAAGAAGACCCAAGAAATGAACAAGAAAATTGGCGCAGCAGGCCAGTGTTAGCAAAACCAGATGTCAATGCGTACTGAAACAACTGCACATGAAGACTTACCATATAACAGTTGTGCAGCAATTAAAATTTCAGAGGATTATTGGGATACATTTATAGCATACGCTGCCTCAGCCATGCGCACAGTCTATTTGAACTTTGCCCATTCAGCAAATGCTTCAGTGCCTTTACTGCATGAACGTTGAGGTTCAGAAACAGTTTCTTCCCAAGAGCTATAGACGCACTCAATCAGTCCATCAAGTGCTTGTGGGTAGAACTGTTTTCTACTTAGAATTACAATTACCTCACTGTAAACATGCACTACAGTTGTAATATTGCACAACCTGAGCCACTTCATGAACCATTTACACTGTTTGCACTATATGTACATGTATATTGTACTTATGCTTTCATATTGTATACTATTATTATTATTTTATAGGAAAATAAGTTTATGGGGGATTTGCATATTGAGTCTTATTGTACCATACAATAACAATAACAAGGAATTCAATTCAATTCAAATAGAAGAGAATGCATATTTACAGGTGATGAAGACTGGCTTCTAAGTCGATTTAGATTTTCAAGGGTTATCTTCTTGGAGCTCTTGATTTCATTTTTAAGATGAAATGCATTCAAATATGTATATTACATTATACAGATACATTTTTAACTTCATTTAAATAATGTATACAGTTAATAATTAAACATGTTGGCACGGTGGCGCAGAGGTAGTGATGAGTTGGCGTTCTGTCCAGGGATTGTTCCTGCCTCGTGCTGTATGCTTGCTGGGACCGGATAGATACATGGATGGAATAATTAAACATGTACTACATGTTTCTTTAAAGTTTTGAAGAATCTGCTTTCTAAGCTTACAGATGGCTTGGCATTTATTAAAGAGCTTATTGTGTGGCGATTGGTTACTTGGAGAAAGAAAAGGAAGGATAGGAATTGGTGGTTGGTTCGTTTGAAAGAGACAGTACTGCTGCATTCAATTATTTCATTGAGTATCGCACATATCCCAGCAAGCATCTTGCAGCAGGCAGGAACAATCTCCACGACACCGTACCCCAATGTTTAATACATGCTTTAATTCATTTCATCATGAAAATGATATCAAACATTCATCTTAGTATTTAAATTGTTCAAAGAGCTGTAATATCATGAATGTAATATATTGTGTTCTGTCAGCATAAGAGGAAGCCCATTTAAGAAGCACATAGTGATTCACAATATGCAGCATTTAACATACTACTTTAGTTACGATGGGATCTTAGAAACTCAAATAAATTTAACATTGATTTTAAGATTAAGCTCATGCCGTTGTACTCCAAGGTCAAAATAAACTATGAGATTAAAGTGGATATTTTAACCTTTGTTTGACTGTGTCCCTATTTTATTCTTTTCTCTGTATCCTAATACGCTTCCGTATGACACTTGAAAAGGCTACAACTTCCCTTTTCACAACGACTTTGATATCCGACCATTTCTTTTTTATTTCAGGCACTGTGCAACTTTCTAAACTTGAACTTCCAAGTTTCTTCACCACTCTGTATCAGTCGTTGAACTTCATTCAGTTGCTTATACCAGTGCTTAAGCCCACAAATAATACGTTTTTCCTTGCCTCTACTTCTCATTCACTGAAGTTCTTTTTTTCACATGTTTTTACCATTATTTTTTAACCAAACACTTGACAGGGAAGGTGATATTTATATTGATTTGCATATTAAAAAATGCTAAATTCTGGGAGGAGTTGGGGTGGGACGGCAGGCATGTGAACATGTGTTACTTTTCACGCTGATTGGGATTTATGGAGCTGAAGTGTGTGGAAGTTGTCTTACACATGGTTTTGTGCATCTGAATTTTTTTGTGCGTATGCACATTTCCACTTTTGTCCGTACACCATATTTTAACATGAGCACTACACAGATGAGTCTCTGCAGTCAGAAGTGAAGCACAGTGAAGGTTCCATGTAGGTTTTGGGTTTAATTTCTGCGGATGAAGTCAGTGATCTCAATACAGAGAAAAGTAAGAATCTAATCATTCCAACTTCATTCTGCAGTGGGACAATGGCCTTAAACATTCAGCCAAGGTCTTAAAGATCTATCTTCAGCATAAAGAAGAATAAGAATTTCTGCAACAGATTGTATGGCTTACACAGAGTCCTGATGTCAACATCTTTGAGGCTGTCTGGGAGAAAGAGGCGATATAAACAGCCACAGTCTGTAGAAGAACTGTGGAAAGCGCTCCAAGATGCTTGGAACAAACTGTTTGCCGAATTTCTTATAAAACTGCATTGTAGTGGGTATTGTTGATGCAGTTTTTAAATGTAAAGTGTGGGCATACCAAATATTCATTTTATTTAGGTTTTTACTTTTTACTGTTTATTTAATTGTTTTTATTTTATTATTTTTTACTATATTTGTAGGACATTTTGTGATATTTAGGAACATCTTAGTTTATTATTTTTGAAAGTATCTTTAATTTGCATGTTTTTGGGATGAGCCTACGACACTTGCACAGTTCTGTGTATATAATATGGTATTAAATAAGGAAATCTTAGCATTCTGCAAAAAATAAGTCTATATACAAATAACAGATTTTGGTATTTTGCAAACAAATATCATAGTTCCTGGACTTTGATCAATTAGCTTTGCATTACATAAATGAACAAAGAATGCATTTGTCAGGAAAAAATCTGTGGTCACTTGAAACATTTTATATCTCTTATAGCTATGGTGAAGCTTAATTTCTTGATTATAATACATTTTAATAAAGAAGCTGAAACACAGTTAATAAAAAACAGTAGAATCACAAATAGGGGGGAAATGCTTTGTGTGAGTCTGTGTCAAAACAGACACATTCACCACAGAAGTTGCTTTTTTTGACCTTTTATGATACAGGTGTAAAAGGTCATCTGTTCTGATTGATGTTTTGGCCTATTTCTGTTGCCACAGCATATGCCAGGAGCATCAATTTCAGACCCTTTTATCCTGGTTTTAGACCTTTAGATGGATCATCAAAGTCTTACAATCTTTGTAAACAAGGCAGGAATGAAAACCTGAATTTTGTCTTTTGTTTAGCAAGGATGTGGTTTTGCACTTTAAAAATGCAATATATTGCTTGGATCTACTTGGAATATTGTGTTACTGTTTAATTTTTATGATTTAAAATTGAATGAAGCATGGAATAAATACCATATTGATACATCATTTTTCACTACTTACTTCAGCTATTACAAATGAGAGTTGATCCCTGCCACATTTCTGCATGTGAATGGTCAGCCATGAATGTGAACAAGACTCCAGCTTCTTACAAGATAAACATAACTCTTCTAACTGTACTCAGTTTAAACAGTGTTTTTTACTTAGACACAATATGGTTTAAAGCATTTATTTCATGGCAAAGACTTGTTGTTACAGCATCTGTTTATTAAATGACTCTGAGTTTGTAGTGTCCAGGAAATATAACCAATAATCAAAATGTAACTTTCTATGACTTTACAGACATAACCACTAATTTTTCTACATTTACATATTTACATATCGATTTAGCTTGCCATTATATGCACATACAAAAGTATTTAGCTTTAATAAGAAATATATTGTTTAAAAGTGCCAATGATTTGTAGAATGTAAAACAAGTGTAAATATCTAATGAGAAGTTAAAACATGGCTGAAGGTAAAGTACAACATCTTCTATAAAATCAAAACTTGACAGAATATCCTAATTATAGAGAGAAGCAAAGATAAGAAAGTTAATTTCTTCTACAATACTCTTAATGTTCACATTATTTATATAAAAGAGTAGATTTAGGACATCAGTTATTCCTTTTTGAATAAAGCATCCATTTTCAAAACTCACTTTTCCAGATTTTTAATATATATAAATGATTTACAAAGGAATATAAGTAGCAAGCTGGTTAAGTTTGCAGATGATACCAAGATAGGTGGATTAGCAGATAATTTTGAATCTGCTATATAATTACAGAAGGACTTGGATAGCAGACAGGCTTGGGCAGATTTGTGTTATTACACATCGGAAGAAAAAATGTGAGGTTTGAATACACAATGGGTAGTGGGAAAATCAACAGTACAGAAGGACATAGTGGACTCTACCCTCTACGCAGTGTTCAGAAGCCATTAAGAAGGCAAACAGAATGTTAGATTATATAGTGCCTTGATGTGTGGAGTACAAGTCCAAAGAGGTTCTGCTCAACCTTTATAATGCTCTGGTGAGGCCTCATCTGGAGTACTGTGTACAGTTTTGGTCTGGTCTCCAGGCTACAAAAAAGACATAGCAGCGCTAGAAAAGCTCCAGAGAAGAGTGACTAGGCTGATTCCAGGGCTACAGGGGTTGAATTATGAGGAAAGATTAAAAGAGCAGAGCTTATACAGTTTAAGCAAAAGGAGATTAAGAGGTGACATGATTAAAGTATTTAAAATTATGAAGGCAATTAGTACAGTGGATCGAGATGGTGATTTTAAAGTGAGTTCATCAAGAACATGTGGACACAGTTGGAAACTTGTTAAGGGTAAATTTCGCAAAAAATATTAGGAAGTTCGTCTTTACACAAAGAACGATACTTGGAATAAGCTACCAAGTAGTGTGGTAGACAGTAAGACTTTAGGGACTTTAAAAACTCGACTTAAAGTTTTTTTGACGAAATAAATGGATAGGGCTGGCGAGCTTTGTTGGGCTGAATGGCCTGTTCTCGTCTAGAGTGTTCTAATGTTCTAATGTTCTAATCAGAGCCACAGTGATCTGCATCCTGTCCTGATTGTAACAGATGCAAGCCAGAAACAGTTGATCCCTGCCACATTCCACACTTACCTCACTCAAAACCATACCAGAGCTTGTAAGTAGAACTACATCTTTGGATCTGTAGGAGAAGATGCAAGTTCAAGAAGGAAACTCATGCAAAGTTCTAGTAGACATGGCGCCCTATCCTAAACTTGAGCCAGGCTTCAAAGGGTGCCGTGGAGTGTAACTACAGCATACCTGTTTCACGCCCCGTTATGTTTACACCACTTAATAATAATGATGTTCATTTGAGGAAACAACTACCACAACCGGGGATTAAACACTGAAAGTTTAACTGAAATTTACTCCTATGAGTTCTAAGCATCACTTGTAAGACTAAAAAAGAAAATCATATGTGGTGTATTGTTGACATAATGGTTTGGTTATTTTTGTCATTGCACAGGCCCACTTAGAAACTTGTGAAAGTGCTCAGTGAGGAATGCTACACAAAGAAAAAACATGAATTGAGTTAACTTTAAAGTAATACATAATTAATCTACTCATAAAAAGTGCTAACTGTAAAGGTATGATAGTGTGTAATACTACTGAATCATAATTCCAGGGACACGCACTCTATTCACCGTCTAATTAAAGTTTAGACATTCCTTTTGTGTCAATGTGGCTTTTTTCTTTTGCTTAGATTTTCTTCCATATCCCAAAGGTTAATTGTCCACTTAAAAACAACTCATTATAACCAGGGATTGGTGTGTGAGTAAGAGTGTGTCCTGCAATTTTGGCATCCATTCCAATGTTACAATACAATAGAATATAATTTATTTTTATATAGCCCAAAATCACACAAGAAGTGCCACAATGGGCTTTAACAGGCCCTGCCTTTTGACAGCACCCCAGCCTTGACTCTCTAAGAAGACAAGAAAAAACTCTCCAAAAAAAACCCTTGTAGGGAAAAAAATGGAAGAAACCTTGGGAAAGGCAGTTCACAAAGAGACCCCTTTCCAGGTAGGTCGGGCATGCAGTGGGTGTCAAAAAAGGAGGGAAATACAATACAGTACAATACACAGAACAGAAACAAGAAATCCGTGTTGATACCTCACATCTCCCACTAGTTCTACGACTGGCTCTAGCTTCCCATAATTCTGCAATAAAAACAGCAGATAGATAGGCGTTTTTGATTTATTGAAGGCAACAGTAGTAAATCAGTGCAAAAATTTTATATTTCAGGTTTATAGCCATGATTTATTGTGTACATTATTAAGACGTACAGATAAAAGCACCAGATGTGATCCAGGTGTGACAAATGTTTTTTGACATTTAAGGAAAAAAAAGCAATTTGGTATACTTTATTAGTCCATTTTCGTTTTATAATTTAAAGTGAGATAAAATTATGAAATAAATTAATCATCCATCTAGTTGATTCTGAACTCTATTCATTTCAAGGTCACAGAGATCCTGTGCCTTTCTTTTCCTTGCAGTATAAGACAGAAAATGAGCACCATGTTGGTTGGCTCCAGTCCATTTGGACACATTGATGAACAGACCCACATTCTGTCATACCAAACTAATTCAATGTTTGGGACATGGGAGAAACCTGTGGTCCTGAGCAAAAATCTTTGTTTGTTGAGTTGCTTAAACAATATATTGAAATTACTTTATCCTTTATTAATTAGTAAATAGGTATTAGCGTACAAAAGTAAATACTAATGACATTTCCTCACCATGGAAACTAAGATATGTGGTGCACTTAAGCTCTAATAGAGTAATCAAGAAAATGTTAGTGAATCTGTACAATTGAAAAGCACCATTTGAAAGTAGATGTGATCAGCTGGACAGAAAATACTGCAGCAATCCCAATTCTTAATTAGAAAACAGCGTGCAAGTAAAATGCAGTATGAATTGATAGTGTTCATAAAATGGTTTGATCTCATTAAATGTAAAACAAATTTAGATCAGTTTTTACTGTTACTGATGTATCCTTGTTCTTCTGTTTACTTGAAATGTTTTTGACTGGAAACTGATGTATTTGAAGCAAACTCTAGCTGATTATAAAAGAAAGTTTAAAAAGAAATATAAAATTTCACTAGGTAATATACATCACAGTGAACAGTGAAAGAAGTTGGATGTGTTGATCTCTCATGTTTCTGCAAAGAATATGGAAGTGAAGAAAGGGGAGCTAAGAGAAAGCCTAATAAAAGTTGGTTTTCATCAGCTTACCAAACACCACGGGTCATGGATCTTTCAGTTTTTACTGCTGCCTAATATCTGGTGAATTTTGTATTCTGGATCTTCATGTCATCTCGACCAAAAAAGTCACTCTACAGTTGATTTAATGCATTTAGTTTCAGTTCTGTTTATTCTTGCAAAGTGAACTTTCCCTTACAAGCCTAACATACTATGCACCTTAGAATAACACTTAATGGACAGTGTGACAGAGAGGGGGTACTACTGAGCCCCAAACCCTGGACACAACCAACACAAATGCAGACATGGGTTCAAAACATTTTATTATAAAAATATCTCACAAAGGTTTTCTCTAAAGGTTGCACAAGCAATTACCGGCAAAATTTGTCATCCTTCTTTCTCTTCTCTCTCAGTCCACATCCTTCCAAGTGAGTGTTGCCTTCCTTTCTCCTGACTCTGACTCAACTGGAGGAGACTGGACGGCTTCCTTTTATGTTGGAACCAGGAATACTTCTGGTGCCAGAGCATATCTTGATGGAAGCACTATTGGGTTAAACGGAAGCCCCAAAAAACAGGGATCATGAATCCTCGCAGCAAACCCTTGGCAAAATCCATGGGACTCAGCAGGGCTGATTCATGGCACTATACCACACAGCATGCCCTGCAGATGTCCACATGCTTACCGAAGTCCAGAAATGATGCTATCTAGCGGATTAGGGATAAACATTTTCCAGAATAAGAGCCTTCCCCCATCACCCATTTGTTTTTTCCTCCCATTCGGGTAAGGGTCATATACCAATCCTGGATGGGATGCCAATCCATCGCTGTCATTCTATTATTTCCTCAGTTCTTGGAAAGGGATGCAGATAATACTACCTAGCACTTACGACAGGTGTTTTATTTCATTCTAGAAAGAAAACATATCTTTTGTTTTGCTGTCTGTTTCAGTTTAGTAAGGTACTAAATTTGCAGAGCAATATGTTTTGATACAAGATATGGAAACATGCTTTTCATTCTGTAATTTTATGTTAACATCTACCGGTATAAAAGTAATTTATAAGGTTATTGCTATTAGTGCTTTTAACAAACATTTCAAGCTTTAAAGCTTTATTTGGTAACACCTTAGTTTAGGTACTGCAAAAATACATATATTACTCATTTACTTGTTTGTAACAAGACCTTAACAAAAGCTTCTTTTGCTCTTCATAACATTTATCTGACATTTCACTGTGATCTATATTACCTAGTGAAAAGTTGTATTTCTTTATAAACTTTCTTTTATAATTGGCTAGTGTTTGCTTCAAATAGATCAGTTTCCAGTTACAAACATTTCAAGCTATAAAGCTTTATTTGGTAACACTTTAGTTTACGTACTGCAAAACACATATATTACTCATTTACTTGTTTGTAACAAGACCTTAACAAAAGCTTCTTTTGCTCTTCATAACATTTATAAAACATCAGTAGATAGGCCATTCATCTCTCTGCAGTGTGGCATATTGACATGATAGTAAAGTGACTTGTTAATATGAAAGGTTCACAGGTCTTATACTAAATATGTAATATCAATAAAAACATGTGTCTCTGTTATGCCACCTCGGACCCCTCCAAAGTGAAGTTTTGTTAGAAAGGTCACATTGCAAAGATGAATAAACACTTTATTGATTCTTTGTAAGTGTTATCCATCCATCCATTTTCCAACCCGCTGAATCCGAACACAGGGTCACGGGGGTCTGCTGGAGCCAATCCCAGCCAACACAGGGCACAAGGCAGGAAACAATCCTGGGCAGGGTGCCAACCCACCGCAGGACTGTAAGTGTTATGAAGACCCAAATAAGCCTTTATTAAGGTCTTGTTACATAACAGTAAATAAGTAATAGATGCATTTTTCTAGTACCTAAACTAAAATGTTGCCCTTTATTTAAATAATCTTTGTTTTCTCCCACTTGCTCTCTTTTCTTAAGATATATATCAGAGGAGTACAACACAGGTGGCGCAGTGGTAGTGCTGCTGCTTTTCAGTAAGGAGACTGTGGGTTCACTCCCCGGGTCCTCCCTGTGCGGAGAGAGCTTTGAGTAGTGAGAAAAGCGCAACATAAATGTAAAGAATTATTATTATTAATATAGAACACCTGGGCTTCAGGTGCCCATCAAATACATTTTCAATATAAGGCAATGTGATATTCACTAAGTTGTAGATATATACCTGAATTATCTGTCTTGTGTATGATATAAAAATTCATACAGTTCAACACATGATAAAATGTTTGCCATCAGAACAAGTGAGATGGAAACCATATGTTGTACTGAGTAACTTTAGATGGCTAGACTCAACATATGAGCAAAGAAATTTGAAATCTCACAAGCAATAGTAAACAAGACATCCAAAACAGTGAAGGAATTAGCAAATGAGAGTTTTACAGAAGCAGGGTGACTAGAAGATAAATCTTCTAAGATTATATATTGCAAAACATCCAGAGGATAGAAAAGATACTTTGGAATTGTTAGTTACTTTCAAAGCGTTTCAGGAATTAACAAAAGACAACACAAAAATGAAGAAAGTGCTGGTATCACTATTTGCTTGATTTTTTATTAAAATAATTGAAATAAGCAATAAATATGTCTTCATCTTTTAAAAGAGCAGTAAAATTTCATTTAAGCACCTAAATGCATCCTAATTTAAGTAGATATGCAAACATTCCCTGTTCTTTATCTATCTTTAAGCTAATAGACAATATAAATAATAAAATATGATATGGATGTATGGATGTACAACTAAATTTATAGAATAGCAACGATCATTTTTAATATTTAGTCATCAAAATTATGTCTTGGATTTAGAAGTCCCAATTTAAAAACATTAAAAACACATTTTATTATTAGAATATGTAAAAACTGGGCTTTATGGTGATACAGTAATTAACAATGCCACCTCACAGACCAATATATCTGGGTTCAAATCCTGATGTGGATACTGACTTTGTTGAGTTTCTCATTTTTACCCAGAGCCACTGGGATAGGGTTCAACTCTGAAATGGTCTATGCGTGTTCTGTAAATTGATGAGTAGACATTTAAAAACTCAAACTCAAACTTTTTTTTTCCCTGCCATTCTTTATTGCTAATGTGCCTTATTATGTGCCAAGGTATTCATTTTATTTGACTGTCTCCATTTTTCTCTTCAAAAGGCTGAAGCCAAACATTGCAGGACATGTACAAGAAATGTGCTACACACCCATTTGAACTCTAGTACCAACAGCTCCTTGTCAGTGTTAATAAACCACATACATCTTTATACATCTTTTCCCAACTAAAATTTCTTTTGAAGATTTCTGTTGTTTTTTTGGAAGTTTTAAAAGACCTGGACAGCAGACCCATGTGCCCAGTCTAAGACTTTACCTCTTAATTCTGATGGGGCACAGTATTTGCCCTCAGGCAAATGAACAGAAGTGTGGACAGAGCCCTGAGCCATTTGTATTAGGTTTTCTAATTGAGTATCTGGAGTGATACCCAGAAATCTTTCTGCAAGAAGGATATGCTCTGGCTCTTAAATAATTTCTTCCAGAACATAAATTCTTGATAAAGTATCATTTTTACTTCCCGGATGATTGGTTATGGTGTGATTAAATCAACTGAAGAATAATGCCCACCTAGCCCGTACAGCATGTATCCCCTTAGCTGATTATATTTAGGTTAAATTCTTGTGGTCTGTTAGTAATTGAAAAAGAAACTGTGTTTCCTCAAGCCAAAGTCTCAATTCTTCTAGGGCTTATTGGCAATAGCTGTCAGTTCCCTATGTCATAATTCTGTTCTGCAGAAGAGAGTATCTTTGAAAAATGAGCATAAGGATTAGCTAAACCAGTATCTGTAAAATTTTGAGATGAGCATTGGTGTATGTAATATGTGCTCCACAGTTAATATCTTCCTTTTGACAGTCAATATGGGGGGTATGTTTTCTTAACTGGGAAATACCAAACATTAATTATGGTATGGGTGACTAACACAAAAAGGTCATTGATTCATTATGTAAATCTCCTATCTGGACTGAGATAGGAGGTACGTATAATATTCAGAATACTAACACTCGCTCCCCTTGGGTTTTCTGCTGATCAACAGTACCCTATTTAAACCCTGTTTAAGAGCTATCTTCTCAACTTTCAATTTGAGAAAAATGATAGAGTTAATAAATTTTTCTGCCGCTTCCAAGTCGATAAGTGCTGTCAAACGGACACTATTAATAACCACATACACCACAAGTAAATTCTTAAATAAGGACTGACTGCCTAAAGGTACTTTGCCAATACGAACTGAAGTATGAATTTCTCCAAAACCCTTTGATTCTTTATGCATTTTGATTTCTGTAGCTACTAATACTATAACATCAATCAAGTTGCCATAAAGCCCCAAAGCTAGTTCATTCAGTTGCTCTCCCTGAGCTCATTGTTCAGATTCAGTATCAGCAATGAACTGTTTCATTGCATGATCCCATATTTTGTGATCCAATATTTTGCATTGATTCAAAGCGAGGTTTTAAAATGGGGTTGGGAGAAAAGGCATGGTCAGAAAACAGGCAGAGCTCAATACCAAAATGACTGCCAACCAATCATCACAAAATAAGAACACTAATCCAAAAATCAAAGTCTAAAGCCAGAAAAATATTTTACTCAAAAAACTATTAGATAGATAGATAGATAGATACTTTATTAAGAAAGTCAGAGAAAATAGCTACATGAAATCAAATGGAGAATCCTAATTTCAGATGATCAGGGAACCTTTGAGCTGACATTTATGCTGGCACTCCGCGTGACATCTACTGTCATGCAGTCCTAGGGGCTGTTGGGATGGATCACAATGGTAACAAGTCACACTAACTGATCAAAAAATCAGGAGTGGTCTCCCCCAGATTTTCTCATATACTCTGATATGGGGGTAGATATTTCAGTAGTAAACCGCAAGACAATGATTATATTTTTATATTATGTATATTAAAGAACCATCAACAACAAATCAAATTAAATGAATAATATATTGAACAATTATTATAAAAGTAAAGTTGAATAAATCAGACTCTGCAGCTTCATGAATAAAAGGTAAAGAAGCACTTCTGGTTAATGGAAATAGCCCAAAAGTTGATAGAAATCTATGTTTTGTACCTAATACTTGTATGCAAAATTTGGTTGACCTAAATGAAAGGTACTCAAGGTATTGTGTTTACACACACAGGCACACAGACATAATTCCAAAAGTGGTATTTTTGGACTAAGGGAGGTCTAAAACGTTGAGATTCATCAAAATCTCGAAATGGAATTTTTGGAGGATTCCAATACTTTCCCTATACTTTGTATACGAGAAAGTCAGGGAGGTCTAAAACCCTGCAATTCATCAAAGTCTTGACATCGAATCTTTGAACGATTACAGTACTTTCCCCATACTTCTTATACGAGAAAGTTAGGGAGGTCTAAAACGCTGAAATTCATCAAAATCTTCACATTGAATCTTTGGATGATTACAGTACTCTCCCTATACTTTGTATAAGAGAAAGTGAAAACAGGTGTTCAAGAAGCAAACAAAATTGTGTCCCAATAAGATGTTGCAAAACTTCAACATATTAACCATTGTGGATTTTCCAAATCAATTTTAAATTCACATTCCTCGAAGTTCAAAACCCTAGCATTCCTGAAAAATATATGCCCAACTACTGTACAGAGACAGGAAAAAAAGAAAAGAAAAAAACTGACAATAACACTAGATTAACCTACAAAACTGGATCTCAAGTTAGTTAATCAGCAAGTGACAAAGTGCATAGATAAGAGGATAATGCTCTACATGCGGTGAGGTCATCAGTGGAGTCTCTCTGGGGTCTACACTTGGACCATTACATTTCCTGATATTTATGAAGGACATATATTCCAGCATTGTTAGTAAACTTGTGAAATTCACAGAAGACACTGAAATTAGAGCAATGACAGACATTGGAGAGTCAGCAAAAAGAATTCTAAAAGACTTGGACAAGCTTTAGAACTGGGCGAATACCTGGAAAATGCAGTTTAATTTAGAAAAGTGCTAGATGTGGGCAAAATTAATGTTAATTGCAAATACAAGACAGAGGATACTATCCTAAAGGAAGTCACCTCTAAAAAGAACTCAGAGGTTTATGTTGACACAAGCAGAGCAATCAGGACTTAAGGACATGTTATACTCTGACAGACTCAGAGAATTAAACCTGTGTAATCTTACACAGAGCTCAAAATTTTCAAAGACACTGCTAAAGTAAATTTAGCAGAATTAACTTAGCGGTGAATCACATACTCAAGGACATCAGTGGAAATTAAGGGGAAGTACATTTAGGAATAAACCCAGGAAACACTTACATACTCAAAGAGTTATGGGAATCTGAAATAAACTATTGAGATATGTAGTTAACCATGTAAGACCCAAATATAGAAAAAAGGCAAAAAAAAAAAAATCACCAGTCAGATATTGTTGTAGGAGGCCTCTGATAACAAATAATGAAGATTTTTTTTTTAAAAATTATGTTTTAGTAAGTTTTTAGGGAAATGTTGTAATATTGCGACATTGGGCCTAGCTGGAAGCAGAATTTGGCCATTTGCACTCATGCTGTCAGAACAAATATACAGAACAAGCAAGGGTCCAGCCAAGTGTGATTGGCTTTCAAAGGACTTTAACAGTAAATATTATGAATAATAATCACACAGCAGTGATGTTTTTATTAATCATAATTTATTTAAGAAATGCAATGAAAATATTATGCGTAAATTAAATGAAAACTGTCAAAGAACCAGTGTTCAGTATTCACTTGCAGTTTCTCTCCTCAGAAAAGCGGGGATTGCACTTCCAGCAGAGCGTATTAGTGGTGCCTTTTGCGCAGTGTCTGCAGTGTCCTCTGTTTGTTTTCACTGGGAAATGTGCAACCATGTCCCAGCGCACATCTGCCAGTGGTTTGCATGACCTCTTGGGTAGGACCACATTTGGTGGACTCCCATCACACATGGATGGTCTCTTCTGAGCAGTCATAGGTCTCTGTGGTGTCACTGTAACCTTGACAACCTTTAAGGATAATCTGGATGAGATTTTGGGGCAGCTTAGCTATTAGCTTAGCAAACGAGCTCCATGGACTGAATGGTTTCCTCTCATTTGTCAAATCTGTCATGTTCTTATGGTGATGAAAACTCAAATAGTTAGTAAATAATATTCAGATTATCTGTCTT
This sequence comes from Erpetoichthys calabaricus, assembly GCF_900747795.2. Taxonomy (NCBI): domain Eukaryota; kingdom Metazoa; phylum Chordata; class Cladistia; order Polypteriformes; family Polypteridae; genus Erpetoichthys; species Erpetoichthys calabaricus. The sequence continues at coordinate 36,914,068 of NC_041410.2, forward strand.
GATAGGTTCTGAAATCATGGCCTTAATGAATGTTATTCCACTGTGATACAAGCTCAGGATGTTTGGTTTGCTCGACTTGGACATACTAATACCAGCTACTCCAAGAACTGCATTGTGATAGTGCTGGGTGGCATCATTCTGACATGTGATTTTAGATTTATTTAGGAAATGGAAGAATTATGGTTTCTTAAAGTAAGTGAGGATTCTACAAGCGATATACAGTATGTAGCAAAAGTATGTTTGCCAGCTGATGAGTATGCTTTTTGATTATATACAGTAACTAGGGACACCATTTGGACCTGCAGATTTACAAGTGACTACAAGTGACTTCCATAGACTGTGTGACACCCTGGTCACCTGGCACAGCTGTGGCTCTTCTGGCTGTTTGTTTATTATTTCATTCAAAACAGGCATAGAAGGGTTTAAGGTTACCACTGGTTACTGCACATACGATTTTGCTTCTTTTCAATAACATTCATTTGCTATAAATTGCAGTATGAAAACCTAACACATTTATTTGTCAAATCTGATTCCTTGAATCATTAACCTGTTACTTATTGATCAACTGATCATATCTGTATTGATTTATTTATTGTAAGCTGAGTCACAGACCCTAAAAATATTATTTAGAGGGTGCCACACAATCGAAAGGCATGTAGCTCAGAGGTCTGTAGTTCAGATCGGTATCTTTTGGAATTCTTGCATTTCAGATTGGCCTGTCAGAACTTTAACAATTTCCAGAGTGCCTAGAGGCAAAAACAGAAGAGTTTCAGAGCCAATGTTGCCAACACAGCCAGAGGCTGTAGGTGCCAAATACACATTTGCTTATTGATTTGAAATAATGCTTCAGCTAAGGTCTGCTGTTACATGGCATTTAAAAGCATCAGGAAAATCCTCTCCAGAGAACATTAGGACTTATAACAGGCACTGTATCATACCTGTAATAAAAGGAACAAATAAATCAGCTGATTGATAATGCAGTCTTTGAAATGCTGTAAGGAATGACTTACAGATACTTTCGTCACATTTGATATGGTGACAGCCTTATACTTGCAAGGCCGGAAATATCAGACTACATTTTCTTTACTATTTCATCCTATCTAGAAATCACTTTTAAAATACATCTAGCCATGGGTTAATGATAACATTATAGTCCCCAAAAAATATGTATACTTCCCTCTGACTTTAGGATACATACAATTGGAGCTGCCCATTCTGCATACGATATTGGGCTCAATACTGCTTATTATACTAAACGGTCCCGCTGTTTATCCACTACATGTCTAATTGCATAGATAGATAGATAGATAGATAGATAGATAGATAGATAGATAGATAGATAGATAGATAGATAGATAGATAGATAGATAGATAGATACTTTATTAATCCCAAGGGGAAATTCACATTCGCAAATTCACACAAACAGTTCTTGCACCATAGGGTACAGACTTTGCATTACAAAATTTTGGAATAGCATTATCAGGTACATACAGTTTGGCCTAGATACCTCTTACATACCCCATTGCTCCATCAAACACACCATTTCATTTTTGCTGAAATGCCCTGATTTAATCAGTCACCTAAAATATACCAAAGCCATTTAGCTTTAGATGAGGAGGCCATTTTTGCCCTATTAAAGCACCTCCAGCCCCTTTTACAACCAGTAGGGGCAAGCAATTCAGTTTCCCCTCATTTTTTACATTTTCAAGTAGCTTACTCAAAACTATTGGATTTTCCAATGTATAAGTTCTTAACACAACATCCTTTGGACACAACAGAAACATGCTAAACTTAGAATAGTACAATTTCTCCAAAATTACAGACATGGCAGCACCTGTATCAAGTTGCATCTTATACTGTTAACTTTCAACAGAACATCATAGGTCTTTACAAACTCACTGTACATCACAAACAGTTCTTGCACCAGAGGCAACTGTCATTTATGTTCTTTTACAGTGCATTTAGTAACGTGCTGCTTCCTCAGAAGAAATATGCTGGGAGTACCCTTTGAAGCACCTCAAATTTGTGATTCCTGCCATCCTGGGAAAAGCATTTGATTAATAATTAGGCCTAGGTGCACTGTCCATATCGCTCACAATTATGTTATTTATCTCACAGAAGGCCGTCGTGTCCTCTTACCCTTCTTCCAGAAAGATTAGAACAGGGGTTCTCAAATTTGGTCCCCACTATGACTGCAGGTTTTTGTTCTAACCAACTTCTGTTTTTAATTGGACTCCTGGACTATTTAAGTGAATTGTTATTTCCCAGATTCTGTGTTTTGAGAACAATATAAAAATTAGAAAACTAAGCTTGGTAAAAAAGAAATTATTAAAATGTACTAAGCAGTTATATGAGAATTATGTATTTTTTTCTTTTTAACAATGTTTTCATCTTGATTTTCATTCTACTTTTCTAGGTATTCTACTTGTTTAATTAATCCATTATTTACTAATTAGTGGGTCTGAGGCTAAAGTACTTGCAGCCTTTCACAATTCAGTGTTGTTTGCCTGGGTATCTGCTCTGCTAGTTTTTAATTGTCATTATTAAGATACAAAGAAGGAGCAAACTGCACAGAGAAAGGGCAAAATATAACGAAAGCAACAAAAGAGAGTTAAGCATTTAAATCTATAGCAAAAATATCCATCCATTATCCAACCCACTATATCCTAACTACAGGGTCACGGGGGTCTGCTGGAGCCAATCCCAGCCAACACAGGGCGCAAGGCAGGAAACAAACCCCAGGCAGGGCGCCAGCCCACCGTAGGGCGCGCACTCACACACACACACACACACTAGGGACAATTTAGAAACGCCAATGCACCTAACCTGCATGTCTTTGGACTGTGGGAGGAAACCGGAGTACACGGAGGAAACCCACGCAGACACAGGGAGAACATGCAAACTCCACATAGGGAGGACCTGGGAAGCGAACCATAGCAAAAATATAAATATGTTTAAATGTCTTATAATTGTAAAAATCGTGTTGCTATGCCTTTCTTAATGTAGAATAATAGAAGAGGAAAAAAAATTACCAGCTAATTGAATGAGATCAGTGTTATCAGTTTTTGTCTCTGATTATGAATCTGCTTTGACAAGCCCTAGCCAAATGCCCCACTTTTTCATACTTCTTACACTTAAAATTCTTGAACCGGCACATATTAGGCCTATCGTCAATTCCCAAACAGTAGAAGCACTTCTCCTTCCTTCAAGCTGCCAGTACTATATGGATTTACTAGCTGAAACTGTTCCATGCTGGCAACACTGCGCTTGTAATTTTTGCAAATATCCACGTCTTGTCCCGGGTTTGCACTCTTCATAAGTCACTTTTAGCAACTGACCTCACAGCTCACTGTTAGCCAACCCAAAGATTAGCTGGTTTCTCAACTGTTCTCCTAAAGTTGTGCCAAACTGACAATGTTCCGCCAGTATCTTTAAAGCCACAATATACTGTGACATAACATTCGACCACAATATTCCGCTATGGATCCAAATGTGCCTTTAGCATGGTGGTTAGCTGTTCTAATCTCATTTATTTTGAGGTTCTTGGCGCTATGACATCTTATAGAAGCGTACATTTATTTTTCCCATTTACACTCAGGAACACCAACCTTTTCCTTTCTTCAGCAATAGCATTTGCCATGAAAAGAATTTCAAGGCTTTCTTCCAAGTTAGAAAAACTCTCCTCTGACTTCTTAAACTCCACAGCTACAGTAACGAGATTAGCCATTTTCACGCCGCCTCACAATCCCAATCCTCGTCGCTAATCTGTTGTCTCTCAGGTAAGTAACTCAATGCCGGGTAGTACTCACACCGAAATTAACGATAGTCCCAAGACAAATCCAGTTGACAGCTACTTTATTTTAGGCATGACCCTTATTATAAAAGAAAAGTCTGATGCAATTAAAGTAAAATTGGATAGATGTATTATCTTATATGGATATACTCTATACCAAGGTGCAGTATACAACCCTTTAATTGCCAAAATTGGTACAGTACAGCTGCCTGGTGCGTGCTGCTGCAATGCCGGGTGGCCGTCGGGTGTATAATGGGAAATTGGCTGATTACATATTCACGTGCAAATTAAATCAGCTCAGCTTCCTCATCAAGCAGAGCACTTATACCCACAGAGTATAAAAGAACCAGAATAGGACACAGAAGGGAAAAGTACAGAGGAGGAATAGAGAAAGGTTCAAGAGATGGGAGAAAATTCATGAAGAATTGTTGGAGAATTAAGAGTGAGATCAGAAGTGTGAACTGGTGCATTGGATAGAAGGCATGACATTCAGGAGGAGTCCCCACAGTGAGTGAGAGTAAAAGTGCTCCTGGGGCAGGTCGTTCTTGCTGAGCATTGTTCGGAGCAAGAGCAGCCATTTGGCTTTGAGTGAGATTCTATGGATGCCTTACGGATGGTGGTAGGACATCAAAGCTGGACTTTGGACATCTCAGCGGTGACCAGCTGAAGTGGCTGAGACAAACTGGATCCATTTAATTGATGACCATGCTTTCAGGTGTCTCAGCCTCACTAACGAGACCCCCATGGGTAAGCAGGGGAGAAAGGAGAGAAAGATGCACTGAGGCACACAGGAAAAGAGGATTGAACCAGATTTTATTTCTGTGTTTATATATATATATATATATATATATATATATATATATATATATATATATATATATATATGTAATATGTATTTATTTGATTTTCCTTTTGATTCACCCTGAAGAGCACTGGTTTTATGGATTATTTATTGGTTATTTATTTATTCACAAAAGTTGCATTGATTAGCTTGGAATAAACTGCACAATGCACTTGCACCAACCTTGCTGTGTGTCTGCCACACGAGTCCATCTCAGTTTCATGACATTCGATGTACCAGGAACAGAACGATGCCAGGCTGCAGGCAGCCAGGGGCATCACACCTCCATTTAACGGAATAATCACTGCAAAAAATAAATACAATATCCAGCTAAACTTAAATTAGAACGTTGCATTTTTTGAATTCCCTCCTCTTTTTAAAATGCACCATGGATATTTGAATACTCCCATCTTTTTTCTTTTAACAACAATTTTAAGTCACTACTTTCGGAATATGTCATTGAGACAGAGACAGTAAAATGTTAATTACAAATTATAAAAAAAAAATTGTTTTGACCACTGTACCAATCCTTCCTGCAACTAAAAATGTACTAATTTTAAAGCAAAGCACTATTCATCCCATTAAAATATAATTTAAATGTGAATCGTCATTAGTCTGTAAAAGACACCAATAGTAAGTAATTCACTAAGAAAAAACAAAATGTTTCATGAATTTGTTACAAATGTTAACATGCTGCTCTGCAGCCATATTTCATGTGCTGTCCTCTACACTTATTACACCAAGGATCTCTGGCCATTGTATTCATTCTGATCCATAGGCTGTTAGTAAATTCAATATTTCTTTGAAACCTGATTTCGGTATGACGGTGTAATGACTATCTGTCAGAGAGATGCATGGTGTCCTTTGGAGTGAATAACACAAACAAATGAGGGCTGGCCTGGCATTTCTGTGATCCCATAATTAGAGCCTTAACTGGAGTCGGAAGTAAATTGTAGTCTGTTCTCGTAGTGTTTTAGGAACAAAGCATTCTGGGAACTTTACAGTCTTCTTTCAGTAAAGTCTATATTGAAATAATTACATTACAAAATAAGTAAACAATAGTACTTGGGTCATTTATAGGCCCATTGGCCCATTTCAGAAATAGTCACCAAAACAAAAATGCTGAAAAAAAATTGGGAATCTGGACTTTAAATACCATGCATGTATATGTAAACACTCTAGATGCATTTCAATTTTATGTTCAAATAAATATTATATTTACAATTATTGTAAACTATGCTAGGCTCTTAAGTAACAATGTGCATATTAAGAATTTATTTATTTGAAAATTATACAATATAGATATTGTACAGTAATGGATGGGCCAGCATGCTAGCCATGATGGACCCTGTTCCCTAACCTGTCCAGTAGGCTACTCTAATGAGTAATCAGGAAGGAAGCTATGACATTCCCTGTTCCAGCCAGAATGCTGAAGTGAACAGGCATAATGACAGCTGGTAAACTGGGACTCGCAGCCCAGTAGCAATGGATAGAAGTTCTATACCTTGCTGGGAGTCCAGAATAATGAATGAACATCGGAATGGAGAATCACCCTAACCAGGATAGTTAACAGAACCTTTCCCAGTTTTGAGGCCAGAAGAAATTAGGGACAGCAGGAGGCTGCCTCCCATGCTCAGGTCATCTCCTCACATAGTGGATGGCATCATCCCTTGTGGCGGGTTCCTGTTTGGACAGTATGGGAATTGTGGTTCCCTTGGGCTTCGCTGTTGTGTTCAGTGGCAACTACCAGGGGAAACTGTTGTGAGATATAGTCCCTATTTCAAGGTAGTTCCGCCTAATCTAGAAGTATTTCCTAGAGATAACAGTTTGGTCCAGATCAAACACTGCTTCTATTAATAGAATCTTTGACATACACGTGTAACAATTGTCATGTGTGATTTGTGTCATTGTCGGGTTTTACCTTTTCATTATTAAAGTAAAAAAAAATCTGAATAGGTATTAAGAATGTATGTTTTACCTTGAAAGGAGCAATAAAATCCAATAAAATCTAAAAGGGGAGGGGCTAAGCATACCTTGTGTCAATGACCTTTTAAATTACACTCCTTGCTTTCTGTGGGTGAAATGCAAAATCATACAAGAAGTGCCGCAATGGGCTTTCCAGGTAGGTTGGGCATGCAGTGGGTGTCAAAAAGAAGGGGGTCAATACAATACAATACACAGAACAGAACAAATCCTTAATACAGTATAAAAAATAAAAAATGACAAGTATGGAGCAGAATTTAACAGTAGATGATATCACATAACATGATTTGGATTTGTTCAGAGTCCTGGAGACCTCAGCCATCAAGCTGCCTCCCCCAATTGGCCATTCCACAGCTGAAACAGCGCTGGGCCAGCCAATCCGAAGAAAGGACCCCTCTACCCCACGATTCCTGCGATCTTCTATCAGGGATGACTTTACCTTAGGCAGGCAAAACAACTTGGCAGGTGGGCTGTGGCACCAAGTGCCACATTTGAGTACTGAGAAGAGAAACAGAATAGGTGAGAGTTAGTAACAAATTCAAACTATCATGTTATTATGTTTTAGTGCTAATGACTAACAGCAGAGATATAGTCTGTACAGTTAATCAGCAGCTCTAGTCAGGGTGTGCTAAACTGAAGTAGCGAGTCTTCAGCCGGGTTTTAAAAGCTGAGACCGAAGGGGCATCTCTTATAGTAGCAGGGAGACCATTCCAGTCCTCAAAAAATCAAAACTTGCCATCAGGTATTTAAACAGCAAAAGTTAAAAAATGTTCACAAATAAGAAGAGAGAAAACCTTTTAAAATCCTATGTTTCCAAGACAAACAAAAGCAAATTTTCCTTAAACCCTTTATTAACTCTTTGAGGGATGAATATTTTTCCAAAAAACACAGTTTTTTGAAAATCACACAAAGCAATGGTTTCACACAGAAATTAACATAAAACGTCTGCTGCTGCATGCTGTGGCCGGCAGTTCATGAGGAATGCGAAGCAATCTGGCTGCCATGCTGTCTTCATGAGGTGAGGGGGACATTGGCAGCAGCGTCCGTATGCAGTCGCGGCGTATTGCAATCTGGTTTGTACCTCTTGTCATTGTAAGTGGCAGTCCCCCCAGGTGAATATTGCCATAACCGCATCAGCTACATGAACTTGTTCTGCACCGCGATCAGTTGGGGACCAATCAGTTGATGCTGGTAACTCGCATTCATTTTCAATCAAATTTGGAGTCAGACAAGTCCAATTGTCGGAATATTCTGCTTTACACATTTGCTTTGATCTCTCGCCAGATGTTGATGCCATTTTTGCCATTGTTTGCTACTCGCCTTAGGTCTTACCTAAAAGGCAAATTCTTTCTTTCTTTCTTTCTTTCTTTCTTTCTTTCTTTCTTTCTTTCTTTCTTTCTTTCTTTCTTTCTTTCACCTTTTAGGTAAGACCTAAGGCAAGCAAATCCAAACACATAACCAAAAACAATTGAAGCAGGGGTTGAACCCAGTAAATCGAAATATTAAAAGAAGATACATCATAAACAGGGATCAAAAACAAAGAAACAATGCTGCTGATTCATCTCCAGGTTTGGTTTAAGTATTGCTGGGGTCCCACCTCCTTAGGCTGCACATACATGAAACAGGGCAAAGAACAAAGAAAACAAATATACATAGTCACTTAATGGAATACAAAATTAAAGAGTAATTAATAAACACTTTATTTAAATAGAATTAATAACATAGTAAACAAAATAATATTAAAAAAAATAACAAAAATAAACAAAGAAAATACTTGACCCCGAGAAGAGACCCTGACTGAAAAATAAGTTACATTAAAATAAATACTAATTAATATTGCTACAATAAAAAGACGCAAGAAAAACCTTGGTAACTTGTGAGACGGCTATAACACAGATCTGTAACCAAAATCTTCTTGAGGTTTCCCACACTTTCCACATATTTGTTAAATTGCACTAATAACACACCTGATTCAGATTAATGAGGTAATGATTTACCAAATTAGCAGTGCTAGTGGCCCAAATTGACAAAGAAATGTCAGTGTTCAATGTTGGTCACACATAGTGGGTTTTGAGGAGAGGTTTTCAAATGACTAAGCTGTCCACACTTTGACAGAACTACATGCAAAGATTTGTATCAATAAAGTCAAAGCTAGCAATCAATAACACACCCAGCTGGACTTTCAAGACACACCGTTCAGCTTGTTAAAGATATTTGAAGGCACTGGGATAGCTAAAGTTTGGAAATCCAGCCTGTATCCAATACACAGTACTTGAAGGTCACTTTCTTGTAGGCTTGTTGCAGACAAGAACCCATTTGTACAAAAAGGCATAGAAGTGACTGGAGTCCATGAACGATGATAAAGTATGGAGTGACATCCAGTGGCAAAAATTCTCAAGGAGTGAGAAACCCAAGGTGTTAGTATGTCAGCCAAAGAGTTGGCAAGAAGTACATTGATGTCTCTCTGGATCCTTTTGTGAAGCACAATGACGTTAGTGTCATAGTATTTTGGGGTGCATTTGAGCCAACAGTTAACTGGTCAAAATGGATAGAATGATCACTGCTCAAAAATATAAACAGCTTCTGATTCATATTCTTTATCTTTGAGAAAACAACTTAATAGATTAACACACCATTCATGTATTTGGAGTTTAATCGTACAGATGCAACATCAAAAGTTCTGCATTAGTGTTACGTCACCTCAGTATGGGACCACTTGAACATGAAAAAGAACAAAGTGAAGATCAGATTTGTGAAAAATCCTGCAAGACGCTTGTAACAATTTACCACATGACTACTTTAAAAATAATACACTCCAATTTACTAAAGTGATCTGCTCAATTTGAATTGTAAAGGAGGTAAAAGAAAATAGTGACTTGTTTTAAAGAACAAAGATATTCTTGTTACATTTGGTTTTGTCTATGTTTATATTTTTTCAACTGTTTACGTAATGCAAAAAAAAACCTACTAGCTTTATAAATAATTTTCTTGGATGTCCTATGAGTTTTGAACAATACTATAAGTAATTCATTAGGTATACTATTATTTTTTTTCCCAGAATTAGTGCTTAAAGAATATGATTTTGTTAGTGTCTACCTGCAGAGGGCATTGGAATATTATTTCTTGTATGATCCAAGTCCTGTGAGATATTTGTGTTTATTTAATTTGTATTTTGCACCATGCCGGTCATTAAGAGGACAATTAGGAGTTAATAAAGCTTGTCTACAGCAAATCAGAGTCTGAAAGTCCTAGAGAATGAAAGTAGCTGTAGAACTGCAACTGAATTTAACGCCAGCCATAAGGCAGTCTGCTATGGAGGTCACAAGTAATTTTAATATTGAGTTACTAGTACTTCAGAGAAATAAGAGCTACATATAAATAGACATTGTTTGAATTATATGTTTTGGTGTTTATAGCCCGTGCAGGGTAGTCAAAAATGTTTTATTTCAATTTTTGATAATCTTTCCCTGAATATGTACTTGAAGGATTTTAATTTGTATCACTCTGCTAATCTAATCAAAATCAGTTATTTCCATTTTAAATCTCTAAGCTCAATTTTTAAGGTAAGTCACAGATGTTTTTGAGACCATAATATATGTTAATCAGCTTGACCTGTACCAACAGAAGCAAAGTATACTCCAGTTTGATTAGGATTAAATTAATCCTAGTTTCATTAGAGGGCGGAAATGCAAAGAAAAATAGCTGAAATTGCTTCTATGACTTGTTAACTATCTGTATATGAATGATGGCATTAATGTGGTAAACAAGTATATTTTTATATCATACTGCTGCACATCCCTGCAGAGCAAAAATTTAAATATGGTGCAGTTTCATCATACATACACTTCAAGTATGCTAGCTCAGCTTTACAAGGACGACCCTGAAAATAAATGCTGGGGCTAATATACAATATACAGATAAAGATTCTAAATGTAATGCATTACAAATGCAATAACTAGTATGCCTAAATCAGTCTTTTCACAGGTGACATACTTTATCTCAGATACCTCCCTCTTAGCTTTTTACTCAGTTATTCAATTCCCAGAAACTCCAAGGGTTTTTAGGAGACATGCACATGTATAATAATCTGTTCATAAAATAATTAACTAAATGAAGTCAAGTGTTTAGCATTTCCATATTGTGAATCATAATTTTGCAATGGTTTACCGTGAGTAAAGTCTAGGCAGCCAGTATGCAACTACATTTGAAAAGCCACACTTCTAAAACACAATTTAAATCAACTGGCTATGTGGCTTTTTTTTCCATCTTAGAGCAGACAGTGCCATGTAAATTCTTAGCTGCCAACATCTCTCTATTATATAAAAAATCCTGCGACAAGACTTTTTTCAAGAGAATTTTTCCAAGTCCCACAAGTCGAGACTTTGGCAAGTCATGCCCTCCTCTCAATCATATTCAACCACGCACTGGGTCCTCTCACCTCTCATTTGTGTGAATGCTTTTGACAGACACAGTTCCTGCTCTCTCAGCTCTTATAAATTTTAACATTTTCCTCACTTTAAGTTCCCAATTAAAGAAGACGTATTATGTCCAAATCTTATTGAAGAATTTCATCACGAAGGGTTATCAACAGAAGAAGTGAGTACACTGACAATCCTAGCACATAAAAAAACGATGAAGTCAAACGAATTTACTCCAAAATTGTTGATCGGTTACACGGCAAATTGGTTAAATGCATATCAATAGACTATGCTGAAACAGTTGGTGGTGATCGTGTGGAAGATGAAACCATCAACTTAAAATATCCTGTAGAATATCTAGAACCGTTAACACTGTCCGGTCTTCCAACGCACAAATTACTGTAGAAAGAAGGATGTATCCAAGAAAGGTAAAATTCCTCAGATAACATCAGACAACAAAGGAGATATAATATGCCATTTGTATTAAAACGTTAATAGTTTCCCGTTAGAAATAACTTTTGGCAAAGACAATTAACAAATCTCAGAGACAAACATTCAGAAAAGTCATTTTATTTATTAGAGAGAATGAAACGAAATTCAATCATGGGCAGTTATACGTTGTGTTGTCACGATAAAAGTCCAAACACAGAATCAAAATTCAATGCGATATTGACGAAAATTTAATTCAAAAAATTGTTTTTACTGAAGTTTTACAGTAAAAGTGTAAGTTTAAAAAAGTATTAAGTGTTAATTTCAAAGCCAAACAGAACGAAATCATTTTACACAACGAAAAACTCTAATACACACGTGAAACATAATATACTTTCAAATTATTACGTTTTACTATTTTTTAATATGGTTAATTACTCGCTGTAATGTAAAATAGTTAGTTCTATTATGCATATGTAACATTTCCATGAAAGTAACATTCTGTTTAAATTGTACATCCGCATCCCCATATGCGAGCGGCAGAACTGCAAAGAGGCTAGGGCATAAGCGCAGGCCTGGGGGTTGGCGAGCAAAGCGAGCAGAGGGCAAAGCCTCCTAGTATACCATTAAAAATTACTTGAAGTTTTTTTCATTCAGAGTGTTAATACTGGCACGTAAAGACAAATATTTGTTTAAAATTATGGCTCTGCAGATTACATTCTGTTCCATTTAACATACATTGAAGGTAGTTTTTTTTGTGCTGGAAATAAGTACATGATGTTTACGGAGGTACTATATAATATTGATTTTTTACATAAGGCTATTGAAAATATTGTATTCTAAAAGGTTTGGATTAACAACCCAGATGGCACAACATGTAAAAAGGGTTTTCGTTGTCCATGTGAGAGTATATAATGTTCTGTAAATAGGTGATGGTAGGGAGCTGTGAAAGTGCCTGTCATAGCCAGGTGTGAACTCTGACATTCCTTGTTAGTTCAGACCTTAATTAACAAGAAAGTACACATAATGATCAACTAATGAACTATGATCTAATATAGTAGTATCGTTCATGCTCATTAAGCATCTCATGTATAATGCCGTGCATAGAATTCACACTAAAACATGGTATATGGACAAAAGTGGAACTGTTCTCAAAAAAATCCAGACCCATAAATCTGTGTGTACGGCCAGTTCCACACACTTCCAATTTACAAATCCCAACAAATGTGAAATTTAACACGTGCATGCGCCTACAGCCACACCCAACTCCTCCCAGAATTTTGCATATTTTAATAGGCAAATCAATATAAATATCACCTTGCATTCAGTGTTTGGTTAAAAAACAATGGAAAAGGCACTTGAAAATAAAAAGAATTTCAGTGAATGCAAAGTGGAGGCGAGGAAAAATGTACTATTTGTTGGCTTATGCAATGGTATAAGAAACAAAAGCACGGCGAATTTCAAGTTCAGAAAGTTGCACAGTACCTGAATGAAAAAAGAAGTGGTCAGATATCACAGTCAACATGAAAAGGTGAGTCGCAGCCCACCATCTGTTTATTCTATTTCAGACAATATTACAAAAACTGAAGCTGCTGTGCCGGGTACGTCTTTGGGCACTGGCTGCACACACACCTCTGTCTCAGAAGCCATCTGGGTGTGTGCTGATGGACTTTTCTGGAGTCACAACATGCAGTAATGGACTCTGTAAGAGATGTGGCCAGTGAACTGAGGAATATAAGGGCTGCACTAAGTGATACTGACTACAAATGAAATGAGTTGGTTAAAAAATAAATGCTGCATCTGATTACCTGTTTTCACATTCACATTCAAATGAAGCTGTAACGTTGTCCAATCTGTCTAATCATTTGGTGGGTCAGGGTCAGATCTTAGATCTTAGCGTATCTGTACAGGTACATGCTTGCACAATGCAACACACTTTCGGTGTACTATAGAGCAGCACATTATTAAAGTGGAAATGCATTCCATTTACATAAACAAATTCATTCTCTGAAGGTATTTTTGTAGTGTAGTGGTGGAACCGAGTGCCACAACGGACCGATTCTCTGCTCTTTACTTTGAGGTGACTCTCTATCCTTAAAAGGACTGCTTGTCTTTTGCCATACTAATTGGAAAAAGCACCTGTGACTATGTCGATCAGCCGTTTTTATAGGTTTTCCAACTATATATGATGTAATGCCATCTCATTCTTTTGGTGATTCATCCCTGGTTGATGCAACTTGTCCTGTGTCTTTACAATAGCAATGTTGACCGCTCTGATTACGTTTGGAAAACAGGATGTTGCTGCGAATTGCTCTTACTCTTGCCAGTTCAATCACTGTGTAAGGAAATAATATTTACAGTCATATGAAAAAGTTTGGGAACTCCTCTCAGCCTCTGCATAATAATTTACTCTACTTTCAACAAGAAATATAACAGTGGTATGTCTTTCATTTCCTAGGAACATCTGAGTACTGGGGTGTTTTCCAAACAAAGATTTTTAGAGAAGCAGTATTTCATTGTATGAAATTAAATCAAAATAAACTGGCTGTTCAAAAATCTGGGTATCCTTGTAATTTTGCTGATTTGAATGCATGGAACTGCTCAATACTGATTACTTGCAACACCAAATTGGTTGGATTAGCTCATTAAGCCTTGAACTTCATAGACAGGTGTGTCCAATCATGAGAAAAGTTATTTATGGTGGTCAATTGCAAGTTGTGCTTCCCTTTGACTCTCCTCTGAAGTGTGACAGCATGGGATCCTCAAAGCAACTCTCTAAAAAGTTCTGAAAACAAAGATTGTTCAGTATCGTGGTTTAGGGGAAGGCTACAAAAAGCTATCTCAGAGGTTTAAACTGTCAGTTTCAACTGTAAGGAATGTAATCAGGAAATGGAAGGCCACAGGCACAGTTACTGTTAAACCCAGCAAGTCTGGCAGGCCAAGAAAAATACAGGAGCGGCATATGCGCAGGATTGTGAGAATGGTTACAGACAACCCACAGATCACCTCCAAAGACTTGCAAGAACATCTTGCTGCAGATGGTGTATCTGTACATCATTCTACAATTCAGCACAATTTGCACAAAGAACATCTGTATGGCAGGGTGATGAGAAAGAAGCCCATTCTGCACTCACGCCACAGAGTCGCTTGTTGTATGCAAATGCTCATTTAGTCAAGCCAGATTTATTTTGGAACAAAGTGCTTTGGGCTGATGAGACAAAAATTGAGTTATTTGGTCATAACAAAAAGTGTTTTGCATGGCAGAAGAACAACACCGCATTCCAAGAAAATTTGGTGGAGGTTCCATCATGCTGTGGGGCTGTGTGGCTAGTTCAGAGACTGGGGCCCATGTTAAAGTCGAGGGTCGGATGAATTCAATCCAGTATCAACAAATTCTTCAGGATAATGTTCAAGCATTAGCCAAAACAAGACAATGACCCAAAATACAGTTCAAAATCTACAAAGGCATTCATGCAGAGGGTGAAGTACAATGTTCTGGAATGGCCGTCACAGTCCCCTGACTTGAATATCATTGAAAGTCTATGGGATGATTTGAAGGAGGCTGTCCATGCTCGGCAGCCATCAAATTGAACTGAACTGGAGAGATTTTGTATGGAAGAATGGTCAAAAATACCTCCATCCAGAATCCAGACACTCCTCAAAGGCTATATGAGGTCATCCAGAGGCTGTTATATTTGAAAAAAGGAGGCTCAACTAAGTATTGATGTAATATCTCTGTTGGGGTGCCCAAATTTATGCACCTGTCTAATTTTTTTATGATGCATATTGCATATTTTCTGTTAATCCAATAAACTTAATGTCACTGCTGAAATACTACTGTTTCCATAAGGCATGTCATATATTAAAAGGAAGTTGCTACTTTGAAAGCTCAGCCAATGATAAACAAAAATCCAAAGAATTAAGATTAGTTCCCAAACTTTTTCATTTGACTATATCTGAATGACAAGTGGATAATACCATCCTATATAGCTGGCATGGTGTGACTCAGTAATAACTGAGATATACCTGATCAGTCAGCAAATTCACATTGAAAAGCTCCTGTGGCTAAAAACCTGAGGGTGGACAGAACCTGCAAAGGAGCAGGAACAGCACAATTCCTCAAAGTCTGCCTTGTAAAGTCTAACAGGTTGAATACATATCCACTCATACCATCTACTTACTGCAATAACAAGATAATCAAATTGGAAAGTTAGAATGAAAAATGCTTAATTTGTCTATCTTGCTTATATATAAATATTCCTTTTGGTAACTGATTTATACATTTCACATACGTCACAAATATTTAAATTCCATGTTGCTGCAAATTATAACTTATTCCTTAGTTGAGCTGTGAGACATTTGACAAAGAATGGACCAAATGAGAAGGTTAAATCTGTTTGGGTCACTTTTGTGTAACAACAATGACTTTTTTACCTAACAGTTTTAAAATATTAAACACATCTTCTAAAGGAATGTAGAGGTGAACAAAATGTGTCCCTGGTAGTTGCTTTTGTGCATGTTTTAAAGGGATGGTGTGGAGGTAGTAGAAAAAAAAAATCAATTTGCTTGTCACATACTTCTCCACTGTGAATTCCTCATTTTTATTAATTTAACTCGGATTCATGTTGGCTGCAAATCAGTAATTTCCATTACATGAGATAGGGCTTCCTTCAAATGCTTGTACAGAAGACCTACATAAATGCATTCATGCACACAACTCAGGCACATGTCACTTATCAGAAGCAAACTTAAATAAATCAATACGCTTAATTTTGATATCACCTGTCGATATCTTAAGATAGATTTCAGGGTGGTGCAGTGGTAGCGCTGCTGCCTCGCAGTAAGGAGACCCGGGTTTGCTTCCCGGGTCCTCCCTGCGTGGAGTTTGCATGTTCTTCCCATGTCTGCGTGGGTTTCCTCCGGGTGCTCCGGTTTCCTCCCACAGTCCAAAGACATGCAGGTTAGATGCATTGGCAATTCTAAATTGTGATTGGTGTGTGTGTGCCCTGCAGTGGGCTGGCACCCTGTCCTGGGTTTTTTTCCTGCCTTGCACCCTGTGTTGGCTGGGATTGGCTCCAGCAGACTCCCGTGACCCTGTAGTTAGGATATAGCGGATTGGATAATGGATTTCAGTGCTTAGAAAACACATTCCTAACAACTCTTCTCCTTTTCCCCAAAAACAGATAGCTATAACTGTATTTTGGTCTTCTTCTCTTACAGTAAATATTTAGAGAAAAACTGATAATAAATACACTGATGTTGCTGTAACCAAATACAGGGTGGCCCAAGAAAAAAGTTGCCTGCCTCCACCGAGACAACTGCATTATGTGGTGAAAAGAAAAAGATCAAATTTGGCACACACATTTACAGAAGATGCTGAAAGCGATATCCTTGTGCGTCAATACATTTCTGTGCCCGTTTCAGCATGTTCATGTACACTCTTTGCAACATCATGGAATCGATTCGTCTCGGTGGAGGCAGGTCACTTTTTTGTGGGCCACCCTATACTAGCAAAAATGTGGTAAACATTACCAATAGCAGTATTTCTGAGGACATGTGGAATAACTTTTTCTGCCCCTGTTCCCAACCATCCATTATTCAACTATTTTTTTTCTTTTTTGCTCTGCACCAAATGCATTTCCTCTTTGTATGTCTGCCTTGGTGATTCCGTTATTACACCTATCTTTGTCATTTAAGAGATGGATCACTGACCTAACCCTGTGAACTCCATTGTGTTGGAGCACAATTTTTAAAAACAACAAAAAAAAAGAATCCTCCAGAAGTTCATCAACACATCCAATATACTATATATATATAATATATATATATTGTCACAAACTCCACATTAGAGCCACCCATATATTTGGTTTCCTGGCTGCAAATCGAGATAATGATAGCACTGCTGTGCACAAAACCGAATCCAAAACAGAACTGAGGGAATAGGGAAAAGGCGGAGGCTTTTAAAGGGGAAGACAGAAAGTGAGGTCAAAGGGGTCGGACTCATGAAGGTCTTCAACCATAGGCTCGAGCCTGGACGCAACATCACAGGGGCCGGAGCCGGCAAGGTCTTCTTCCATAGGCTCGGACCCGGAAGTGACGTCAAGAGGGCCAGGTGGAATCTCCCGTGAATGGTCTGCAGGAAAGGGAGAAAAAGAGTCAGTGCACTCTGCCACAGCCTGGTCTGATTTGAAATTGCCCTTCCTCAAGCCCTTTAGCTGCCTCCCATGTGCACGTCTGTGACAATATATATATAGACTTATGCTTAGAGGGCACAGTGCTTTTGCAGTAGCTGCCCCTAAGCTTTGGAACAGTCCACCTTTTTATGTTAGGTCAGCACCAGCTTTGGTCAGTTTTAAATCCCTCCTGAGAACTTTAATCTTTTTTGCCTTAGCTTTGTAAACTTGTCTGTAAGTATTTATTTTTTTATTTATTTTTGGTGTATTTATTTACTGTATATATATATATATATATATATATATATATATATATATATATATATATATATATATATATACAGTATATATATATATATATATATATATATATATATATATATATATACAGTATATATATATATATATATATATATATATATATATATTCACAGTTTATCACTATCCTAAGAAGAGTTTCCTGATGGGTTTATCTCCTAACTCATTCTGTTACCAGTGTTCCCTTCCCTAAATGCACTGGGCATTTTTCTCCACATGTTCTGGGATGTCCTACTATTGTGGCTCTTTGGGTCTTAATTGCTGTTTTATCTGTCTGTATACCTTACTATCCTATCATCCTACTCCTTTTAGATTTCTGTACGCTGTTTCTCTCCGTTCATTAACAGCACATTATTTCAATACATACAATAGCAGCAAAAGTTCTTAAAACTTCACCACAGAAGAACCCTAACCTTGTTACTTTCTCTGTCTGGAAATCTTCTTTTTGGACCTCATACTGTTTGATCTTTGCAGCTCATAGTTCTATGGTGTATCTGCTCAAACCATCAGAAAGTGGAAGTGGAAGACACTACTTCCATGATAAAGGGTGACAGTAAGCCCATGATACAACTTAATTTGTAAATTTTAGTTATCGCTTGCTCAGCCAGATATGTGGGACTCTGGGCTTTTTCAGTGACCTACTTGTTTTCGTTTGTATATAATAAACAAGGAGTGGGTTGGGGTGGACGCCTGTGGATGGATTCAAATTTATATATGAAAATGTTTTACTCTGCTATCCTCTTCCTCTTTTTGAATTCAATTGAAACATTGATCTAAAAAAAAATACAATTTCATTTAATGACACAAAAGTCTTTGTGAAATGCTAGGCCCAAGCTATTAAACACTCACAAAACTCAACTGCAAACAAATCAGTTTCAAAACATAAATCATGTAACAAAAATTAAATTAAAACAAACAAAAATGACACTTAATGAATTTTGAATTTTAAAACAGAAAAGTAACCTGCCAAGGCTATATGTGTGTCCAAGAGTCCCTCTGTCATTTTAGTAAAAGAATGTCACTAACTGAATGCTATGGTTTACCCATGGTTTCATCCCTGGCTTAGGTGTATTTCTTTTTTCTTTCTACTTGGGACATATTTTAAATATTATATGATATATAGTGTACCAGATTGTTTTGTTTTTTGTTCTCTCTGTATTTTATTATATATTCGTGTCAATTCATTTTTGTTGTGTTATATAATGTTTTATATTTAATAGTGTTTATTTTATGTCTCCTGTGAACTGTTGTGTGGAGCCTCAGGAGGCGGGTCCCCCATGAAATTGCAGTTGAAGAACTGCCCAAAGTCTTTACATTGGGCAGAGATTCCTCAGATCTGCATTGAATCACTTTGATATAGGTTTTTTGTAAGTACTTGTAGATTTTTCTGGCTTTTGAATAATTTCAATTTTACTTGTGAGACTGTGCTCTGGATTTCAACCTTGGCCTTGTTCACTTTTAGGTTTGCTTTTGTCCTTTTTGCTGCGCTTTTGTTCTTGTTCCAGTTTTGGTTTTTATGTTTTTTGTCATACTTGGAGTAGGTTAATGATTCACCTATTCGTTTCTGAACCTTCTTTAGGAAGTAAAAGTTTTTTTGTGTGGGCCAAAAAGCCTGCTGTTTGATTTTTGGGCTAGGTTAAAGCTTGGGTTAAGGAAGTTAGGCCTCATTTTGAATTTAATGAAACCTTGAGTCCTAGCAAGGAGTGAAGCCTGCACCTTGATTTTTGGAAGGTCAAGTTTATTATAGCACTCATGATGATTACAAAATACTAGGTCCTTATTCTAAAATCTAACAACAGACACTAATCTTCGTTTCTGAGGTGTCAATTGAAGTCGTGATGTAGAGAACATGTTGTGCCAATTTATTGAGTCCTGGGAATTTAGAACTGTGTGGTTCCCACCCTTAAAGCATTTTGGATGGGCTAATTTCCACTCTCATATAATCTTATGTGCATTCCAGGGCTAAATAACATATCCAGCTCTGACAGATTCAGGAAATTAAACCGTCTGAAATGATGCTGCTGAGCAATGCTCCATTAATCTCACTGACCTTGGCAGTGCAGTACAGAGTTGTCTATCTCTAAATCATCTGTAGGATCATTTAATGGTTTCATGAAAACCACTAAAGTTTACAATGTGTTTCTGTCATGCACTAAGTATTGTTAAAATAGTTGTTTACCAGCAGTGTGCCATCATGCTACTCTAATACTGAATCCAGCATATGGAAATCTGAGTTACATTTCATTTCAGTAAATTGCTTAAGACATTTTCTTCAGTTTACTTATCTCACTGATGTCTCTGAAATAAGTGACCAGCCCTTTTTAGCCAGTCACTAGATGAGCTAACTCAGATCTCCAGGAAATGGGTGTTTTAGTTAATACTTATACACCTGCACATGACAGCAATTATATTTGCCTTCAGGGCAATAAAAAAATATGTTTTTGCCTAACAACCTGGCAGTGGTCCTAAAACTCTGGGTTTCTGAAGCAGCAAAAACCGACCTGTTGTCTGTCTGTAAGGTGTTAGATTCAAATGGTGTTGCAAACACTCTCTAGAGACAAGACCTTAGTTGTCTTTGCAGTGGGATTATAATATATATATATATATATGTGTGTATGTATAATATATACATCTAGACACAACCATGACTAAATTTTGCTTAAAACTGGGTGGGAACAATTAGACAACTCACTGAGTGTCACATTTCTAAACCAATCCAATGTCTCATGAAGGACGTACTCAAAGTAGAGGCGGTGATTTTGAATCACAAAGATGAGCGGTCCTCACATTAACATGGTCTGACAGACAGCAAGCTTAGGTTTAGGTTGAACCATCTACAGTCAAAAAGTATTCATGTGTGCAAATAGCACGTTACATGTTTTAAAAATAAAAGTAACCCCTGATGCAAGGAAAAAACCTTTCTGTAGAATCAGATTACACATTGACATTCAATGGCGTCAATGGACAAATGGTAAGTGTGAACAATATGTTGTCGAAGGTGCCATGTGTTCTCTCTGTTGTTCAGCTTTACGATGGTAGTGTAGGAGTCGATGTTACCTTAAAAGAACTATGGACTACAAAATATGCATTTGAAGTAAGTGGTATGTCACACTCTATCAAAAAGGACTGCTGTTTCGAGAGTTGATAACAAAGAGCACAGGAGATGCAGATTTCAGTTTTTAAGACTCCCAAATCAACAAATCTACCTAATACCACCAGTAGATGCACAGATGAGGCTGCACATCTAAACGAATAACTGAAGAAATTTATCATTACAGTCTAATTGGAAGTGGAAATATGCCATAACATAATAGCTGCAGCATTTAAACACATACTGTAGTATATCCATAGGGTACAATGCTTATCTAAACTCTGTTTGCTGTTGTTATATCACATAGTGATCCAATAGTTAAAATGACAGGAAGATATCATTGCAAACAGAGGCATTTCTCAAACATGTGGATCGCAGCAGCAGTAGTGGTCTAGATGTGGGCATCTCTCTGTCTCCACTGTCGCAGCGCTCATTAAAATATGCAAATTAATTGTTAAACTTTCATCACCTTGTTCTACTGAGGTCCTGAATGGATAACAGCAATGTTAACTTTTTATATTCTCTGAGCATTAAGTCTTTGGTTCAGTTCCTTTTGCTCTCTTTCTGAAACTCTAGTGGCAGATTTAAATGCATGGACTGGAGAAATTGAGGGTGGCAGAATTTCATTGCTATTCACTCAGCCAACATGCTTTTTTATATTGTATTGAGGATTTCTTGTGTTCTGTTTTGTGTATTGTATTGTATTTATCCCCTTCTTTTTGACACCAACTGCACGCCCAACCAACCTGGAAAGGGGTCTCTCTTTGAACTGCCTTTCCCAGGGTTTCTTCCATTTTTCCCTACTAGGGTTTTTTGGGAGTTCTTCCTTGTTGGGGGGCTGTCAAAAGGAAAGGCCTGTTTAAACCCATTGCGGCACTTCTTGTGTGATTTTGGGCTATACAAAAAACTAAATTGTAGTGTATTGTATTGTACAGTAATAGTGGTAAAGCCTTCTGTGTGACAGAAGCATTTCCTGCTTTCTGTGCTCTAATTTCCTGCTGTATTAGTACATTAATATTGCCTAAAACAGGGAGGAAAAGCTTAAAAAGGATGATTTAGGCCCTTTATTATATATTTTTTTATTTTATTTGAGAACAAAACATTACAACAGAACTAGAAGATTAACGTGGCAAATGCAAAAATATGGTTCAAAATAAACCCCACGAAAAAAACTCCATATTCAGCATCCACCCCCCAAAAAATGAAAGAGAGCAAAAGAAATAGAGAGCTTCATGTAAAAAAGTTCTTAACATATGAAAAAAACAGCAAATAGAGTAAAAATGTTAAGCAAAGGCCTAGTGTGCCAGGATTCTTGCCAGGTTTTGAAAAACTTTTGAACAGATTTTCTTAAAGAGAATTCAATTTTTTTGTAATTCAAGATAATATTAAAACATCGCTTTCCCACTCAGTTATAGAAGATGGATTACGGTTTTTCTAGCTAAGAAAAAGAAGTACAGTATGTGATAGTAGTGTGATATGGGATATTTACAATTGATTTCTCATAGAGCACATTAATCCCATCTGGTATTACTACAAATACTACCATCATTGCATTAATTGGTATTTTTCAATCCAAATATTTCTGAGAGATAGGGCATTACTAAACATGTGATCTAGAGATGTAGGCAGTTGATGACAATGCTCACAAGTTGGATCATGGATTTTAGATAGAGACATATTTTTAAACACTCAGATTATTTTATTTCCACCTTTTTATTCCTAGATCACTTGCTTCTACTCTCAGCATTAAAATTTCATATCTTTTTTATCTGCTGGTCCTAGGTAAATGTAAGGAGACCAGGAATCGCAACACATAGTGAAGAATATATGAGCTCAGGTTTGTGGGGCATTGAGTGAGGTTTTAGTACAGATGGGGAATCTTAGTTCTACAGATCAGGCTGCATTTTAACTGAAAGGATCACTATTGTATTGGAAACTTTTAGACACGTGGCAGTTGATGACAACTTATTTAAAGTGCTTTGATGTTTTGGTAGCAGGGTTACATGGAGTAGACAGTCTGGTCCTCCAGATCAACTTTGCATTTTCAGAGAATTTAATTTTGAATACCGTATATAGGGCGGCACGGTGGTGCAGTGGTAGCGCTGCTGCCTCGCAGTTAGGAGACCTGGGTTTGCATGTTCTCCCTGTGTCTGCGTGGGTTTCCTCCGGGTACTCCGGTTTCCTCCCACAGTCCAAAGACATGCAGATTAGGTGGATTGGCAATTCTAAATTGGCCCTAGTGTGTGCTTGGAGTGTGGGTGGGTGTGTGTGTGTGTCCTGCGGTGGGTTGGCGCCCTGCCCGGGATTGGTTCCCTGCCTTGCGCCCTGTGTTGGCTGGGTTTGGCTCCAGCAGACCCCTGTGACCCTGTGTTCGGATTCAGCGGGTTGGAAAATGGATGGATGGATACCGTATATACTCACGTATAAGTCGGGTCTTGAAAAATCGATCATAAAATCAGACCCCAACTTATACGTCGGTTCAAAAAAGTGACACTTACATTTTTTTTTAACATCTTCTTGCTTCCTCCAATCTCGCTTCAGTTTCTCAGACGCATCAATTTTTGTTGCAGCAGCCAGTTACCAATATCTTTCACTACTTCAACAATGTTTAATTTAAAACCAGCTTCATTTTTTCTTCTGATCGACCACACCATTGTAGATAAGGGATGCTCTTACGATAAAGGTGTGAGATACAAAAAACACAAATCAGTGCAAATGTTGCTTCGGAGTAGTTTGGGTATTACCATGTGGTCACGTAGACACAATAGAGAGAGAGAAAGAGAGGTTAGGAGCACACGCTGATACAGCGCATTGCTGCACCCACGTAGAAAGAAAAGGCAGTGTGCTATGTGGTTACTCTCTCAAGTGGGCGTTAGCATATCATAATCTCTTGGACCAATAGCGTGCGTTTTCCGCATTCAACTTATACGGTCGGCATTATAAAATACCAGAAATTATATGATAAAATCAAGTCCCGACTTATCCGCGGGAGAACTTATATGCGAGTACATACGGTACTTGTTTTATGTATTTTACAAGAGTTTGACATTTTCTTGCACTGTTTTTTTTATATTACTAATTTCTGCCTTGTAAATTTGGCTTTGTTTGCTTTGGGTTGCCGTTTTAGGCACACCTTTGCAGCTTTCCTTTTGCTATATTTGTATTTGAATGATTTTTATAAGCACTGGTTTCTTTCTCCCTCTTAAATTAATACTTGGAATTTCTGAAGTGAAAGAAGTGATTTCTTGCTCAGTTTTCCCCTTTTGTGCCTGTGTAGGCTGAAGCTGTTATGTCTGCAAACAGGCAAGTTTTGAGTGTGTACCAGGAGAAGAATGGAGCCACAAAAACAGTTAAACCTGCAAAGATTCTCAGCGAATATGTGAGACAAAAATTTGTATTTGAAAAACAAGAGCTAAGGTCAATACATTCCAGGAAACAAAGAAAATGTAGCAAAAGCAATAAGAGATTTTGTTTTGAATCTGCAGCTTGTTTTCGTAGATGACCTGTTATTCTAATGTCATGACCGCCAAAGGCACTCTTCAAACAACTGGTGCCTTAGCCCAAACAACAGGAAACCTAAATAGTGTTTACTGTGAATGTACAAAATGATGGATGAAATAGTCCAAAAAATATTTCAGAATTAAAATGAAAAGAAGTAGAGAAATGTGGGCAGTAAAAGTTGTGACACAAAAAACACTTGAAAATGAGTGTAAAAATGCCCACATTATTCCTATACCGTTAAAGCAGCAAAAAGGAACAAACTCCTAAAATAAGCTTACTGTAAAGTCAGAGGGAAGGCCCTTTTCTTGAACAGTCAGTCTTAAGCCTGAGCCTAGATTTTGGAAGTTAGGGCCTTGTTTTGCTATTGTGGGACAGGCATTTTGTAACAGAAATGGCAGGCAACATAAAGAATTGTTGTTTATCATGTAGGAGGCTACGCAGGTATACATGAAAGTATAAATAGTAAAAGCACCAGTCGGCAAAAGCAAAACAAAACTAAACTTCATGGTCCAAAATAAAGCCGAACCCAAAATTCTAACACAGATCTTCTTCCCTTCCCCTAACCAGGGCTAGTCTGTTTTTGTTTTTAGTGTCTCTGATCCAAAGGTTGGAGATTATTCTGTGGGTGCCTTTTTATATAATGGTGGCATGATGACATCACACACTCAATCGACAGCATTAAAGATCATTTTTAACAACAACATAGTGAAAGTAGTAGAAAATGATGATGTCCATCAGAAAAAATAATTATGTTGTGAAGACATTACAAAAATAACACCCCGACGTCTGTGTGTCCGTCCATTTGCTATATCTCTGTCATTCCAAAAGATGGAGCATCACAAGCATTTTTAATAAAAAAATCCATTGTATATGTCATTTCAATAAATGACACACCACAGACATTAACACTGCTTTTACAAATCCCATGCCAAACAGCACATAACAGAAATATCTGTAGTGCACCATGCAATGCAAACATTAACACTGAGATCTCCGCTGAAAACTTAAATTTCAACCCATATTAGATGGGTAGCACAGCTAGCTACAAATAAAATAACAAAACTACATTATCAAAAAAATTTTAAAAAATCAACCAGGAGGATGCAACACATTACCTTAATAAATGCAATATTTAAATTACTAACTGGAGCACACCTTTCTATTTAAATGAATGGCAGAATAGAGACAAAAAACAATAGCTAATGCATATTAGAAATCATGCAAAGCCATGTGAGCTGGCAATGGAAGAAAAAAAGAGAAATCCAGTGTAACAAAAGACAAAAGAGGTCATAAAAAGTTGGAGCATCAAAAGTGAACCCCATATAATTGTTGACAAAACAATAAACACAAATTCAAATTAACTGTGAGAACATCTTCTCAGATGCGAGACCAAGTGTGAACTGATTCAAGATGGTGGATCTTCCAGTATTAAGTTCTTTTGGCAGTAAGTACTGGGGGTCCAGGTGGGCGGACACTGGAAGTGATGTCAGCAGTAGTATGGCTGCCAATCTTGTGGTCTGCAGAGGAAGGAAGAGAAAAGGCATTAGCACGCAGCGCCAACCCCTGGAGCAGCAAGGAATTACCATTGCTAGAGCCTTTAAGCTGCCCTAGCCAGGAGTATTAGCTTGAACAAATAAATTAGTAATGGCACTAGATGCCAGTAATAAGTAAAAAAAAAAAGTAATAAGAAAAAAATGAATAGGAAAGAGCCAGTATTAGCTGGATAATTTTGATTATTACATAAAAAATAATTAGTGCACATTTGTGCAGTATGAGCAGAACTAGTAAGGGTGCACTATATGTTAACTTTACACTTTATGTTAGCATAGACTCTTCTGGCACCCTGAGACTTGAATAGGAATAAGTGAATGTTTTTATTCATTCTGAGGTTTCAGTACAATACATATACAGTATCACAGATCATTAAGACATAAAATAACACTTCTTATTCAGATCAGAAAATGTCAACCATACACATCTTGTTAGCAAAGATAAAATATGAAAAATATACTCATAGATACTGATATATGTAGGAAGTTAGAAATGCTTCAGCATGCTATGATTAAGAGACTGAGGAAAATAATGGAAAATGCCAGCTACATTCTAAAATGTTATGAATTGTTCTTTGTAATTATTTTTATCTTATTTTTAGTAGTACAGATTGAAGATTCCATTGTGTTATGGTAGGTGGGTGAGGGTTTTTCCATTTGAGCAACATGAAAACACTGTGATAGCAGTGTACTGTAGTATAATTCATAAGCAATAACATCCTGAGGTATGTTTCTCCAAATAGATTTGCTAGAAGGATGCAACAATTTGTTCCAATAGGATTTAAGCACAAGACATTTCCAAAACATTTATGTTTGTAAGCTTGATAACATCTTGCATTAAGTAATATTTTGATCAACCCAGATATGTTTTGAGTCTGGGTCAGAGAGAGAATTTGCACATATTAAGAAGAATGTATCTAGAAATGATTTACATTCAGAATATGCAAATCAAATTAAAAGTAATGTTTCCTTTTGATAAACTCCAAAGTACTTTGAAAAACTCTCTACATCTTTTATCCTAAATAGAATTTATAATGTTTATAGTATGTTAGCAGTCAAATAATATTAGGATAGTCGAACTGGTTACTCATAATAAAGTCTCTAACTAAATGTAGTAAATGATAATAGTATTATACTGTATTGCATATTTTAGAGATGGTGCAATTAAATACTGTATATATGTGTATATTGTACATGTATGTACTGTATATATATGTGTGTGTGTGTGTGTGTGTGCATGTATATATACATGTACTGTATATATATATATATATATATATATATATATATATATATATATATATATATATATATATATATATATATATATATATATATATATATATATATATATATATTTATATATGAATGATTTAGAAAACCATAAGTAACAAGTTGTTTAAATATGAGAAATGTGTGAAAATTCTTGGGAGACCAAATGGATTTGTGACTTTCCACAGACAGTGTAAAGAAGCTATTTAGAAATGGCTACTACAATTTTACATTATATACAAGTAGTGACCAGTATGGCTTCAGATAAAAAAAAATTAAAACTTAATCTATAAAACACTCATATGAGGCACAATCTTTAATATTGTGTGCAACTTTGGTCATAATGCTACAAGAATGACATCACTGCCAGGGTTTTGGGGCCTTACTTTGCCTACATCAACATCACACTAAAACTTCCAGTCACTACACACCCTTAGAGATTCAGTAGCCTTTAGTCACACCACTCAGGTAGCTACCGACTGTAAAAGGACAATAAAGTCAAGTTCCCCCTACTTAAAATCGCAGGCTGTTCAGTAATGGACTGGTCTCCCTTCAGTCTTCTGGGGCCTTATAATCCTTGTGCTGCCCACTTTCTACACTAGAAAAGAATTTGCTTTCTCTCATTCGTTCACTTGCTCAATATTTACTGCAAGAGCAATAATTTAGTCAAGTCAATTTTATTTATAGAGCACAATTAAAACAATAGAACTTGACCAAAGTGCTGTACAGCTTCCATAAATACTCCAATACACGCACACACACACATGCATACATACATACATACATACATACATACATACATACATACATACATACATACATACATACATACATACATACATAGGGGTCACTGTTGCCCCTTAAACCCAAAAGACAGATACGAAGGACACAGGGTAAAAACCACATGCATACATAGGGGTCACTGTTGCCCCTTAAACCCAAAAGACAGATATGAAGGACACAGGGTAAAAAGCACTAAAAAGTAATTTATTAATTCTTTTCTTTTTATAACAGTTCCTCCCAGCACCACAGCCACAATAAACAGGCAAGTAACAATCACCAAGCACAATAGTCTCTCTCTTTATCTCCTCCACACCTGCCAGCAAGTGTTGTCCACCTCCTCCTGACTCTGGCATGCCTGCTGGGTGTTCCGCAGTTCTTTATATAGTTCTTGACCTGGAAGTGCTTCTGCTCGTCCGTCTATGTGACCTGCCAGCACTTCTGGGTCAGACGGAAAATTTGAGTTCTTTAATCAGCCTGGAAGTAGTTTTGGGCTGCCGTTCCATGACCTTTTATTACTTCCGGGCTAGGCGAACACTTCACCTCCCATCCATGTCTCACAGCCTCCCCTGGCAACACCCACGGTACCCAGCAGGGCTGTATAAACAAACTCCATGTCCCATAGTGCCCTGCGGGAAGGCTGGGGTACCGCTACAGTCAAGGGAAGCAGCCATCTAGCCTCCTGGGGGAGGCAGTGTCCCAAAGTAGCTGCCTTCACCCATCATTCCACTCTTTGGGTGTCCATCACTATATATATATATATATATATATATATATATATATATATATATATATATATATATATATACAGTAAATAAATACACCAAAAATAAATAAAAAATAAATACTCACAGACAAGTTTACAAAACTAAGGCAAAAAAGATTAAAGTTCTCAGGAGGGATTTAAAACTGACCAAAGCTGGTGCTGACCTAACATAAAAAGGTGGACTGTTCCAAAGCTTAGGGGCAGCTACTGCAAAAGCACTGTGCCCTCTAAACATAAGTCTAGAACTCTGCATGACCATTAATATTTAATATTATATATTACATTAATATATTAATTTTCTGATTTAGTAGCTATATTTTATTACTTGCTGTATTATCAGAATTAAAATGTTCTAAAAATGTTTCTTGATTGTGTGTAAAGAAGTTGACATCATACTGTTTTTAGAATAAATTAGCTGCTCTCTATAAATGAAATGATGAAGACTGCATCTTGTATATTCATGAACTGATTTGTTTTTATTTTTGCTAAGACTAAAGTAAAGTTATTGCATATTTTTAAAAGAACACAATCAATTCTTCACTAAAACATTGAAAACAAAGAAAACAATTTTACATGTACTGTTTAGGGATTTGTTCCTGCCTTGCGCCCAGTATTGGCTGGGATTGGCTCCAGCCGACCCCCATGACCCTGTGTTAGGATATAGTGGGTTGGACAATGGATGGATTGATTGATGGATGGATGTTTAGGATATTTTAATACACTTTTAAATTTAGGCACAGTTAAGATCATAATTTCAAAATCTAGCACATAGTAAAATAAGAGATTGTTTTTCATAATTTCAAACTTTTAACTATATTTTTACAAAAGTGAGTGAAAATATGCACCTCCAAATAATAAAGATTAAATATGCTAGAAGAGAGATTTACGTAAATTAAAAGCTATAAATATTTCTGCCGAGAAATCCAATTTCACCATCCTGATACAGAAAGAAACAGCAATAATAAGTGTGAGACTTGCCCAGACACCACCAGTTGGAAACCACATCTTTATAAAAGTCACACGTTTATTTTCCACAAATAAACACAGGTTTTACAGTCCCGAACACCACACACAATGCACACAGCTAATATCACCACAATAAGGGCTTCTCTCTCAGTCCTTGGCCGCCTGTCTCCTCCTGGGAGCTTTGTCCTGCTCCCAATCTGACTTAAGCTCCCCGATTGTATGAAGGCGGCCCCTTTTATACCCTCCCAGATGTGCTCCAGGTGGCTGATTATGTTCTTCCGGCAGCACTTCCTGGTGTGGCGGAAGTGCTGCCCTTTGCACCGGAAGCACTCCGGACGTCCCTGGCAGGTTCCTCCGCCATCTTGCCAGGTGTGGCGGAAGTAACTATTTCCAGGTTCCTTGAGGTTTAAGGCGCCCCCTGGCGGTGGCCACGGGTCCCAACGGGTTAACCGCTTTTCCCTCTTCTCCCATGGTCCTCTCTTAATCCAGGGCGGTTGCCCTCTCGTGGCCCGGAAGCTATACATGCCTTCTTCCGGTCCTTCCAGGCATCCCGGCCAGGTAAGGACCCCAGCAATCTGCCACATAAGTTATATTTGTTATATGTTGTATGTGTACTTCAAAGCAACAAATAAACATTAGCCAGTTAAGTTAGCAGATCAATTCACACAAATTAAAAGTTAAAAACTTTGCTACTCCACACAAATTAAATTTTAAAAAGAAAATGTATTCATTATTAAAATTGACAAGATATTGTGTTTGGTCTTTAAAATGAATAATGTTATTTGCCAAAGAATTATAGTTATTACTTCATTATATTACAGGTTTAATAATATACATTTCATAATAAAGATGTTATATGTAATAAATGCAAAAACAAGGTTGGGAAGCAAGGAAGTGATTTAGACTCAGGTCATCTTCCTTCTGATTTTTTATCTTATAACAGTAAGATACATGTGCTCACCAGACATGAAAACTGCTGACATGCACTACTGCACAATTGCATAGGTAATGCATCATTTTTAATTTGCATCAGTTGCATTATGCTTCAGTTTCTGCAAAAAGAGCATATTTTGATGTCCCTTCTGTATATATCTTCTAGTATTCTCTGCTAATTTTGTGAAGCAATATATGGTTGCTGGTATTTATAGCACATCATATAGGAGTTAGTCAGCATAAGACTCAAAGAAAGCTAATCTTTTGCTTGTGTGCTCCCCACTTTCCCATTAATTGTGATGAAAGAGAAGGAGAGAGGGAGCTATCAGATGGAACTGATCTGCAGTTCTATATGCTGATATGCAAGCTTGTTTCTACTGCACAGCTCTTCAGAAAGACCATCAGCAGAGTTGAATGCACCCTTGTTTGAATGCTAGAAGTAGTGAAGGTAAAATTCAGAAGAAGCCATGCGGAAATCTCTCTATTATAAAAAGAAATCCTGTCCTGGAAAGCAAATGGAAGGCTACGATACATGATCATCTCGGAAGACATTTTAAAGACCCGCGAGACCAAGGAGACTTGCCACGGTGCGTCTCGCGGGGACCGTAAACATGAGACTTGGTGCCAAGAGATTGTCCCAGGGCCGTAGCAAAAAGGACAGCGGCTGTACAGGCTTTAAAAAGATCGAAGGGCAGCGCGACAGCAGCAAACCTCCCCCCCCCCCCAAATGCGAGCAGCGTTATACATCCTGTAAGAAAGAATTCAACCACGCCCGGGGCCAGAAATAAAAGACAGGTATTGCTTTTACAACGTCACGCGAGACCAGGCAGTGAGCCATCATTTAAAACAAGTCAACAGACCTCTAAGCTAGCAGTTGTTGGATTGCTTTTGGCAGGCAAGCATCGTGTGCTCGGAGCTCTTAAAACAACGACATGCGACAGGCAGAAGAGGCAGCTAGCAAGCAGCAAAAAGACAGCAAATCATCCAAAGGCATATCCTTAGTGTGTGTTTAGACGCCCTCCCCCCCTGATTCACAACACAAGCAGCATTATACGTCTGGCAAGAAAGAGATGTAACCACGCGCGGGGCAGGAAATAAAGAAACAAGTATTGTTTTTACAAAAGATTTTAAAGTAAAAGTGAAAATAATGCATATGTAACAATTCCCAAGAAAATAACAATCTCTTTAAATTGTAGATTGCCTGCCTAAGGTAAAGTCATCCCTGATGACTGGGGACGTGGGAATGAGGGGTCCTTTCATTGGATTAGCGCTATTTCAGATGTGGAATGGCAAAATGGGGGAGGCAACTTGATGAATGAGGTCTCCAGGACTTAAAACAAATCCAAATCATATTATGTGATATCATCTAATGTGAAATTCTACTCTGTACTTCTAGAATTTTTATTTTTATACTCTATTGAGGATTTATTCTGTTCTATGTATTGTACTGTATTGTATTGACCCCCTTCTTTTTGACACCCACTTCATGAACAAACTTCCTGGAAGGAGGTCTCTCTTTGAACTGCCTTTTCCAAGGTTTCTTCCATTTTTTCCCTACAAGGGTTTTTTTTTTGGGAGTTTTTTCTTGTCTTCTTAGAGGGTCAAGGCTGGGGGGCTGTCAAGAGGCAGGGCCTGTTAAAGCCCATTGCTGCACTTCTTGTGTGATTTTGGGCTGTACAAAAAATAAATTGTATTGTATCGTATATCCGGTAAAGCAAACACGGGGGTTGGCGAGTGAAGTGAGCAGGGGGCAGAGCCCCCTAGTCTGTAAAAAGATAATCCCATCTTGGAACCCTGTCTAAAGTGTATCCACTGTTTGACTGTACTGTGTCTATACTGTATCACTCCTGGCTTTATTAGAGACTAATGCAAGATTCGTTCTCATCCCAAAGTACACACAAATCACAACAGATAATGAAATCTGCCTCAGCCCAATCTGTCATCTGGCCTTCAAAGTAATATCTAAATGAAAGGTTTTGAGTAATCCAATGTAAAAAAACAGAAATGTAGACTTAAAAATGAAAATTCTGTTTTAGTTTTAAAAGTTTACTGCACACAATAGTGTTTTCAGTTCATTTTCGAAATGTTTGTCATTTGCATTGAAACACTAGAACCAAATCAATTTTGCCTATTGGACATGTACAGTGTGATGGATGACCGGCTACATACTCCGGTCGCCACCCCCAGGCCGCCAGGAGGAGCCCTCCGGACAGCATGATCGTGCCCCGAGTTCCAGCAGGGCCTCATGGACTTTGTAGTTTATATACACAGCCCTGCTGGATACCTTGGGGACCACCGGTAGTCACTGTAGGGGGGCTAGTGGGCTCTTATGTGCCCTATAACCCGGGAGTGCGTCATCATCACGTGACAGGAAGGAACGACGTGCTCCCGGGCTGAAGAAAGGACTGTTTGCCCTGACCCGGAGGGAATAAGGACTTGTGGGTTGTGCCAGGAACCACTTCCGGGTCAGGGGATATAAAAGGACTGTGGGAAAGCCCAGACACTGAGCTGAGCTGGGAGGTAGGAGGGCGAAGTGTCTGGGCGAGGATGATTGGTATTTGTATTGAGAGTTTATTGTTTATATGAGTGTGGAGTGGCGGGTGCTTTGTGCACAGTATAATAGAAAAATAAATAATATTTATACTTTCACCTGGTGTTCAGAGTGGTACCTGAGGGTTCAAGAGGTGGACCACGCCTCAATCTGTTACAACAGTTTATCAACCAAGCACACCTTTTATTTAAGGAGCAAACACAAAGAAAATTGAAATGCCGAAAAAAATAAAAAATGAAAAAGCAAAATTAATTTAAAAGGTTAAAAGTGAGTATAACGTTCCCAGAGCCTTGAAAAATTATAGACTAGGAGACCTGCCAAAATAAATATAGTGAAATACCGAGTTGTAGTGATGCAAAGACATTAGGAAAAATAAAGTAAAGATGAGATCACAGAGGCAATTCCCAATTCACTATCACAACAAACTGAAGTTGGTGCCTGGCTCTTAACAATTACACATCACTAATTTTTCCCATCCTCACTGCTTCATGAAGCACAGCATTTTATGATGAACACCATTCATAGAGTGCTTTTGAAATGGTAAGTTTGTGGAAGGCAAAAACACTTCATTCTGGATGGAAGGCTGAAACAAATAAAAAAACAGATGGATTTCAAAATTATTTGTGTTAATGTGGATTAGGCCTTAGACACTAAAATAAACTCTCCTATTTTAACCGTTAAACATTCAAACAGGTGCAAAGTTCAATTGAAAGAATTAAACTTATTGTCTTTGTATCTTCCAGAACAGTAAAATGTGTTTGTATTTATCGAGAGCAAGAGTTACGTTTTCTGAAACAGAAAATTAAGGAAAACTAATTCCCAGTAAAAATGCAGTGTTTAATCAACTGTGGTGTTATGGGTCCACAGCTCTCCCAGCAAAGGGCGTTTTTATTTAAATAAATAATCGTCGCGCTCACGGCTTAGCGAGGGGGCGTGGTAGCAGTTGCGAGCCACAGGGCGATCTGCGGTGTGTGCGTTTCTCGCCTAAGTGCACAGGTGAGAGACTGCCCACATCCATGATTGTTCCTGTGGCTAATGGGCTGCAGCTGCTATGTCCTCTCCGCATATATAGAGAAGCGCGAGCCGGTTAAGGAGGGGGATGAACAAAAAGGGAAGTAAAAGGAAGGAAAGAGAGAACGGGAGGTAGCAGGAAGCAGGTGGAGAAAGCCGGTGTGAGGAAGGAGAGAGAGCGAGCGAGAGCAGGCTCGTATTAGAGAAAGCAGGCAGCTGGGAAGAGAGCCCTCGTGGGGAGTGTTTGGCCGACACTCAGTGGGGCTGAGAATGGTCGCTCCAGCTGAGCGACTAAGTAGCTGGAGTGACCAGTGCAGGAATTGACTTGACCGTAGAAGGCAGCAGAAGTCGATGAGGCTTTGGACTGGTGTAGCCTCAGTGTGAGCGCCTTGGCCGCTGGGGAATGATCTAAAGTCTCGGTCCGGTTGGGAGCCCGACGAAGCCAAGGAACGGAGGGCTACCGGACTAGGTTGAAGGGCAGCTGATCTTGCAGGTAGGCGACTCTCCTGTAGAGCAGACCAGATGGGTGTAGCAGGGGAGCCGCCATGGAAGCAGAAGACACCGGGCTTGTGGTTTTAACATTACTTCCTGTGACATTTTACCTCGTGGTTTTTAGAAGAGTTTTTTCTATTTATTGATTTGAACTTCCACATGTTTTAAGGATTATTTATTGACTTGAACTTTGCACAGTTGCACTTTTGTTTTGATTGTCTGTTTAATAAAAGCACTTTGCACTTTTAAACCATCCCCTTGTTCATTGTTATTGCCTCACTGTCTAGCTCATCGGTGACATTACCGACGGTGTTGGGTTCAAGGGCTCCCTAACAGTAGATGGGAGCGTGGAGCAGAACCCGCATTGTCACATCAACATATAGTACATAGGGAAGCATTTTTTGCTTAAATGTGTGATGTAATTCAATATGGAGTTATGTAAGCCGTGAGGGACGGCTGGCAGCTCAACCCAGCCGAGACGCCAAAAGTATGGAAGGATGGGGGAAAGCAGGTAATTTTGGACACTACCTCCCCCAAAATGCTAAATGGCAGCTCCCCTGGAGTGTAGTGGTGCCCCAAATTCCCACAGGGCATCCTGGAACTTGGAGTTCGGTTTCTCAGCCCTGTTGGGTACCATGGGTGCCGCCAGGAGGAGCTGTGAAAGGACCAGAGGAGCCATACCTCATCCATAGATGAAGAAAAAAAACAGTTCTTCATATAGTCCTTGACCCGGAAGTCCTTGTGTCCTTCCACCCACGTGACTTGCTAGCACTTCCGGGTCAAGGACTATATTAAGGACTGATGGGAACCCAGCAAGCAAGTCGGAGTTGGGAGGTGTAGGACATAGCTTGCTGGGAGGTGTGGAGGAGAGAATTATTATTATTAAAGAGAATTGTATTTATTTACTTGCCTGTTTACTGTGCTACTGTGTTTTTAACTGTGACTGTTATCATTGTTGTTTGACAGCATTTTAGAGGATGATGAACCCCCATGTGTGGAGGAAATTGACTATCATAGTGATGGCTGTTCAGATCATGAATGGGATGGTGGTGATTTTGATACCGAAGTCTATGGAGCATTTGTGGATTTTTCTAGGAAGTCAAAAGAAGAAGATAAGTGTCAACAAGAGAAAAACGGCCTGAATAATTCCAAAAAGAAGATGTGCTTTTCATCTAAGCCATCACAACATCTTCCTGCTGCAGAACCTTCTTCTCAGTTCGCTTCACGTCAAACTTTTGATGTGTCCAGTAATCGTCATTACTTATGTTGATACTGTTTTTGACTAACTTTACTCCGATGTTTGAACTTCTCAGTAAATAAAAATGTGTGCTTTTTAACAAGTGAACTGTTTTACTAGAAAATAGCAATAATATTTTAAAACTATGTGTTTGGTTATTTATGAAATTGAGCAGTTTATAGGATTAAGTATGTAAAACTTCAAAAATAAAATGTGATTTCTGTATGTACTTTGTATGAAAGTTGAGAATAATAACTCAAATAAATAGTCTTTTTTGTCCTAATAAAAATGTACACTGACTGTTTAGCTACTAATGATTGCATTTTAACTTTACATATACGTTTACTAATAGAATCAATTTAATGTTCATTTCTTGCAGTTTGTACAAATGCAATTACTTTTATTTTGTTAACTTAAAATTGATTTAGTTCTTAGATAACCTTATTAACCTGTTGAACATACTAAATTAATCAGCCTATCAAGTAACTAATTATACCACAAGACCTTACCTTAAGTGCCTTTTCTAAGGTGTCTTAAATAATCCATTCTTTAGAATTAAAATTATACTTTGACATATATAAAGCAACTGTATAATGAAGTGGAAATTGTAAATGATTATTTATGTAAGTAAATGTACAATAATTTGATATAATTAGTGTCTCACTGTTAATGAAATGAACATTTCCTTTCTACTTTTGGCATGCCATGTCAAAAAAGCATAAATAAACTAATAAAAACACAAGACTTAATTACCAAAGCCATTTGATTCATTCCAGTTCAACATGCACTGTGGAAAATATGTGCCTTACTATACATCCCCATATTCAAAGAATAGATGTTTATATGGTGGCTTTCAAGGACTTGGGGATAACTTTTTTTCTGCTTGAATAGAAAGGCGTGTCCATACCTGATTGTTAGTCCATCCATCCATCCTCTTCTGCTTATCCGAGATTGGGTCGTGGGGGCAGCAGCTTGAGCCGAGATGCCCAGACTTCCCTCTCCCCAGCCACTTCTACTAGCTCTTCCAGGGGAATTCCGAGGCGTTCCCAGGCCAGTTGAGATACATAGTCCCTCCAGCATGTCCTAGGTTTTCCCCGGGGCCTCCTCCCAGTTAGACATGCCCGGAACACCTCAACAGGGAGGCGTCCAGGAGGCATCCTGATCAGATGCCCGAGCCACCTAAGGGAACTCATTTCAGCCGCTTGTATTCGCAATCTCGTTCTTTCGGTCACTACCCATACTTCATGACCAAAGGTGAGGGTAGGAACGTAGATCGACTGGTAAATTGAGAGCTTTATCTTTTGGCTCATCTCCTTTTTCACCACGACAGACCGATGCAGAGCCCGCATCACTGTGGATGCCACACCAATCTGCCTGTCGATCTCCCGCTCCATTCTTCCCTCACTCGTGAACAAGATCCCGAGATACTTGAACTCCTCCACTTGGGGCAGGATCTCGCTCCCAACCCTGAGAGGGCACTTCACCCTTTTCCGGCTGAGGACAATGGTCTCGGATTTGGAGGTGCTGATTCCCATCCCAGCCGCTTCACACTCGGCTGCGAACCGATCTAGAGAGAGCCGAAAATCACGACCTGATGAAACAAACAGGACAACATTATCTGCAAAAAGCAGTGACCCAGTTCTGAGCCCACCAAACCGGACCCCCTCAATGCCCTGGCTGCACCTAGAAATTCTGTCCATAAATGTTATGAACAGAATCGGTGACAAAGGGCAGCCCTGGCAGAGTCCAACTCTCACTGGAAACGGGTTCGACTTACTGCCGGCAATGCGGACCAAGCTCTGACACCGGTTGTACAGGGACCGAACAGCCCTTATCAGGGGGTCCAGTACCCCATACTCTCAGAGCACCCCCCACAGGATTCCCCGAGGGACACGGTCGAATGCCTTTTCCAAGTCCACAAAACACATGTAGACTGGTTGGGCAAACTCCCACGCACCCTCCAGGAGTCTGCCAAGGGTGTAGAGCTGGTCTACTGTTCCGTGACTAGGACAAAAACCACACTGTTCCTCCTGAATCCGAGGTTTGACTATCTGACGGACCCTGCTCTCCAGGACCCCTGAATAGTCTTTTCCAGGGAGGCTGAGGAGTGTGAACCCTCTGTAGTTGGAACACACCCTCTGGTCCCCCTTCTGAAAGAGGGGGACCACCACCCTGGTCTGCCAATCCAGAGGCACTGTCCCCGATGTCCATGCGATGTTGCAGAGGCATGCCAACCAAGACAGTCCTGGCTCCAGAGGGGTCCCCGGTGACCCGCATCCAGTCAAGGAAAAACAGCATACCTGTAAAATGTTTGTATGCATCATAGGAGGTTTTCTGAAATGCTCTTTGTCATGTCCCTCGCCTAGGACCAGTTTGCCTTGGATGACCCTACCAGGGGCATAAAGCCCCCAACAACAGAGCTCCTAGGATCATTGGGACATGCAAACCCCACCACCATGATAAGGTGGCGGCTCGAGGAAGGGCCTGATTGTTAATGTTTGACCTTAATTTCTGTCTGATGAGTATCTTGGTTTGCTCATTAATCTCAACCACTCTGTTTTCACATCTGTCTCAATCACTCATCTCAAAGATTGGGCAATCATGACATGATGGGATTCTGCTCTATATTACTAAACATTTTAAAATTATTTTGGCTCTGAAATTCATGACAGCTCAAAAAAAGAAGGATAAATGTTTAAGCAATAGAAGTGTGGCATTACTAAATGTCATTTAAAGACTTGTAATAATTTGTCATGAAAGTTTTTTTCATTCCAGTCTCTGAACTGGATTGAGGTGGACAGATGCACAGTACACCATAGACGTGGGACGTTTAAAAAGTTTCCACACTTTTTTTTTAAACTGTATCTATTAAGAATTTCAAAAACAAATGACATCACCTTCCTTTACAATGCAATTTTCCCAGCGTCATACCAACTTGTTAATGCCCAATTACTACTTCTCCCGCTTTCACCATTTCCAATGAAAATAGAAAAGTGCGGAAACTTTTTTAACGTCCCTCATATCTTTGGTAAATTAAAAGATATGCATTTGGGGAAATAGAAATGAATTTAATGTCTCCTAATCACATTGACTTGTGCCTGTCCTTTCTCTTACGTTCAGACTGCAGCCCACCTACAGTTGATAAGCAACAGCTTCAAATGTGCAGATCTACAGTAAGTGAAAACTGCACATTGATGGAGGACCCAAAATTTGACTCATTCGTGATACCTTTTACCTCACAACTCTGAGGTCCTGGGTATGATGTGATGACATATCTATCCTACCCAAGCTTCCTTGTTTCCTCCCATGTCTTTCCCATGAGTGAGTGTGTATGAGTATGTATGTGTCTACCCTGCCCAATCTAGGGAGACAAAGGGCATAAAGAAAGTGGATCAATGGATGTTGAACAAGAAACCAAAAACTACATTTCACAGAATGCTGGAAAAAATAATCATTTAGGTGTTTCAGTGCCAATAGACAACCCAGCACCCTGAACATTCTACAAATAGATACAGTAAATGTGGTAACATTAGTCATTATTGTGGTAGCCAGTGTTTTTCTTGTTAAATGAAAGCTAAAATGAAACGTGTCGTTAATGAAAAAATAATAATTCCATTAACTAATATTAAAAAAAGAAAAAATGCCAGAAAACAAGGACAGAAAAGGGCAAACTAAACTAGTTTTTGTATTTTTTGATTTTAGGCACAGTTGCCAGTGTATTAACTTCTTCCTCTTTTGACCGCTCCCGCTAGGGGTCGCCACAGCGGATCATCTTCTACCAAATCTTTCTGTCCTCTGTATCTTGTTCTGTTATGCCCATCACCTGCATGTCCTCTCTCACCACATCCATAAACCTTCTCTTAGGCCTTCCTCTTTTTCCTTTGCCTGGCAGCTCTATCCTTAACATCCTTCTCCCAATATACCCAGCATCTATCCTCTGTACATGTCCAAACCAACACAATCTCGCCTCTCTGACTTTGTCTCCCAACCGTTCAACTTGAGCTGACCCTCTAATGTACTCATTTCTAATCATATTCATCCTCGTCACATCCAATGCAAATCTTAGCATCTTTATCTCTGCTACCTCCAGCTCTGTCTCCTGTTTTCCGGTCAGTGCCACCATCTCCAACCCATATAACATAGCTGGTCTCACTACCGTCCTGTAGACCAGTGGTCCCCAACCTTTTTGACAGCAAGGACCATTTTATTAGATGCAAATTTTTCCACGGACCGGTCGGTGGGGGGTCAGTTTTATACACAATTTACATAACATTTCTATTATTATTAAAGTTATTAAGCAGTTCGCATACGTTTGCAATCTGAGGATTTTTCTTCTTTTTTTGCATATAACAAAGACATATGCTTTACATTTGCCATTCCAACAGACTGCACATCACAAACATTAACACTGCAATCTTTTTTTCGTGTCTGCCGTTTCTATAGGAGGGTGACAATGAGTTAAATTCCAAAGGATGTTTTTCAAATGTTGACGAGCAATAAGCAAAAGGTATCACTGAAAACCACAGAAAACAAAAACAGCAAAAAAAAAAAAAAAAACAGTACGAGGAAAATTTGAAGAAAGAGATTTTTTTACAATGTTTCTGTTTGGGGATCGTTGTGCCAACGTGCACATCTGAGCTGCGACCACAGATCTAACTGCTCTGTGGATGATTCGTTCAAGCATTTCAAGGTCACTTCGTTGTAATGAAAGCATCTGTTGAATGTACTTCGTAGTACAGTAATCCCTCCTCCATCGCGGGGGTTGCGTTCCAGAGCCACCCGCGAAATAGGAAAATCCGCGAAGTAGAAACCATATGTTTATATGGTTATTTTTAGAATGTCATGCTTGGGTCACAGATTTGCGCAGAAACACAGGAGGTTGTAGAGAGACAGGAACGTTATTCAAACACTGCAAACAAACATTTGTCTCTTTTTCAAAAGTTTAAACTATGCTCCATGACAAGACAGAGATGACAGTTCTGTCTCACAATTAAAAGAATGCAAACATATCTTCCTTTTCAAAGGAGTGCAAAGCAAGCAGTCAAAAAAAAAAATCAATAGGGCTTTTTGGCTTTTAAGTATGCGAAGCACCGCCGGTACAAAGCTGTTGAAGGCTGCAGCTCACAACCCCTCTGTCAGGAGCAGGAAGAGAGAGAGAGAGAGATAGAGAGAGAGATAGCGAGAGACAGATAAAAAAAATCAATACGTGCCCTTTGAGCTTTTAAGTATGCGAAGCTCCGTGCAGCATGTCCTTCAGGAAGCAGCTGCACACAGCCCCCCTGCTCACACCCCCCTACGTCAGCGCAAGAGAGAGAGAGAGAGAGAGAGGGGGAGAGAGAAAGTAAGCTGGGTAGCTTCTCAGCCATCTGCCAATAGCGTCCCTTGTATGAAATCAACTGGGCAAACCAACTGAGGAAGCATGTACCAGAAATTAAAAGACCTATTGTCCGCAGAAACCCGCAAAGCAGCGAAAAATCCGCGATATATATTTAAATATGCTTACATATAAAATCCGCGATGGAGTGAAGCCGCGAAAGGCGAAGCGCGATATAGCGAGGGATCACTGTAACGTGATTTCTATAGACTCATGTCATATGGGGAAACTGTCGGGACCGTAAAAATACTTTGTTGTAATACTCTCTCACCTCGGTCTCTCTCCTCTCTCTGTGCCGCTGCAAAGCCCCACCCGCCAAGCGTTCTGAAAAGTCTGAGTGAGTCTCCGTTGCCGGCAGTTCTCTCGCGGCCCGGCTGTCAGACGGCTGCGGACCGGTAGTGGGCCGCGGACCGGGGGTTGGGGACCCCTGCTGTAGACCTTCCCTTTCACTCTTGCTGATACCCGTCTGTCACAAATTACTCCTGACACTCTTCTCCACCCATTCCACCCTGCCTGCACTCTCTTTTTCACCTCTCTTCCACAATCCCCATTACTCTGTACTGTTGATCCCAAGTATTTAAACTCATCCACCTTCGCCAATTCTACTCCATACACCCACACCATTCTACTAACCTCCCTCTCATTTACACACATGTATTCTGTCTTGTTCCTACTGACCTTCATTCTTCTCCTCTCTACAGCATACCTCCACCTCTCCAGGGTCTCCTCAACCTGCTCCCTACTATAGCTACAGATCACAATGTCATTAGCAAACATTATAGTCCACAGGGACTCCTGTCTAATCTCATCTGTCAATCTGCCCATCACCATTGCAAATAAGAAAGGGCTCAGAGCTGATCCCTGATGTAATCCTACCTCCATGTTGAATGTATCCGTCAATCCTATCGCAGACCTCATCACTGTCACACTTCCCTCGTACATATCCTGTACAACTCTTACATACTTCTCTGCCACTCCTGACTTCTTCATACAATACCACAGCTCCTCTCGAGGCACCCTGTCATATGCTTTCTCCAGGTCCACAAAGACGCAATGCAACTCCTTCTGGCCTTCTCTATACTTCTCCATCAACATCCTCGGAGCAAACATCGCATCTGTGGTGCTCTTTCTTGGCATAAAACCATACTGCTGCTCACTAATCATCAACTCACTTCTTAACCTAGCTTTCTATACTCTTTCCCATAACTTCATGCTGTGGCTCATCAATTTTATCTCCCAGTAGTTACTACAGTCCTGCACATCCCCCTTATTCTTAAATATCGGCACCAGTACACTTCTTCTTCACTCCTCAAGCGTCCTCTCACTTTCTAAGATTCCATTAAAGAATCTGGTTAAAAACTCCACTGCCATCTCTCCTAAACATCTCCATGCTTCCACAGGTATGTCATCTGAATCAACGGCTTTTCCATTCTTCATAGCTGTCCTTACTTCCTCCTTGGTAATCCGTTGCACTTCCTGATTCACTATCTCCACATCATCTAACCTCTTCTCTCTCACATTCTCTTCATTCATCAGCCTCTCAGAGTAATCTTTCCATCTGCTCAACACACTTTCCTTTATTACCCTAACCTGCTGCACATCTTTCCCAGCTCTGTCCCAATGTCTAACTTACAGGTCCTTTACTCCCTCCTTAGTGTCCCACCTCTCATACAACTCATCATACGCCTTTTCTTTAGCTCTTGAAATCTCTCTCTTCAACTTGTGCCTTATCTCCTTTTACTCTTATCTACTTTCTTCATTTCTCTGACTATCCCACTTCTTCTTCGACATCCTCTTCCTCTGTATACTCTCCTGTACTTCCCCATTCCACCACCAGGTTTCCTTTTCCTCCTTTCTCTGTCCAGATGTCATGCCAAGCACCCTTCTTGCTGTCACCCTTACTACATCTGCTGTAGTTTCCCAACTGTCTGGTAATTCTTCACTACTACCCAGTGCCTGTCTCACCTTCTCTCTAAAATCAACCTTGCAGATTTTCCTTTTTCAACTTCCATCATTTGATCCTTGGCTCTACCCTCACTCTCTTCCTCTTCTTGATCTCCAACATCATCCTACAGACCACCATCCTATGCTGCTTAACTACAATTTCCCCTGCCACCACTTTGCAATCTTCAATCTACTTCAGATTGACTCTTCTGCATAAAATGTAATCTTCTTGTGTGCATCTTCTCCACTCTTGTATGTAACCCTATGTTCCTCCCTCTTCTTAAAATTCGTATTCACCACAGCCATGTCCATCCTTTTCGCAAATATTTTGGCAAATATTAAGGAACCTATTCCACCTATTCCATTGGTAGATTTATTAATTTCAAGTGGCTTCAAATTCAGTCAGTATCTGGGCTGGAAAAAAATAACAATGCTGTTATCTTTGTATGTCAAGGGAAGTAGGAAATTCAGTAACCATCATTAATGCACTGCTTTTCCACTTCATGAAAACATAAATTACTGCTTATCCGAACCTGGGTCGTGGAGGCAACAGTCTTAGCAGTGAGGCCCATATGTTCCTTTTCCCTGCACATTTGCTAACTCATACTGTAGGATCTCAAAGCATTACCAGGCCATATGAGAGATATAATCCTCCCAGCAAGCACTAAGTCCGAACTGGGGTCTCTTCCTACCTGCTTGTGTCCATAAAACCCTCCAAACGGAGTCATCTGTATCAGATGTTAGAACTACCTCAATTGGCCCCTCTAAATGCGGTGGGTTAGCGTCTCTACTCCAAGCCTTTCCCGGATGTCTGTGCTTCTCACCCTATCTTTAAGGGTGAGCCCAGCCACCCTGTGGAAAAAGCTCATTTCTGCTGCTTGTATCCGTAATCTAATTCCTTCAGTAATTACCCAAAGCTCATGAGCATAGGTGAGGATAGGGACATAGATCGACTGGTAAATCGAGAGCTTTGCCTTCTGACTCAGCTCTTTCTTTACCAATACAAATGAGTATAGTGACCGCATAACTGCGCTCACTGTCCCATTCCGTCTGAATGAATTATTACTATTATTATATTACATAGTAATATCTACCTGTAGCTTTCAAAGCAGAGTAAGCAGGATTAAAAAAATCAATGAATTTGTTAGTGTATAGATCAGAGCACAGTAGCTAGTTGTGGATCTTTATTTTGTTGTACTCGTGGAATAACAAT
This sequence comes from Erpetoichthys calabaricus, assembly GCF_900747795.2. NCBI lineage: Eukaryota > Metazoa > Chordata > Cladistia > Polypteriformes > Polypteridae > Erpetoichthys > Erpetoichthys calabaricus. The sequence continues at coordinate 36,958,705 of NC_041410.2, forward strand.
TTACCCTATTTCACAAAAATCATGCTTGTTTGCTGGTGGTATCATTGACAGATTGTATCATTGATAGCAACTTGTGCTATCAACTGAAACAATGTTACACGTATTATCTTTACCACCTCAGACGGCTCAGGGATTTCCGGAGACCCTCCCAGTTACTAAAGTACTTCAACACATGCACCATTGAAAGTATCCTGACACAAATTATTACTGCCTGGTTTGGGAACAGCAGCAGCAGGACCGCAAGGCTCTACAGAAATTAGTACTGAACACATCACTGGGTGTGCACTCCACCAAGAGACCAGGGCAAAGAAAATTATCAATGCTACCAGCCATCCCAACAACAACCTCTTTTCTGTACTGCAGCAGGTAAACAACACCACTACCTAAAAGTCCACTTGACAAATAATAACAATAATAACACATTCTATTTATATAGCACCTTTCCCAAGCTTAAGGTGCTTCACAGAGTCTCATAAAGAATCAGAAGGTATATGTAACATTGGATACAAATATTTCCTGAATAGAATACTAAAACAGATACAGTAGATACAGGATGTACAAAATCATTAAATAGAATACAAGCCAGTAAACCAGAGTAAACTACTAAATTCAATGCTAATAGAAAAACCTGCGGTGGGCTGATGCCCTGCCTGGGGTTTGTTTCCTGCCTTGCGCCTTGTGTTGGCTGGGATTGGTTCCAGCAGACTACTGTGACCCTGTAGTTAGGATATAGTGGGTTGGAAAATGGATGGATGGATGGATGTGATATAACACACACACACAAATTATACTGAGCATGTGGACAGAGAGGAAGACTGAAAGAGGAGTCAGAATGTCAGGTTAAGTTAAAAACCTTCCTGAACAGATGAGTTTTAAGTTGTTTTGTTTTTTAAAGAATGAATGGAGTCAGCTCATCTAATACATTTCTGGAGGTCATTGCAAAGTCTGAAGGCGCTATGCAGCTAAAGGCCCTGTCGCCGATAGAGTGCAGGTTAGTGTGGGACACAACAGGACTGCCAGAATCAGAATACCTTAGTGAGAAAACAGGAGCATAGCGATGAAGAAGGTCACTTGTGAAGTCTGGTGTGAGGCCATTTAAAGCTTTGTAGGTTATTAATAGAATTTTATATTCACTCCTGTAAGACACAGGGAGCCAGTGAAGGCGAAGCAGAATGGGTGTGATGTGCTCACTGCTGCTGGTTCTTTTAAAGGCTCTTGCAGCAGTCTTTTGAATCAACTGGAGCTGTGATATAAGATTAGAAGCAGCACCTGCCAGTAGGGAGTTCCAATAATCGATGTGTGATGTGACAAAAGAATGGACAGGCTTCTCAGCATTAGAAAAGGAGGAGAAAGAGCGAACACATGATATGTTATGGAGGAGAAAGTAACAGTTTCTTATTGTGGTTTATGTGGAAAGGAAGTAATAAAAAATGACATCAAGATTCCTTGGATCAGAAGGTCTGATGAGATCACCGTCAAGAGTGACTGAAAAGGAGCACATTTTCGTAAGTTGCGCTTTACTGCCAATTTGCTGGAATTCAGTTTTGTTGCAATTTAATTTCAAAGAGTTCTGCTCCATCCAGGTTTTAACTTCACTGAAGCAAGTTGAGAGCTGAGAAAGCTATGATGAAGTTTCACTTTTAACACTTAAACAGAGTTGAGTATCATGTGCATAAAAATGATAACACAGTCCAAAGCTATGAATAATATGGCCAAGGGGAAGCACATAGATACAGAAGAGCAGAAGGCCAAGGACAGAGCCCTGAGGAACTCCTTATGCGACTGGGCCAGGCTGGACCTTCTATTGCTACCAAGACTAACAAACTCTTGCATATCCATGAGATAGGACTTAAACCACCAGAGGGCAGTGCCAGAGAAACCCAGCATGTTCTCCATTCTGGACAGTAGAATGTCATGTCAGACAGTGTCAAATGCTGCAGCAAGATCTAACAGAATTAATATGCTGGTTTGTCCGGTGTCTGCTGCCATAAGCAAATCATTGATTACCCGAAGCAGAGCAGTTTTACAGCTGTGCTATGCCCTGAAATCAGACTGAAAGGGTTGAATCAATTTATTAGAAGTTAAGTAATTGGTGAGTTGGGAGGCTATAACATGCTCAAGAACGTTTTACAGAAAAGGTAAGTGAGAAATAGGCTAAAAATTGTTAAGACTGTCAGCATCAAGACCAGATATTTTTAACATTGGGGTTACAGAAGCGATTTTAAATTGCAAAGCCAGTGTCAAGGGATGTATTTATTATTATTGTAATGGTCAGGATTATGGCATGAAGGCAGGATTTAAGTAGTGTGATGGGGAATGGGTCCAGTACACAAGTAGTCAGCCTCATCTTACTAAGCAGGTCATGAACAAATGGAGATGGGACTGGTGAAAATTTAGAAAAGCTGAATTGAGGAGGAAGATAGGCACAGACATAAATGGATGATGGATTTGTGTTAGTTGAATTATTTAGATCTTTAATTTTATTGTGGAAAAAGTGGAAGAATTTTTTTTTTATAGACTTCGGTAGAGGAGGTAATTATGCAAAAGGAGGTTGAAGTAGTTTATTAATTACAGAGAACAAAATCCTTGGGTTATCATGGTCACTTTCTATTATTCTGGCCATAATGTGTGTTCTTGGCTGCAGGTATTGCATCCCAGCAAGCTCTTTGGTGGTCAGAGAAAGCCTGGATGTACACGGTGAGGTCAGTCTTATGTGACATTCTCTAAAGGCATTGGCCAGCTGCTTTCATAGACCATAACTCTAAACTGTACCATGGAGCTGAACACTTAAAGGAAACCTCATGCTTTAAAGGAGCTGTTTCATCTAGTGCTGAATGGAGGGCTGAGTTATAGTGATCAAGAAGACTATCTACTGTTAATGAAATAAGTGAAGATAAAAAATTATCAGAAATGGATCTAGCAAGGATAGAGGGACAGTTATTTTTACGGTTTCTGAAAGAAATCTGATGTTTACAGGTTAGAGGAGGGAGAGGTAATGAAACACTGAAAAGTAATGCTTTATGATTTGTGTCCTTGTCTCCCCAATATCCATTTGACTCGTCAGCCTGTTTATATTTAAATCTTTTATTTTTACATAAAAAGTACATTTTTTAATTTCAAAGTTTTGCCCAGTTCACGCCCTCCATTCAGTAATGCTGGGATAGTTGTGCTACTTGCAATACTTCAGTTAGATTAGCCAGATTTGGAAAAGTGATGAATGAACCTTATCACTTCCATTTTTCAAATTTCTAAACTTTTTTATAGTTTAAATGCCTTTGAATTTAGGAATATTGTGTAGAAAATATTGTTTTTTCTAGACTTTTGGATATACAGTACTCCTTGATTTTGGTATTAATACCGAAGATATTGTTTCACAGTTCTTGCTTTGAATTCTGACAACTATCTTGTCTGGTACATAAGACTATATACTCTTTAGAATTCTAAATAAGCAAGCGATCCAGAGTTCAAATAAAATTGATTGTTGGCAACACAAGAGAAAGTAAAACAAATATTCTTCATGATTTAATTAAAATTATTTTTGACAATCTGAAATTCAAATTTAGTTTCTTTCTTCACAGTCATATCGGGAGCTGTTAGGGTTGCAGCACACACTGCTTCTTTTTAAGTCCCTCCATTGTAACATAAACTAGTAGTGTCTGTGGCACATAATGTGCAAATGATACTTTGTTTCTTTTTATAAGTCAGCTCAGTCTTGACAGGAAGATGGGAAAAGAGAAAGGTAAAGTCAGACAGATGAGTGGGTGCATTGAGAATGCGGTCAGACTGCCCTGTGAATCATAGATAGATAGATAGATAGATAGATAGATAGATAGATAGATAGATAGATAGATAGATAGATAGATAGATAGATAGATAGATAGATAGATAGATAGATAGATAGATAGATAGATAGATAGATAGATAGATAGATAGATATTTTATTAATCCCAAGGGGAAATTCACATACTCCAGCAGCAGCATACTGATAAAGAAAATATTAAATTAAAGAGTGATAACAATGCAGGTATAACAGACAGATAATAACTTTGTATGATGTTAACGTTTACCCCCCCAGGTGGAAGAGTCGCATAGTGTAGGGGAGGAACGATCTCCTCAGTCTGTCAGTGGAGCAGGACAGTGACAGCAGTCTGTTGCTGAAGTTGCTCCTCTGTCTGGAGATGATACTGTTTAGTGGATGCAGTGGATTCTCCATGATTGACAGGAGTCTACTCAGCGCCCGTCGCTCTGCCACAGATGTCAAACTGTCCAGCTCCATGCCTACAATAGAGCCTGCCTTCCTCACCAGTTTGTCCAGGCGTGAGGCATCTCTCTTCTTTATGCTGCCTCCCCAGCACACCACCGTGTAGAAGAGGGCGCTTGCCACAACCGTCTGGTAGAACATCTGCAGCATCTTATTGCAGATGTTGATGGATGCCAGCCTTCTAAGGAAGTATAGTCGGCTCTGTCCTTTCTTACACAGAGCATCAGTATTGGCAGTCCAGTCCAATTTATCATCCAGCTGCACTCCCAGGTATTTATAGGTCTGCACCCTCTGCACACAGTCACCTCTGATGATCACGGGGTCCATGAGGGGCCTGGTCCTCCTAAAATCCACCACCAACTCTTTGGTTTTGCTGATGTTGAGGTGTAGGTGGTTTGAGTTGCACCATTTAACAAAGTCCTTGATTAGGTTCCTTTACTCCTCCTACCCACTCCTGATGCAGCCCACGATAGCAGTGTCGTCAGCGCACTTCTGCACGTGGCAGGACTCCGAGTTGTATTGGAAGTCCGATGTATATAGGCTGAACAGGACTGGAGAAAGTACAGTCCCCTGCAGCGCTCCTGTGTTGCTGACCACAATGTCAGACCTGCAGTTCCCAAAATGCACATACTGAGGTCTGTCTCCAAGATAGTTCACAATCCATGCCACTAGGTATGAATCTATTCCCATCTCTGTCAGCTTGTCCCTAAGGAGCAGAGGTTGGATGGTGTTGAAGGCTCTAGAGAAGTCTAGAAACATAATTCTTACAGCACCACTGCCTCTGTCCAAGTGGGAGAGGGATCGGTGTAGCATATAGATGATGGCATCCTCCGTTCCCACCTTCTCCTGGTATGCGAACTGCAGAGGGTCGAGGACGTAGCGGACCTGTGGCCTCAGGTGGTGAAGCAGCAGCCGCTCCATGGTCTTCGTCACATGTGACGTCAGAGCAACAGGCCGGAAGTCATTCAGCTCACCTGGACATGATACCTTTGGGACTGGGGTAATGCAAGATGTTTTCCAAAGCCTTGGGACTCTCCCCTGTTCCAGGCTCAGGTTGAAAATGCGCTGTAGAGGACTCCCCAGCTCCAACACACAGGCCTTCAGCAGTCATGGCGATACTCCATCTGGACCCACTGCTTTGCTGGCACAAAGTCTCCTTTAAATTACGTTTTGGTGATGCTCACTTTTTTCTTAAAGAAAATTTCACTTTCTTCATTTTATTTTTGAAAGCAGTGGAGATCTGTTGTATCTCAGGTCATTTATAACTCTGTGTACATTTTACCATGGATAAGAATCAGTGGACTGTGTTTAAGACTCAACTGTGTAGTCAGAAACCTGGAATTTATCTGGCATTCATTGATTGGCTATGAAGAAGTCAGGAACAATGTCAGATAATAAAGATGGTTTAATCATAATCATCCATCCATTTATCAATCCATTGGGAAACCTGCTTAATCCAGTTCTGGTTTGCTTGGGTTTGATTCATTCCTGCAGCAGGGACCAACCATGATTTAGATGCCACACCAGGTAGGTATTATTATTATTTTTAAGTTTTTAAGTAAGTTTATTTAAAAGACTAAGTGAAGTATAACATATTCTTTCCTTTTTGTTTACTTCTTGTCATAATTTACAAATAACAGATAGTAGGGATTTATTACTATATAAGCAATATTCCAATTTCATGTTTGGTTACATTTTGTATAATCTTGTACAGGACAGATGTAAAGTTCATTGATCTACAATTTCTGAGATCCATTTTGGGACCCTTGTGGACTACATTCACAATTGTATTTTTTCAGTCATCACATATTTCTTCCATGTGAAGTGTTTTCTGGTATGTGATTACTATAGTACATAAATAACATCGTTTTTTTTCTGTAGTACTCACAAAATCAAATTATTCCAAGAGTTTTTGTCAGTCTTGTTTACACCTAATGTTAAAAAAATTAACACTGTCACGTAAATACGCATAAAGATATTGCAATTCCTTGCCGCTCCACTAGTTGGTGTTGTGTCCTAATGCCTTTTCTCTTCCTCTCTCTGTAGACCAGAAGATTGATGGCTATAACACCACTGACACCATTTCCAATGTCCTTCCACATGGACCTGCCTCTTCGAACTGGAACGACATAAAATCGATAGATCCATCATTTTGAGCCAGTTCAATTGAGAACTTGCATATGGAAAGATGTCTCTGTAATTATTTATTTATTTTTTTTTATTATTCAACTTCAATTATACGGCGTCACCAGGGTGCTGCCCCAATTCTTTCTTGTGGTATGTCTGATCTCTTACAACAAATACATTTCATTAACACTTTTACCTGAAGCATTTCATTCAATTCTTAATTTCTAAATATCTGGGTTAGATATCACTGGTCTACAAAAAATATTTTTCTTTGCTTCTGGAAACTTCAGAGCAGCTCTTTATTAAGTTTTTTACACTCGTTTCATATATGACATCAGAATTAAGCTAGCACGTCAGGTTTTTGAAATACACATCATTTACATTTTGACACTTTTGAATATCAATATAATATATCAACACGATATCTGGAGTTTGGACTCTGTCCCACCAAAATTGTTTTGATGTGTTTATTCTGAAAACAAATCAGAAGACAATACCAGAGATACGTTAAAGCAGATTTATTTCAATTTACCTCAATATAAAAGTGAGGTCAGCGTGCCCAAAAATGTTGGAGGTACTCACTTTGGCACGTGTACTTCACATCCGTTTCTCTTTGCAAGAACCAACAGTAGTCACCCATCATGCTCAGAGTGAATTTTCCCCGATATCAGTTTTCCATCACCTTTATATCTTGATGAAATCTTTCCCCATGCTCGAGATGAGAAAGTAAAAAATGTGTCTTCAGTGACATTCTGGCTCCCATAAGCTGATATACTTTCAGCATATTCTCCACAAGCTCAGTATAATTATCTGCTCTGTGACTGTCAAGAAAATTCTGGACAACCTGCACGAATGAGGGTGCTGATTCAGTTGCCTTCAGTTTCTTTTTGAACTCATCGTCAAGCATCAGTTCACAAATTTCAGGGTCAACAAAAACACCTTCCTTAATTTTGGCTTCAGTTTTCTTGAGACCAAACTTATTTCTTAAATGCTGAAATGCATCGCCTTTACTGTCCAGTCACCCTAATTGTCCAAGACCCGGAACATCATATGTAAAAAATGTGATGTGCTGGACGAAAACGGTTTTCAGATTTGGAGTCAGCAAGTGAAATTTGTTAAAGTACAGGTGAAAGAATCCCAGTAGCAAAATGCTTGTTGACCAGTGATATTTTAGTTTGTTTACTGCATTTTTCATTTTTTTTTAGTTAAAAAAACAAAAAAGCAGTTAATGATTAAGTAAAAATAGTTTCTTTCAGTTACTATAGCAGTTTTGTTTAGGTGCGTTTGCATGTAATGCGTAAAGCACCTATTGCAATAGTCCATGTCAGTCTGTCTGTCAGTCCACATGAAACACCTCAGCTACCCCGCACCAGTTCTGTTGAAATGTGGTACATTTATTTTACAAATTAAATTTGTTAAGACAGTTCAATTTTCGTTGAACTGATATTGTGGTAATGCGCTTGCTAGGTACTACCATATTATAGGAAAACGTTCTAAAACTAGTGCGAAATATTTTAAACATTGAACAATAAAGGCACTTAGGTTTTTAAACATTCAGAGTATGAGCGTATGGTCCAGCAGGACTGCACTGTGTGATGCTAATGGCGGGGTAAACACTTGTTCAGACAAGGCTACTGGACTACACGTGTGCCTGATCAAAACGCAAGTGTTTTGATAGCCACCTACCACTTCCTGGAATGTTAGATTTAGTGCATGCATTCGTTCCGAGACAGGGATCTCGAGGTAAAATTTCAAGAAGGCAACTTTCTATAGTAAAGCTGGAGAACATATTGGCTTGTCCAGCTGATGCATGTTGGGGGTGCACTTGTGCTCACACATGCATATAAGGCCACCATGCAATTTAATACAGGCCATGTAGGGGTTGGGTGTAGCACATAAGCAGAACATGCTTACATCAACCACAATTACAGGAAAGAAATACCGTGATGCAGGATTGGCTGGAAGTTTTGGTCCCCAATATAAAAAGCACTTCCTGCCCACAAGGGTCGTCTTTTTGTCTCAGTCATGGTGAGAGTGAAAGTTTGGTGTAGCTAATCCTAAATAGCACATCAAGCATAGTGGCTTGCACCTTATTCTGCATATATTTTCTTTTGCATATAAGGATCATATGATTTAGGTTTGAGGTGTAATTTTTGTCTTTTTTGAATATACACTGATTTTTTTCTCATTCTGTATATTTTTGTGATTCATTGGAAGGACTTTGTTTTTGTGTATTTTCCTGACTGCATTTTTTAGGAAGATTAACAATTTCTTTTGAGCGTATATACGTTTATTATTTTTGACTCTTCTTCATTTGTTGACTTGTAATTCACTGAAACTATTATTCACTGTTCTTTTTAATTTTTTTTATGTGTTTGTGTTTGGTGTGTCACAGGTAGTAAGGACCATGAAAACAAATCCCACCTCATACTGTTTTTCTATGCACCCGTAAATAAAACCCACTTTTCATTTTGCAATATCTGTCAATTCTGATGCTGATCGGTCTCAAACTACAAGATGCCCAGTGTGTAGTCTGGTGCCATCCTTCCCACTACACAGGGTGTCAAAGAAATCTCAAACAGATTGTGCTGTACACGGTTTTAAAATTGAATGCATTGTCAAAATTGCAAACTCATTCTGCGAGATTTCAGCTATGAATTAGTTTACATTTCCAATTTTACCTTGAAAGCAATTTACATTTTGTCCTATTTTGTTGTGTTTCATCTCTAATAACTACTATTGATGGCAAACAAATCCCCAATACAAGTTAATGAAACACCAGCAGACTGCATGCCTGAGTAGGAAGTTGTTATCTCTGAGTGGTCTTGAGCACCAGCAGAAGAGAAGTAATGAATCAGCAAAGCAAGTGGGTATTTATTTCTGTGAAGAAATGACCCTGTGGCATGTAAGCCATAATGCACAGAGTAAGTAAACATTTGCTCAGTATTAGCTTTCCACTAAAGCAACCTTACAGCTCCATTATCTGCAGTTGATAATAATTCCCTATTTCACTGACACCATAATTCACTAATAATAAATTAGTACATTTACCAATAATAAATTATGTAAATTACTAATAATAATTTACATAATTTACCTTCTCTCAGTTTACTTCTCTGTCAAGATGCTCATGTAACCTGTATGTGTGTGCGAGACCATCAGTTATGCTGTCTGTTTTTTTTTCAGAATTCACTGTCTTAATCTACTTTATTTATTTATCTGGTTTGTACAATGCTATATACTGTATATGCTGCCGTTCTTTATTATATTCTGCAAGTGCCTTGAGCATGGGAAAGGTGCTATATAAATAAAATATATTATTATTGTTATTATTATTATTATTAGGATGACCAGACATCCCGGTGACATGGACTGTTCCAATTTTATGTTATGTGTCCCAGTTTATAACTGAAGAATATCAGTTATACTCATCTAATAAAGTTTTTCAGTGCCACAAACGTCATCACAATACATTTACAAAAGCAAGCACGAAACTCCAAGGAGGAACCCTAATTGATTAATAACTTGTGTTAAATTTGAACAGGAGGACCAAAAAGCAGACAGAAAACAGAGTGTACTGGCAATCAGTTGTTTCTACTTCAAGGACTGTGTGCATTTATATGCATTTCTTTGTGATTTTTGTTTTTTTTCTGTGCCTTGATCCGTCTCTGATGATGATGAGATAAAGCAGGTATTAAAAAAATGAGTTTGGGCTTTAGGCCTGGCAATACATGCTACACAAGCGTCTCAGTTTGGAACTTTGAAAATCTGGTCACCCTATAAATTTACCGGCAGAGTGGCACTTTCACCTAATATCCATGCCAGTCACTTGCTGTAATAAAGTTTGCCTTTCACTTCTGTTATCCTCTAACATCGACTTTAATAAAAGGATACGTTTACGTGTGTCTGTCTGGTTGCTATACCTCAATCATTCCAAAAGATGTTCCACAACAAATATTTGTAGCAATATAATGCATTTCATTTGTCATTCCAGTAGATAGTTTGTCACAAACATTAACACTGCTTTTACAAATCCCAAACTAAATGGCATGTAACAGAGACATTATGAACTGCACGGTGCACTGCAAATGTTAACACTGAAGTGATTTCTTAGATTTCAACCCGCTAGTCGGTCATAACTGAATCGCTTGGCAAGTTCCATTTTATGAACTGATAACATGCTTAAGTAAAGTAGAAATGAATTAGAAAAGGCTTATTTATTTATTTAGGTTATGTTAATTGCCAAATTGTCACTGTATGTGAATATGGGGTGTGTGTATTGGTCTTTGTAGTGCACTAGAGTCCTGTCTTGGCCTGTTTTCAGCCTTTTGCTCAATCCCGGTGAGAGAGCCTCTGTCCCCCACTACCCTGAAATGGATTGAGAAGGTTCTAGATCCTACCTACTGAACGAAGCCCATTGTGGGCTATGGTGCCAGCACAGCCTTTGAACACATGTTCCACCATGCATACATTTTCTAACTTGTTTAGTTTCTCTTTTACGTTTCAAAGAATTTTCTGTTTTTATTTTCCAGTACAAACACCTTTATCATGTTATATTGCCATTAGTATTTTTATTCAGATAGTTATTTTTTTGTATTTTTATTTTTTTATATTTTTGTTTTTGAAAAATAATTATTTTTGGCATTAACACTAATGCTTCCAACATATTAATATGTTATTGATAGCAGCAATATTTTATTTTGTCATGCACCAATGCACCTAACCTGCATGTCTTTGGACTGTGGGAGGAAACCAGAGCAGCCGGAGGAAACCCATGCAGACACGGGGAGAACATGCAAACTTTTGCAAACAAGCTTAACATTTACAAGAGTCTAATTATTGACTGCACCCACATTTCTATTAACTGCCCGAAGCTTCTCTTTCTCAGATCTTTCCCGTTTACTTTCTTTCCTTTTTTTACCTTTCACACAAGAACACCTTGCTATGTCTTTGTATTTCCCACAAGTTAACACCAATGTTACTCCTAGGACTTCAACTTCACCCATGTTTTAACCATTACATCAATTAAATTAAATTAGATTTCATTTTAACAATCTCTCATGAAGCACTCCAACGCATGGCACAGAATATCAATTCAACAAACATTTATCTGCAAGCTTAGCTACTGTGTGGATGAAATATTGACAACAAAACCTGCTTAAGGAAACATCCTAAAAATCTGTCAACCACAAGCAAATATTTAAAAACAAATGCTTTGAATTAAAAAAAGAAAACCACAAGCAGTACACAAATCACACACTACACTGTCGAGGACCAGTGGCTTTTGCTCTGGTTTTATCAGGAAAACAAAGCCCCTACTCTTCATCACAACTGCCATTTGCTAAGTCATTAATTAAAAAGAGTCCACCTGTGTATAATTAAGGTGTTTAACATAAATTAAGGGAAAACACACTGAACTACAGGAAATCCCACAGTTGGTAAGCTACAACTCCTAAAAGAGCATTGCAATGTGAAGACAAAAAGAACAAGAAAATCAAAGCTGGGAAGGAGATGTTTACTATGGAAAAGACCAAATCTAAAAGTATCCATAAAGATTAACATGCAGATGAAAATCCGACTTGAAAAATGAGCAACATATGGCAACACTCTAAGGAGCAAAAAATCCTCCCAAAATTGAGTATGCAAGCAAAGAGGAGTCCGAGATCTCCCAACAATTGGTGACTCTAAACCAATTAGTGTCTTTTGAAAAGAGGGTGGGAGAAACTGCTCTCCATTGGGGGGTCGCTAGAAGACAGGTGGGAGACTTGGGGACCAAAAAGAGTTTCACCTTAAAACTAAGATTCAGGTTCAATAAAAACATACACACACCTCGTCAAAAGAAAGATGAACAATAAGCATCAATCCGGCAGTGGACAGAGAAATCTCGAAATAAATGCTGCTACTACAACAACAACATTTATTTCTATAGCACATTTTCATACAAATGATGTAGCTCAAAGTGCTTTACAGGATGAAGAAAGAGAAAAAGACAAAATATATAAAAAATAAAATTAGGCAACACTAATTAACATAGAATAAAAGTAAGGTCCAATGGCCTGGGAGGACAGAAAAAACAAAAAAAAAAACACCAGACGACTGGAGAGAAAAAAAAAATCTGCAGGGGTTCTGAGGCCACGAGACCACCAGGCCAGCCCCCTCTAGGCATTCTACCTAACATAAATATCTCAATCAGTCTTCATGGGTTTCAGGCTTCACATGGAAGAACTTGATGATGATGATGGTCATGTGGACCTCTGGCCTTCATCCATCAATGTAGGGACTGCATGGTGCTTTGATCAGGTGGTGATGGTGCAGATCACCACCACAGAAAACTGGAAAAAGAACACCAGAGAAAGTAGGAGTTAGTACGGATTGTGGAGCCATGATAAAAAAGATAATTCAATGCATATACAGAATATCAGGGTTACACTAAAATGAAGCTGTGAGAAAGCCATGTTAAAGTAATGAGTTTTTAGCAGTTTTTTAAAGTGCTTCATCATATTAGCCTGGTGAATTTCTATCAGTCAGCTATTCCAGATTTTAGGTGCATAACAGCAGAAGGCCACCTCACCACTTCTTTTAAGTTTAGCTCTTGGAATTATAAGCAGACACTCATTTGAAGATCTAAGGTTACGATTTGGAGTGTAAGGTGAGAGACATTCTGAAATATAAGATGGAGCGAGATTATTTAAGGCTTTGTAAACCATAAGCAGGAGTTTAAAGTCAATTCTAAATGACACAGGTAACCAATGTAGTGACATCAGAACTGGAGAGATGTGCTCAGATTTTCTTCTCCTAGTTTTAAGATTCTAGCAGCTGCATTCTGCAATCGTTGCAATCGATTGATGTTTTTTCTGGGTCGTCCTGAGAGGAATGCGTCACAGTAATCTAGCCGACTGAAAACAAAAGCGTGAACTAATTTCTCAGCATCTTGCAGTGTTATAAGAGGTGTAACTTCTGAAAAAATGCTGTCCTAGTAATCTGATTAATATGTGAGATAGTGTCCAATGCTCCATCTGAGGTTTACTTTTCACACAAGTTTGTTTCTTCCATGTAATGACACCTAAACACCAAACATGTTTACTCTTCTGCTCCTTATTATTCTTTTCTTCCATTTGAAGCCCACCTGAATATTCACTAAATCGTTGCCCTGACAAGCTTCATCTACATTCCATTCTTATTCCATAACTGATTTCATTTTACAGGTATGTCTGTTAATTCATCATATGTGTGAAAAAAGCAGCTTACAAGGTCTTAGGATGATAACGTTAAGGCTTAGTGGTAGCCTTTCTCTGATCCTACACTTGGCTTTCTTTTGATTTGAGATGACAGGGAAAAGCCTAAAAAATTGTTTTAGCCCACAAAATAAAAGGTTCTCTACTTCTTTGTTATCAGACTCTGATCTTGCCTTATCCTTTTCTGTCTCTGATGGGTTTGATTATCACAGCTTTTTTCTCAAGCTTGCTTTTAACGTTGTCGTGCTTCTTTACATGGCCATCCTCACTATTCCATTATACCAAAATGCAAGTAGGGATATTAAAAATAGGAAAGAGTAGTGATCAATGGCAAAAGTTAATTGATGCGGAATATAATATCAGTTGTGACAAAAGACGCTATACCAGTGCTCAACCTGACACAGACAGACATAGGAGTCACACTGAAAAAACAAATGTTTTGTTTTTCTTTTCTTCACCTGGGGTAGCACCTTCCCCGTTCCCCACAGGCACAACACAGTCTTATAAGCACCAAACCACAACAACAGCATGTCTTTTTCTTCTTACTCTCTTCTCCTCCACTCTACCTCTGGCAAGCTTCGTCATCCTCCTCACGACTCTGGCTCCCAGAGTGGTGGCTGCTGGCCTCTTTTATAGCCCATCTGGAAGTGCTCCAGGTGTTTGACGACCTATTTCAGATTGCACTTCCAGGTGTGGTGGAAGAGCCACCCACACAGGCTCAGGAACAACTGTAGCGCCCCTCCTTGCAGCACCACCAGATCCCAACAGGATTGTAGAGAACTCCATCTCTCATGGAGCCCTGCAGGAATCCGAGGCACCACTGCCATGCAGGGGAACTGCCAACTAGCGTCCCGGGGGAGGAACAAACAGGGACTGGCAAGGGCAAGGGCCCCAGCCATCTGCCACACAGTCATCCACATATTTCCATGTTGATAGAATAGGATGTAAGACAAAGTGATTACTGCTGATCTGTTCTCTTTGGATTGAGAAGCCACCCACTCTTTCCAGAGCAAAAAGCTCCTAATCTTTCTTTGGCGTGGAAGCTGCTCTCCATAGAGTTGGAGCTGGACGTCCTGAGCTAGCTGTAAGATCCAGTCAGCCAAGCTAAGCACTGTAGCAGTGACTGAGCCCTGACTGAGAAGATTGAGAAGCAGCATTACTTTAAGAAGGCAACTTCAGCACCTACTCTCTTGTGGCAGATATAGTAATGCTTTTCCCATTGAAGATGCAGAGGAAACAGGACAGTGCCAAACAACAAGCTGTGGAAGGCAGCATCACACCATACCATGGACAAAGGACCATGTAACAAAAACCAAGAGTGGACAAGTCCTGCACTTGAACCTGGATCAAAAACACACTCCACACAACATCAGACATTATCCTTGAAGTCTTGGTATCATAAAACTGATTATGTGCCAAGAATTCATTTCTGATATGGATTGAATAGCTATTTATAATAAAAAGGTGTGAGATATGGCCGGCCATTCATCCCGGCCAATACCCCCAGGCCGCCAGATGGAGCCCTCCTTGCAGCATGGAGGTGCCCCGAATGCCAGCAGGAAATTATGGACAGTGGACTTTTAATGCACAGCCCTGCTGGATACCATGGGGGCCACAAGGAGTCGCTGCAGGGAGGCCCAGGGACTGTTATTTGCTCTATAACCTGGAAGTGCGTCTTACTCACAGCGACAGAGGGAATGACATACTTCCGGAATAAAGAAGAAGAGTTTTTACCTGACCCGGAAGTGCTGGATAATCACATGGACTGAGGGCTGTTATACTATGTGTTTTTATTAAGTTTAATGTCACTGTTCTCTGTGCCCACTGTTACAGACTCATTCATACAGGCAGACCAAATATGGTACACAGGGGCACTGCATCAGTATTTAGAATTGCCGAGCCAAGCACAGGACTAGAGAGCCAAAGGACAACTGGAGAATTGAATAGTCAGCCTAAAGACAGACTAGTATATTTCTGTCTTCTGTCAGCACACCATTTTCTTTCCTTGTTGGGAGAATGAGAACTGCATGTAGGCATTGTGCTATTCTTGTATGTTTGAAGGTGGGGTTTGAGTCCTGTCCTGACCTTGTTTGGATTCGGAGCCAAGGAGCCTGCACATGGAGCAACCAGTATATAAGAATGGACACCTACGGCCAACACTTTGAAGCTTCCGGGCGGAAGAGTATGTCTTCCGTCCGAGGCCTGGCAGAAGATTATGTCTTCTGTCCGGTTAAAATCCTTTGAGCGTGGCGACGAAAGATGACAGGACTGCGTAGGTCAAGTCTCCCACATGCTTGATATGTCTGTCATAAGCTTCCCGTTTGTAATACCACGTGAACCCGTCAGTAAAGAGCTAGATTATCCTTTATGCTTCTCGTGTAATCTTTTAACTATCTTATTGCATGAGGGGTGGGGATAATACCTTTTTTTATTTATAATTATTTAAATTCAGGTTAATTAAAATGCCGCAATTCAAAAGAACACATTTCCAGAGAGCTAATGCCTCTTAAGGAAACAGGGGCTCAGAAGCACTTCCAGGTCGAGGACTATAAAGGACTGTGGGAGATCCCAGACAGACGAGCTGAGTTGGAAGGCAGGGTGACTAAGCGTCTGGAAGTGGAGGATTGTGATTTGTATTTCTAATTATTGATTTATTGAAGAGTATAATGGAGTGGTGGTGCTTTGTACACATTATTGTTAAAATAAATAATATTGGACTTTTTATCTGGAGTCTGGAGTGTTGGTTGAGGGTTCAAAGGGTCGAGAGGGACCTCAAACTGTCACAAAGGTAAATAGTTATTAAAGGTAAAATGCATTTATCCAGTATATGACTGAAAGTGTTCCAACTTGGGACAATGTAGTGGCGGTGCAAAGCCACCCACCTGTGTTTAGTGTCCCCTCTCCAGTCGTATTTTGTCCTACAGGTCAGACCCACAGCTTCAACAGGTTCAAATAGGTGTAACAGAATCTCTGGACTCGGGTAAAATGCCTAGAGTGCCAAGCCAGTTGTAACCCACTTTAATAAATAGATTTTGGCTCAGGAAAAAAAAAACAAAAGCAAGTGCTGTGCATCAATGCAACGGTGTGTAAAAGGCGCTATATAGCGCCCAACCCTGCACAGACTCAGGCAGAGGCACGTACTTAAATAAAACACGCTTTATTATTTCTTCAGCCGTGGGGCACGCCTTCCCCATGTCCCACAGGCCCAACACAGTCCAAAATACACTCACAATTACTCTCTCTCTATCCACCTCAGCACCACCACTCCCCCTCAGGCTTAGTCCTCCTCCTCCCGACTCTGGCTCTCTCGAGTGGTGGTGGCTGGCCTTTTTTATAACCCACCCGGAAGCGTTCCAGGTGCTTGATTACCTGGTCCTAATTGACCCTCCGGGTGGGGCTGACAAGTCGACCAGCTGGGCTGGAAAGTCCATGCAGCTCCCCCTGGCGGCCATCCAAGCCCCCAACCAGGCTGTGGAGGACTCCATCTCCCATGGAGCCTTGCGCCAGGTTGGGGAATCATCGTCCACCAGGGAGGCTGCCACCAAGCGTCCCGGGGGAGGTACTGAGCTGCCCATGGTGGCTCCCCTAGAACAGATGCAGCAGGGGCGTCCCTGCCGGGCATGGGACCCCGCTGTCCTTCACAGGTGTCATTACCCCCCCCCCCCCAACTCTTTGTTGCTATAATAGCCTCTAGTCTTCAAGGAGTGATGCACAACTATACTGTACTTTTCGCCATAAAGTACAGATTTTACCATTAAGGCACAGTATATTGTGCTTAAAGACAGTTTTCACAAATTATTATGGTGCATGTCTGAAATGGAAACTTCAAAATTCTAAGGTTTTAATAATAATATATATATATATATCTAGTCTATATATATAAAATCCTAAGCCTAAAAGTGCAACGATTTTGTGCAACGATTTTATGTGACATTTTTTGTCATGCTTTAAATTGGGCTTATTATATATATATGTTTGGTATCATTCTTTTCAGAATTTATTGAACTTTAATGTGATGTTGTTAGATTTTCAGATTCTTATTCTGTTTTTTAATTATAAACTAAAAAATATCAAGAACTCACGACCTGCGAGACGAGACTATGTGCCAAGTGATTTAACCACACCTGGGACCGGAAATAAAAGACAAATAGTAGGATATCTGCTGTACAGGCTTTTAAATGTTCAAAGCGCCATGCAAGATGCAGATCATGTGACACGGAAGCAGCAGCAAGCCAGCAGCTGATCGAGCAAAGAGGAGGTAAAAAAAACTATTTGTTTCCCATTGTATCAGCCCCCCTCTTCACAATGCGAGCAGCAGAGATGTTAAGTGACTGGCATGTAGCGCGGAGGGGGGGGGACTTGGCGAGCAAAGTGAGCAGGGGGCAACCCCCTAGTTAATATATATCTATTTAAATAAATAAGTTGTAGGGTATAAGGATGGCATGCTGTTTTTAATTTGCAGCACTAATGAAAGAAGAAGGCAAGATATCGCTGACAGATGTCTACATCATCATCATCAAGCATAACTGGAATACTCTGGTGGTATGAAGTCTTATTTGGTAACAGATGAAGGATTGATTACAATAGGAATACCAACCAGAAAGTAATAAATTATGGCTTGATGTGAGGACACAAATCTTTCAGTATCCCATATAATGGCTCAAAAAGCAGTTACGCTACAAAGGATTAATGACAGCAGTAATGTTCACCAACAACCAGGAAAGCCTCCAAAAAGCAAAAAAAATTAACCAATTTACTTATTCACTAATCAGCCTTCCCCAGATGTAGTGTAGTTTTGATGCCAAATTAGTTGAGAAAATAATAGCAATTACAAGGCAGAGGTGTATTTAAAAGGAGAGAATGCTCTAAAGGAAAACAACTCCACAGAAAGAGAGCACTGTTGGCTGACACACGTCTACTGCCTTCAATACACATTGCGTTATTATTAATGCTTAATGACTTGGGTCTATAAAGTGTCTCAGGGTCATTTGATAATAAATTCTTAACATACATTTTTGTGGGAGAAATATAACAGCTGACTGATACATTAAAGTCATCATGTACAGAATCTTATTTTGCATGCAAGGGTTTGCTGTGGAGGAAGTTCACAGCAAGTTCCCTATTGTGAGCGCAGCATGAAGTAATTGCTCATTAACAAGTCCTGAAGTGAATAACAAGTTAGAGCTTCAGGAGTGAAGGACTACTTTCAGAAGAGCAGCATATGTTTACACATAAAAGGGCACTGCAGGCTTCTTTAGACTGCTATCCCTTTACATAACCAGTAAAATAAGACTTATTTAAATCAGCTGGAATCATTGTTAATCTTTTTAATACTTAGAAAGCATGGCTGATGCTGTGGATTTGTAATTTGCTAGCTGTGCTAATTGGAAATTTAATGTATCGGCATGAGACCAAGTTCAATGTTTTCATCTTTCATTCTGGAAGACTTCTGTTTAAGTGCTCGTGAAGATTCTTTTATATTCAGGCCACATTCTAAGAAAATGTTACATGCACATTAGCTCCTAGAAGGCATGGCTAATCAATACATTACGTGATATCAATCCATTCTCTCATAAAAAGAGTGCAGATTAATTGAAAATAATAAACTCTCTTGCAGAAAAAGTTTGACTTCTCAAAAGTGTATTTAGAGAGGTCATTGGATACTTAAAATGAGGTCTGTAAATTTCAAAGCAAAGCACACCACCATGTACACCA
This sequence comes from Erpetoichthys calabaricus, assembly GCF_900747795.2. Classification (NCBI taxonomy): domain Eukaryota; kingdom Metazoa; phylum Chordata; class Cladistia; order Polypteriformes; family Polypteridae; genus Erpetoichthys; species Erpetoichthys calabaricus. Next base: position 36,978,043 of record NC_041410.2, read on the forward strand.
TTATTGCCAAATGGTCTGTCTCTTTTACTATTTGTATTAAGTTTATAGGAACTGGTTGTTCATTGTTATTGTGTGCCCCTGTGTCATATACACAGTAGCAGATACAGCATTGTACTAACAAGGTTCACAACAAACAGTGATCCATACTAGCAGTGACGTAGCGGTCCACATCAGGCAGCACATTTTTGGGGGCAACATTTTTGGCCAAAAGGCTCAGTACAATTTGTGTGTAAGCAGCAGGGTTCGGAAAAATATCACTCATGAATGAGAAAAGTAAAATTTTTATCCACAAATGCTTCAAAAATAATTTTCAGACTGTCCTTCTGTGACGGCATCAGACACAGCAGTTGAAATTCATGAGACAATAACAAAAATAAACATAAGCATTACACTGATAATAATTTATAGGAAGATAAACAATTAATTTACAATTTTTAATTTTGTTTCGTTATCAATCCAAATGCGTTCTTGCTCTGTGCAGAAAACATCCCCACCTATCACTTGTAAACTACACTGGTTCTGGTTTTCGCAGCGTAATTATATTAAATTAATAATTAGAGCACGGCTTATTAGTGCATCTATACTATATTCTTCTCTAGTTGATGCTTATAAATAATTATATGTCAAAAATTATTGCTGTTTCTCTATATATGTATAAATCTATGCAAAATTAATCTAATTTTTCTATATGCATCATTTTAATTTTCTATTTAAATAGATTAACATATTCAGATATAATGGAGGTTGGCAAATTGAAGCACCACCCCACCCTGAGTTTCACAAACTCGAGCTATGCCACTGCATATTGGTTATTGTTATGATTATGTCCCGACTCGACTTTATTACACTTTTCGTTTTTACACAGGGTTCCATTGAAATCCTGCATAAAACCTACTTTTGAAAAATATGCTTCTTTAACATAACCTTTTTAGTCGTGTTTTTATATAGTGTGGATACAAAGTGAAACATCTGCTTACAACTTCCACTTTCTCAAGCAAACATGACGACCACACCATAAAATGAGAACCCAAACTAATGAGCACCATTGTTTGACCTGTACACCCAGAGAGCTTTCACTATATTTCACAATAGTGTATGCCAGTATCTACACTGGTTCTCCATAACATGGCCCACGGCACCTGCAGCAGTTACATGGTGTGACAGGGTTGCCTTCTTAAATGCAAAACATCTTTCTGCCAGTAGATTGTGGCCACAAACCAGCACTGAAACAAGTCCATTGAGTCTTTTGTGAACAGAAGATCAGGGTGCGATCAGGACAGAGAGGGGCAGTGCTGAGCACATTTTTTGAAATACGATAACCGTAAAGCAAGGCTGACAGTCAAACAGCTCTAGCAAACTTCAGATGTCTGCTTGAATATCTCACACTATTTTGTACTCAATTTACTGTTTGCTGGTCCTGCAGAAAAACGTTGTTACTGATTTTCTGCTTGATCTGCACGTAAAGCAGTTAAATGTAAGTGCATCATCTATCCTTATCACTAGTGAAAATAAAAAAATAACTAAACATATTAAGTGTGTACTACATTGTTCCAAAATGAAATGCAACCAGAAAGAAGACTATAAGAGCCATTTGCTAGTTATTTAAGTTATATCAAATGTTTGCTAATATATTGGTGTGTAGCCTATGGGTGGTTCTTATTCCCCCCACAAGATGAATTGAATTGGTATATTCTAACTATTTCTAACCTCACTGACTATAGATTAGCCTCAGTTAGTGACTTGCCTTGCCGTGTGTAAGGCATGGAGGGCACACGGTTTTAAACCAGGCCTTACGTGCCTATTAGCATGAAAGACAACATGCTCTATTGAACATGCAGTGCCATATGTTTGACAAGAAAAACTAAGTTTAGAATTTTTGTTCGAGGCACTCGCTTTTGCACTTGTACTGCACATCTCTTTGCAAGAACCAACACTAGTCACCCATCATGCTTGGAGTGAACTTTCCCCGATATCAGTTTTCCATCACCTTTATATCTTGATGAAATCTTTCCACATGCTCATATCTGACATCGCTTAGATTTGGTGGAAACAAGTCAAGATGAGAATGTAAAAAATGCGTCTTCAGTGACATTCTGGCTCCCATAAGTTAATATACTTTCAGCAGGTTCTTCACAAGTTCAGTATAATTCTCTGCTCTGTGACTGTCAAGAAAATTCTGGACAACCTGCACGAATGAGGGTGCTGATTCAGTTGGCTTCAGTTTCCTTTTGAACTCATCGTCAAGCATCAGTTCACGGATTTCAGGGCCAACAAAAACACCTTCCTTAATTTTGGCTTCACTTTTCTCGATACCAAACATTTCTTAAATGCTGAAACGCATCGCCTTTACTGTCTAGTCACTCTAGTTGTCCAAGACCTGGAACATCATATCTAAAAAATGTGCTGGATGAAAACGGTTTTCAGATTTGGAGTCAGCAAGTGAAATTTGTTAAAGTACAGATGAAAGAATCCCAGTAGCAAAATGCTTGTTGACCAGTGTAATTTCAAGTTCTTAATGGATAAAAAAAAAAAAAAAACTAACAAAGCTGTTTTTTCTAAAATGGCAGGTTACAGTAATCCCTCCTCGATCGCGGGGGTTGTGTTCCAGAACCCCCCGCGAAAGGTGAAAATCCGCGAAGTAGAAACCATATGTTTATATGGTTATTTTTATATTGTCATGCTTGGGTCACAGATTTGCACAGAAACACAGGAGGTTGTAGAGAGACAGAAACGTTATTCAAACACTGCAAACAAACATTTGTCTCTTTTTCAAAAGTTTAAACTGTGCTCCATGACAAGACAGAGATGACAGTTTCGTCTCACAATTAAAAGAATGCAACCATATCTTCCTCTTCAAAGAAGTGCGTGTCAGGAGCAGAGAATGTCAGAGAGAGAGAGAGAGAAAAGCAAACAAAAATCAATAGGGCTGTTTGGCTTTTAAGTATGCGAAGTATGCGAAGTACAATGTAAAGGTAGTCTTTCAGCATTTTTTAGAGGAGCGTCCGTATCCTCTAGGTCAGTGTGCGAACAGCCCCTCTGCTCACACCCCCTCCGTTAGGAGCAGAGAATGTCAGAGAGAGAGAGAGAGACAGAGAAAAACAAACAAACAATCAAAAATCAATACGTGCCCTTCGAGCTTTTAACTATGCGAAGCACTGTGCAGGAAGCATGTCGCTTGATGATGCAGCTGCACAGAATGGAGCAACGTGAAGGTAGTCTTTCAGCATTTTTAGACGAGCGTCCATATCGTCTAGGGGTGCGAACAGCCCCCCTGCTCACACCCCCTCCGTCAGGAGCAGAGAATGTCAGAGCGAGAAAGCAAACAATCAAAAATCAATACGTGCTGTTTGATCTTTTAAGTATGCAAAGCACCATGCTGGAAGCATATCGCTTGACAAATCAGCCATATGTAAGCCCAGCAAGATAGAGAGCAATGTGAAGGTAATCTTTCAGCGTATATTGAGGAGCGGCCGTATCCTCTAGGGGTGCGAACAGCCCCCGTGCTCACAATATATTTGAGGAGTTTTATTTAATACGTAATACGCGCGCTGATTGGGTAGCTTCTCAGCCATCTGCCAATAGTGTCCCTTGTATGAAATCAACTGGGCAAACAAACTGAGGAAGCATGTACCAGAAATTAAAAGACCCATTGTCCGCAGAAATCTGCGAACCAGCAAAAAATCCGCAATATATATTTAAATATGCTTACATATAAAATCCGAGATAGAGTGACGCCGCAAAAGTCGAAGCACGATATAGCGAGGGATTACTGTATTCATATATAAGAGTTGTCATAAGAAAGTGTGCAGTAAGCTGAACAAGAATAATTTTTCTTTTTATGGAATTCATCCGTTAGACACAGGAAAGATGACATTTCTTTCTTTAAGGCCCCTTTTGTAATGTACATAAAATAGAAACGGTTTGCTGATGCACGCAATGAAAGATGAAATGTTTAGATAAACATATTGTGCTTATTGATAAGTAAGGGGAAGGGGGAGGGAGGAATATTATTAAAAGTCGAGTGACACAGGGGATTTTTTGCTCTTCTGTCTTGTGCAAAGCATGAATCCATGTACTCATCTGTGCCTGAATAAAGACTGATTGATTGAACTATTCCTGTCTTCCTCGGGGGGTACTTCCACAGGTGTTAATAGATGGGATTGTTTTCAGAAAGAAAAGGAAAAGCCATTGCTGTGATTCACTTTTAAGAAGAAACCTTATCAATTTATATAAAGTAATTCTCGTCCTTTGAATCAAACAAAAAGTAATTTTTTTTTATATCTGTAAAAAAGATAATTCAGTTTTTATTTAATTTCTTCATGTCTGAGAAATGATAAATGTAATCACACCATAGCTATAAGGATTTCAAGTGAGAACCCTTACAACTGTCTTTAAAGCAACTGCTTGTCATTTCATGCAGAAAGACAATGTGTGCTGTAACAAGCCACCAGGGGGCGTACTGCCACCCCTAACCCAGGCACACACAGGCAGGACACAGGTTCAACTCAACGTATTTATTTACAGCAAAACGTGAACATATTACCAACACCACAACACATCTATATACAGTCCCTTCTTGCCGCCAGTCCATCCGCCTCCACTCCTCCTCAGGCTTTGTCTTCTTCCTCCTGACTCTGGCCATTTAATGGAGTGAGGCGGCTCCTCTTATTCAGGTCCCAGGAGTGTTCCAGGTGGCTCCTCAGTATTACCTGGAATAACTACCAGGTGTGCTGGAAGTCCTCTATAGGGGTCTGCAGCTCCCCCTGGTGGACCCCATGGAACCCAACAGGGCTTCACCAAACTCCACCTCCCGACATATCCTGTGGGAATCTGTGGTGCCACAGCTGCCCAGGAGGGCTGTCCTCTTGTGTCCCAGGGGGGTATTGCCTCACCAATGCCCTATCCGATCCTTCCACTCTGTTGGTGTCCTGGCCAAAAAACGTTTAAAGTGCATTTTGTCAAAAAATGCTTGTGTTTTGTTTGCATGCTGTGTGTAAACATCTGGATAACAAAAATATGGATTGTGCCAGATGAAAAACATGCCATTTTTATAATATGGACATTTTTCATATCATTTACCCTTATTCAGCATTGTTTATCATTGGCTTCTATTATATCGTAAACTTTTTTTATCTTTGTTCTCCATAAAAACATGAGTTGAAAATTTTTTCTTGGTCATCCCTTCAAAACACATTGGGTAAGTGACATAGAAAAAATTCCTTTAAGTGGAACTTGCGCCTCTTGTCGAATGCTCTCTCTGATAAGCTTTGACAAAAATAACATTTTACGAATCGTTGACTGTTTTTGTTTAGCAACTTTTAATTGTCCTGCTGTGAGTGAGAGTGAATCTGTGTGTCCCTTCACTCCATGATGAGCTGGTGACCCATCCAGAGATGTTTCCCACTTTACCCAGATGATTTAGTGGAAAGTTCAGAGCTTCATAAATATCAGTCCTTCGTACCCTGTGTACATTTCAAGAAAATCCGATTTTTATTACATCTGAATAGACTTCCACTTCTGAATTAGGCCAAATCAGATAACCACTGTTGCACAACATTGATGGATGGATGATTTGGTTTTGATTCAACTTAGATTTTATTAGTGTTATGCCTCTGGATTATGAGTATCTCACTTTTAAAGATTGGCTGAAACCTTTCTATGTATGTATTCTTATAAAATAGAAGTACATGCACACAGTATCATTCACCAGAAAAGAATAAGAGTGCACATCAGCAGAATAGGGTCTGGTGCAAGAAAAAGACAACAACAACAACATTTATTTATATAATACATTTTCATACAAAAAAGTAGCTCAAAGTGCTTTACATAATGAAGAAAATAAAAATAAAAGTCAAAGTAAGAAATTAAAATAAGACAACATCAGTTAACATAGAAAGGAGTAAGGTCCGATGGCCAGGGAGGACAGACAAAACAATAAAAACTCCAGACGGCTGGAGAAAAAAATAAAATCTGCAGGGGCTCCAGGCCACGAGACCGCCCAGTCCCTTCTGGGCATTCTACCTAACATAAATGAAATAGTCCTCTTTGTATTTAAGGTTCTCACGGAAGGACTTGATGATGATGGTCATGCAGACTTCTGGCTTTAAATCCATCAATGTTGGAACATCACGGTGCTTTGAGTAGATGGTGGTGGTGCAAGCCGCCACCACAAAGAAACCGGAAAAAGAAACAGATTAGAGAGTAGGGGTTAGTACGGATTTTAGAGCCACTATGAATAGTTATTATAATGAATTGGATATACAGAGTATCAGGATTAAATTAAAGTGAAGTTATTAGAAGGCCATGATAAAATAATGTGTTTTCAGCAGTTTTTTGAAGTGCTCCACTGTATTAGCCTGGCGAATTCCTATTGGCAGGCTATTCCAGATCTTAGGTGCATAACAGCAGAAGGCCGCCTCACCACTTCTTTTAAGTTTTGCTCTTGGAATTCTAAGGAGACACTAAGTTGAGGATCTGAGGTTACGATTTGGAATATAAGATGTCAGACATTCCTATATATAAGATGGGGCGAGATTATTTAAGGCTTTATAAACCATAAGTAGAATTTTAAAGTCAATCCTGAATGACACCGGTAACCAGTGTAGTGACATCAAAACTGGAGAAATGTGCTCAGATTTTCTTTTCCTGGTTAGGATTCTAGCAGCTGCATTCTGCACTAGTTGCAAACGATTTATGTCTTTTTTGGGTAGTCCTGAGAGGAGTGTGTTACAGTAATCTAGTCGACTGAAAACAAACGCGTAAACTAATTTCTCAGCATCTTTCAATGATATAATAGGTCTAACTTTTGCTATGTTTCTTAAGTGAAAAAATGCTGTCCTAGTGATCTGATTAATATGCGATTTAAAATTCAGATTCCAGTCAACAGTTACCCCTAAGCTTTTTACCTCTGTCTTGACTTTTAATCCTAATGTATCCAGTTTATTTCTAATAGCCTCATTGTATCCATTATTGCCAATCACTAAAATTTCAGTTTTCTCTTTATTTAGCTTTAGAAAATTACTATTCATTCATTCAGAAATACAAGTAAGACATTGTGTTAGTGACCTAGAAGATATGGCAGTACATCCATTGTCATGGTACACTAGTGACATAATTCAATCATAAATATGAAATAAGGAAATTAAATTAACTGAATTAGTGGTGGGAAGAGTGGCATGTCTGCATTAAGGTCCAGTCACCACATGTTGTGCAACTTATTATTAAAATGATTATAACAACAACCCCCCAAGCTTTGTCTTGTTAAATATTTTGTTGTAGTTTTATATAATATAATCAATGTAATTACTTATCCAGGAAAATTTTACTTCTTGTAATATGTGAAATTGTCTTTAAAGGCAGGATCAATTGGCAGTGTTCTCTATATTAAATAGATTATGCTGAATCTTGATTTTCATCCACTGCTGAGGACCATGCCAAATTTGAAAAACCCAGCAAGGAAGTCTAGGAGCCACAAGTATGATGCTTCTGTTTCAAACAGTTGGTGTGGGAAGAACAAGTATGCAGGTAGAAAATCATTTTTTCAATTATTTGCTGTCCTTGAGCTGACTAGCAAACAGATTAGCAGCCCAGTGTTTAGCCGTCCTACCAGACCAGATATGCAGTTTGTGTAGTCTGTGTATGTTTTCTGTGTTACTGCAGCTTGTCCATTTTCACCTCAAAGCTGTGCAATTCTAAAGTTAAGGTACTGCTATTTCGGTTTATGAAGTTCATAGGTAATAAAATTTCCTGAGCAGTGGGCAGTTGTGAGGTTCTCACTTTTTTTCTTTATAGTGTTTAAATCTTCTTCTTCTTCCTTTGGCTGCTCCCTCTAGGAGTTGCCACAGCGGATCGACTTTTTCCATATCTTTCTGTCTTCTGCATCTTGTTCTGTTACACCCATCACCAGCATGTCCTCTCTCACCACATCCATAAACCTCCTCTTAGGTGTTCCTCTTCTCCTCTTGCCTGGGAGGTCTATCCTTAACATCCTTTTCCCAATATACTCAGCATCTCTACTCTGCACATGTCCAAACCAACATAATCTCGTCTCTCTGACTTTGTCTCCCAACCATCCAACTTGAGCTGACCCTCTAATGTCCTCATTTCTAATCCTGTCCATCCTCGTCACACCCAATGGAAATCTTAGCATCTTTAACTCTGCCACCTCAAGTTCTGTCTCCTGTTTCTGGTCAGTGCCACCGTCTCCAGCCCATATAACATAGCTGGTCTCACTACCGTCCTGTAGACCTTCCCTTTCACTCTTGCTGATACCCGTCTGTCACAAAACACTCCTGACACTCTTCTCCACCCATTCCACCCTGCCTGCACTCTCTTTTTCACCTCTCTTCCACAATCCCACAATCTTCCACAATCACAGTATTCTGTACTGTTGATCCTAAGTATTTATAGTGTTTAAATCTGTACTGTGTAAAAGAAAAGACAACAAAGCATAAAGGTTTGGGGTTTTCCGGCCCCATATACTGTAAATAGAATCAAAATTGTTGGATTATTGTACATAACAATACACATTGGACATCAACATGGTGGAATGGGGGAAGAGGGACCGGAAATGAGGAGTGAAGGCTGCTGGGAAGGCAGGAGTGATGGATGCTGGGATGTTGACGTCATCAGGGGTCGACAGAGGGAATGCGGAAGTGGTACTGCGTGGCTAGTTACTTGAGGTGTATTCATGGCGGTGGTGTTTCCTTCTTTCTACTGAAACAAAGAGAGAGAGGTTAGTACTCCGCCATTCCCTTCCGACATGCGGTTTCATGTAACAGTTTGGGTTCTTCCACGGCTCCCTAAGCACGCGTGCGTGACAACTGCTATATTTTGCTAGATGATGATGATTTCGGAGGATATCACAATGATCTGATGTCAATCAACCAGACTCCAGCATCCCATTATTTTATTGATTTTTTGTGACATAAAGAGTGTGAATTTTAATGTTTTTTTCTAATCATTAGCTAAAGAGGGGCAGAAGTAATTATTTAGATAAGTTAACATTTACATCAGAGAAATCTGTCCACATATTGGAAAATTCTCATATGACCCAACCAGAATCTTATGACAAAAATGGCCTGGCAGGGAATAAGCTTAAGTGGCATTGAGAAAAAAATTAACTTTTTCTTTTTTTAAGAGGCTTCACAGAAAGTCAGTGCATTTATCATCCCAGGCTTTTACAGGATGTAACTCATCATCTGGTGGTTATTTTGGGAGCTGCAAGATCTGTAAAAAGAACACTTAAAATTAAGGTGCCTTGGAAAGGTATGCAACTATACAGCAAGACGCTGCATGGACCGATTAAAATGCCATGAAAAGAACCTTCTCTCATAGATTTTCTTAATGATGCATGCAATGTTATTGTCCCACTTAAGGTTTTGTGACAGCACAGTGCCAAGAAACTTAAATGATTCTGTAATACCAATTACTGAGCGATTTATAGCAAGTGATAGGTGAGCAGATGACCGTTTCCTGAAATCTATGGTCCAAATTATTATGGTGGCACCACAATGTCAGATTTTCCACCTCTTGTCTGCCTCATTGAGCCTAGCTTATGCAAGTTTAAGTGTTTGGGCTTGCCCACCATCCAAAAACACAATACAGTAATCCCTCGTCCATCGCGGGGGTTGCGTTCCAGAGCCACCCGCGAAATAAGAAAATCCGCGAAGTAGAAACCATATGTTTATATGGTTATTTTTATATTGTCATGCTTGGGTCACAGATTTGCGCAGAAACACAGGAGGTTGTAGACAGACAGGAACGTTATTCAAACACTGCAAACAAACATTTGTCTCTTTTTTAAAAGTTTAAACTGTGCTCCATAACAAAACAGAGATGACAGTTCCGTCTCACAATTAAAAGAATGAAAACATATCTTCCTCTTCAAATGCTTACATATAAAATCCGCGATGGAGTGAAGCCGCGAAAGGCGAAGCGCGATATAGCGAGGGATTACTGTATTCTCTCCCCATCACCTTCATTCTGTCACTCTCTCCTATTCTACTATGTCCTTCCAACTGTGTCTTTGCCTTATCTAACTTCTCAAATCCAAATTGAATGAAACAATGTGTATAAGTGGGCCTGTGTGTTAATGTGTTTTGTACACAAGAGGATGCCTACAAGCATCAATCGCTTGTTTGAACAAGTAATTCTTGATTATTACGTTCACAGTTTGGGTGCAGTTGCTCCTTTAGAAGTGAAAGTCAAAGCTAATTACTACTTAATGACTGACTGATGACCTTCATAACATATTGCACTATTTCTTTCTCACTGGGAGATGTGTCTTCCAGGAGACATTATTATTTAGTGAGGATTCTGTCCAATTAGCACCATGAAATATAATGTTATTTTTTTAAAGATCATAATAAGAAAACAGAATTTATTAATGCAGTAAATAAAGCATGAATTGTTATTCTGTGCAAGGTCTGATGTTTGAGCAGCACCTCAAGTAAATCCTTTTCATTAACCATGCTGCAGATGATTAAAACATGTGAGAAAAAAATCTGTGCTCTGTTTTATTTTATTTTATTTTTTCTTTTTAATATTTACATGCACAACCAGTGCTGTTCAGCTCAATATGAACAGCTTGTACTGGCTTTTAATAATGCATGATAGAAGCATCACACAGTCATGTAAACATCGCCCTTGGCTTTTTTAGTCAAGTGAAAATATTAAAGTCAGACAACAATCTATCTTTTGCCCCAATTTAGTAAATCAAAATGAATTTTCTAGCTTTTTATGTTTGGGCCAATGTACTTTAATGATTAATTACTTAATAAACAATTTCATATACACGAAAGAGCCAGAGTCCTAAAACATCTAGCCACATTTGAGTTAGTGAGCATGATTTTTATATCCAGATTAGAAGACTGTTGTTGACTTTATAGTTTTCTTGTAAGATATAATGTTTACATTTTGAAAAAGATCATTTTGACTTTGTACAACAGGAGAAAAGAAAAAAAGTCTAACATCTGTTGAATACCAGTGTTCTGTTTGTTTGAAGGCAGGTCTTAACTGTCTATCAAATAACATCCTGCTCATAACAGAAACAAAATCAGGGTATTTTTCCAATCAAAAATATACATAAAGAAAATTAATACAGCAATCTAACAAATACAGAAAGCAGTACAATATAGCAATATCACATAAATAAACAAGTTAATAATCCAAACAAGAATAACTATCTACACAGAGTCAATTTGAACAGTTCATCCTGTCTCAAATAGAAACTGAACCATACCACTGGAAGTATCAGTGTGGAAAATCCTTGAAATGTTGATAATTTTCAAATTGAGAGCTGACCAGTGTCTCACAAAGCAAAGAGGACCAACAAGGCACTGGTGTGGACCACTCAAAAGGGGTGTCTTTTTTGGTTTCAGCTTCAAAAGCAATCAAGGCTGGCCAGGTTTGAATCCTTTCCACCTTACTTTTGACCTCACTCCATATCTTCAGCCTTGTGATCCTCTGACAAGCTGTTCCTCTGATAAGGTGTGAGATAACTCCTTAGGTGGTTGTGATTGCATTGCTACCAGGTGAGTACTGGAATATTTAATATATTCCACTTTACATTCCTCAAAGCGTATTACATTTTTAGATATTGTGGATGTAAGGAAGCCTTCAGGTCCTCAACTCTCACCCTGTGACATTTCTTTATTTCACAGTTTGATCAGGTCGGCGATGACAGCAGCATATGCTCAATTTAAAAATCTATTTTAAAAAATTATAGTCTCTCTATTATAAAAGAAAATCTTGAGACAAGACTATTGCCAAGAGATTTTTTCAAATCCTGCCCTTCTCTCAACCATTTTTCAACCACGCCCACGGTCCTCTCATCTCTCATTCGTGTGAATGCTTTTGTCAGACACAGTTCCTGCACTCTCAGCTCTTATACATTGTTATGTTTTCCTCACTTAAGTTCCCAATAAAAGAAGACTTATTATTTCCAAATCTTATTGAAGAATCTCATCCCGAAGGGTTATCAACAGAAGAAATGAGTACACAGGCAATCCTAGCACTGAGAAACGATGAAGTTAAACGAATTAATGTGAAAATTTCCAGTCGGTTAAACGGCAAAGACATGTAAAATTTTAACAGGCGACAAGAAAGGTAATGTAGTACATCTTCTGAGTATAACATTGGACACCAAAGGAGATCTTGATATGCCATTCGTATTAAAACGTTTACAGGTTCCCATTATAATAGCTTTTGCTATGACAATTAACAAATCACAGGGACAAACATTCAAAAAAGTCGGTTTATTAATTAGAGAAAAAGAAACAATATTCACTCATGGGCAGTTATCCGTTGTGTTGTCACGATGTAAGTCCAAACACGGAATCAAAATTCAATGCGATATTGACGAAAAGTTAATTCAAAAATTTGTTTTTACTGAAGTTTTACAGTAAATGTGTAAGTTTAAAAAGTATTTGCATGTTAATTTCAAAGCCAAACAAAACGAAAACGTATAACGCAACAAACACCTCTAACACAACATGAAACATAATTTTCTTTCAATTTATTACATTTTACTGTTTTTTACTATGGTTAATTACTCGCTGTAATGTATAATATTTAGTTCTATTATGCATATGTAACAATTCCCATGAAAATAACAATCTGTTTAAATTGTACATCTGTTTCCCGATACGCAAGTGGCACAACCGCAAAGTAGCTAGTGCGTATCACCTGCCCGGATTGTTGGCAAGCGAAGTAAGCAGGGGGCAGAGCCCCCTAGTAATTTATAATAACAAAGCAGAGGCCAGCATCTTAACATTACTAATAATATTAATAACTGATTTAAAAAAAAAAGTTTATAAAAAAAAGACAAGTTGGAGCTTCTGTTGTTCTGTTAAAAGGGAACTGCATGGCAAGGAGCCTGGAAGTAGAATAAAATGATAATACATTATATAAACTTTCAAATCCAAATTAAAAATTCTACAGTCGTGACTAAAGTTTTGAGAATGACACAAGTATCAGTTTTCACAAAGTTTGCTGCTTCAGTGTTTTTAGATCTTTTTGTCAGATATTTTTATTGTATACTGAAGTATAATTACAAGCATTTTATAAGTTTCAAAGGCTTTTATTGATAATTACATTAAGTTTATGCAAATAGTCAATATTTGCAGTGTTGGCCCTTCTTTTTCAAGACCTTTGTAATTCACCCTGTCAGGTTGTCAATCAACTTCTGAGCAAACTCTGCACTGATAGTGCCCCGACCCCGCAGCTAAATCAACTTTAGGAGATGGTCCTGACGCTTGCTAGACTTTCTTGGGTGTCCTGAAGCTGTCTTCACAACAATTGAAACTCTCTATTCTAACTCAATCAGCATGACAGAGTGATCTCCAACCATGTCCTCATTGACACTCTCACCGGTGTTAACGAGAGGATCACTGAAATGACGTCAGCAGGTCCTTTTGTGTCAGGGCTGAAATGCAGCGGAAATGTTTTTATTTGTGATTAAGTTAATGTTCATGGCAAAGAGGGACTTTTCAATTAATTACAATTCATCTGATCATTCTTCACAACATTCTGGAGTATATGCAAATTGCTATCATAAAAACTGAGGCAGCAAACTTTGTCAAAATTAATATTTGTGTCATTCTCAAAAGTTTTGGCCATGACTGTAGAAGAAAAAGGTTTACTTAATTTTATGTTTGGAAGCTGTACTGATTTCTCATTATAAAAATAAATTTGTCCAGGGCCCCTCCCTAATAGACTGCTGCAATATGTAATATGAATACATGCATTCAAATAAGAAATGAAACTTAGGCCGCTAGTTATTCATTAAAGACCTCAGAGATGTACAACTGAATAGATATGATTTGTGGTTTGCACCAATTCATCTTCATCTTTCTGGATGTATTTTATGTAAGCCTTAGATGTGTCCTCTGCACTTTTACCACAAAACACTCAAGTTAAAGCTTTTTCTTACTCTTCTACATTAATGAATTCTTTGGTCAGATCCACAACATCTGAAATACTTATCCAGGACCCAAAAGATACAACAGAAGAAATGTGAATGCGTTGTTACTGAGTGCTCTATGGTTAGCATTTTTTCACTGTAATAAAAGTCAGTATTAATATTAAAATATCTTCAAAACAGCACTCTTATTCAGAGAGAAGTGTGCATCAATAATAACCCTCCTAAAAGCATTTTTGAAGTTGAGTTGTATGAAATATAGGCCTATCTGTCTTTTTTCCATGGCAGGGTTACAGTAGAGGCCTACTACAGTCATGGCAAAAAGTTTCGAGAATGACACAAATATTAATTTTCATAAAGTTTGTTGCCTCGGTTTTTATGACGGCAATGTGCATATACTCCCGAATGTTATGAAGAGTGATCAGATTGCCATGAAAATGAACTTAATCCCAAAAAACCCATTTTAGCCTTGCCACAAAAGGACCTGCTAACATAATTTCAGTGATCCTCTTGTTCACACTGGTGAGAGTGTCAACGAGGACAAGGCTGGAGATCACTCCATCATGCTGACTGAGTTAGAATAGAGAAGTTCAATTGTTGTGAAGAAGGATTCAGGGCACCCAAGAAAGTCCAGAGAGCGCCAGGACCGTCTCCTAAAGTTGATTCAGTTGTGGGATTAGGGCACCACCAGTGCAGAGCTTGCTCAGAAATGGCCTAAGGCAGATGTGAGTGGATCTGCATGCATAGTGAGGCAAAGACGTTTGGAGGATGTCCTGGTGTCAAGAAGGGCAGCAAGAAAGCCACTTCTCTCCAAGAAAATCAGACAGACTTATATTCTGCAAAAGGTACAGATTGTGGACTGCTGAGGACTGAGGTAAAGTAATTTGCTCTGATGAACCCCCTTTCTGATTGTATGGGGCATCTGGAAAAAAGAAAAGGTGAGCGGCGCTACCATCAGTCCTGTGTCATGCCAACAGTAGAGCATCCTGAGACCATTCATGTGTGGGGTTGCTTCTCAGCCAAGGCAGTGGGCTCACTCACAATTTTGTCTAAGAACACAGCCATAAATAAAGAATGGGACCAAAACACTCCCCGAGAGCAACTTCTCCCAACCATCCAAGAACAGTTTGGTGACCAACAATGCCTTTTCCAACATGATGGAGCACCATGCCATAAGGCAAAAGCGATAACTAAGTGGCTCAGGGAACAAAACATCAAAATATTGGGTCAGTGGCCAGGAAAATCCCCAGACCTTAATCCCATTGAGAACTTGTGGTCAGTCCTCAAGAGGCAGGTGGACAAACAAAAACCCACAAATTCTGACAAACTCCAAGCACTGATTATGCAAGAATGGGCTGCCATCAGTCAGGATTTGGCCCAAAAATTGACTGACAGTATGCCAGGGCAAATTGCAGAGGTCTTGAAAAAGAAGGGCCGACACTGCAAATATTGACTCTTTGCATAAACTTAATGTAATTGTCAATAAAAGTGTTTGTAGCTTATGAAATTCTTGTAATTATACTGCAGTATACCATAGAAACATCTGACAAAAAGGTGTAAAAATATTGAAGCAGTAAACTCGGTGTCATTCTCAAAACTTTTGGCCATGACTGGACAACAGTGTAACAGCATTGCAAGGCACCCTCAAACACATCAGATCAATTTACAGTCACCATTCAGCCTAATCTAAACATCTTTATGATGAGGTAGAAAACTCAGAAGAAAGAATTAAATATGTAATTGCAAATAAATATTCAGAACACCATGGACATTGGGGCCCGCAGTTATTACAGTCTGTCGTGTGTTTGCCACAAAGGAATGAGCTGTGCTGCCAGTTGACAGCTGTGCAAGTAACATACTGCAGTTACTCAAGGATTATCTCTGTTGCTCTATACTGATGTTCAAAGTTTATTATCTGGCTTTTTTCACAATTTGTATAGCATAATATTGACATGGATGTAAACTAGGCTTAGGTTATATTACTTTTAAGTAAGGTTAGATTTCAAGTACTTTTCTGGAGACTATAAGACCAAAGCTCCTTAGTCATGAAGCTTGTTTTTTCACGGTTAACCCGGAGTAAATGCATTAGTATACAGGATACGATATTTTTTGAGATACTGTGATGTCAATCGTTGCCTATAAAAATGAGCCATTTACTTTTTGACACATTACACAAGGCAACAAAAAATGTTTTTGGTAATCATCAGAGAATGGGCAGCACGGTGGCACAGTGGGTAGCGCTGCTGCCTCGCAGTAAGGAGACCTGGGTTCGCTTCCCGGGTCCTCCCTGCGTGAAGTTTGCATGTTCTCCCCGTGTCTGCGTGGGTTTCCTCTGGGTACTCCAGTTTCCTACCACAGTCCAAAGACATGCAGGTTAGGTGCATTGGCTATCCTTAATTGTCCCTAGTGTGTGCTTGGTGTGTGTATGTGTCCTGCAGTGTGCTGGCGCCCTGCCTGGGATTTGTTCCTGCATTGCGCCCTGTTGTGGCTGGGATTGGCTCCAGCAGACCCCCGTGACCCCATGTTAGGATATAGCGGGTTGGACAATGACTTACTGACTGACTAATCATCAAAGACCAGAACACACTTTCTAAATCAGTTTTTCAAGCTGTTTTCAGATCTACTTATTCAGTCTCTTCCAGTCACGTCATCTTTTTGAGTTATGAGTGATATTAGTTTACAGTGTATTTGCATGTGGGAGGCCCGGTGGCACAGTGGTAGCACTGCTGCCTCGCAGTAAGGAGACCTGGGTTCGCTTCCCAGGTCCTCCCTGCGTGGAGTCTGCATGTTCTCCCCGTGTCTGCGTGGGTTTCCTCCGGGTGCTCCGGTTTCCTCCCACAGTCCAAAGACATGCAGATTAGGTGGATTGGCGATTCTAAATTGGCCCTAGTGTGTGCTGGGTGTGTTTGTGTGTGTCCTGCGGTGGGTTGGTACCCTGCCCGGGATTGGTTCCTGCCTTGTGCCCTGTGTTGGCTGGGATTGGCTCCAGCAGACCCCCGTGACCCTGTGTTTGGATTCAGCGGGTTGGAAAATGAATGGATGTATTTGCATGTAGTTTTTAGTAAAACGTAAGCACAGATGAAGTAAATGTTTCAATATATTCAGTGCAAAGTCAAATAGGCACATACTGTGGCATAGATATACTGAATGGTATCAGTCAACTACCACTGTTTCTTTATAAACATTTAGAGTAGGTTTTTCTTGTGAACACTCTGTCTGGATTGCTGCAGCACAACATCCAGCAGTAGTTGGCTATCTTACTCTCATTCCAGAAACTTTGGTAGCATTGCTGCATTAACTGAATGCCCTGGTGAAAACTTTCTCCTTGCTCGCCACCCACCACACCAAGCGTTTATGGAAAGAACTCTAAATATAAGTGCAAGAAGAGTATTTTTAATGACATGCAATAGCCCAGTTTCTGGTATGATTCAAGCTAATTCTGATCTGATCTCCTTCTTTGTATGCAGGAGAAGTATGGCTACCCAGAAATTTTTCACAGAGCCAATTGAATGTCTCCCAAGCTTGTAGCTCGGCTGCTGAGAGAAATTGTTTAAAAACATCATCCTGCAAAACAGACTGGATCTGTGGCCCTATAAATATCCCTTCATACAGATGACCTGTGGAGCCCAAGATTTATTGTGGTCACCAAGTGGACAGCCAAAGTACAATTTGTATATCTTCTTAAAATCTGCAATAATTCGGTAACGTCTGAATGAAGCACATGCATAACAGAAACTGTCTGGATGATTAGCACAATTTCTAGGTATGATAACAACTGAAATCAATTGCAGTTAATGCCATCTGAAACATAAAAATAAAGACAACCGTCATTAAATCTTATATATGCTTTAGGCTAATTATAACAAATATGCAATATATCTCTATATACTGTATATAAAATCCAATGTCTGTCTGTCTGTATGTCTGTCCATTTTTCACGAGAGAACTACTTAACGAGTTTAGATCAGGTTTTTTTCTATAATTTTCTTGAACATTCTGGTTGATTTTACGACTTCTCCCATCGCGCTAAGTATCATAGTTCGCTTGCGGTTCCGATTTATTTGTGCAAATCCGAGAGAGACACAGCGGGCAGATGGGAGGGGGGCGGGGCTCTCCTCACTCAAGTTCGTACCTTAACTCTACTTAGATAGCAAATGAGTGGACTACTTCACAGATTTAGATTGGGTTTTATTTCATTTGTGTGAACATTCCAGTTGACTTTGAAACTTCTCTCATCGCGCTAAGTATCATAGTTCACTTGCAGGAGCAATTTATTCACACTAATCCGAGACAGAGGAGGATGCATGACATCAGGAGTGTGGAGCCGGGCTGGGCCCTCCTCACTCATGCATCAGCCTTTGTTCTAATTGCTCTACCTCTGGTGTCATTTTGGAGTGGATGTTTCCCCCGCTTACCTAGCGATACCTGCTTGTTTACTGATTTTTAAAGTTTCTCCTGTTTCACTAATATGCTGGCGGAGCCATGGGGGACAACTAGTATGATATATTAGCTTCAAAACAAAAACTAGACGTTGTAAAGAAAAAACTAAACACAGACTTGAAATCAGAATGAAACATATTAAAGAAACCCACATAAAATTATCTCTGATGAAATTGAACTGTTAACCTGTGTTATTAATTAGTTTCTTGCCCATTTTTGTTTCTATGCAATAATTAATTTTTATTTTCATTTGTATATTTTTCATCATTATTTTGGTAACATTTCATGTATATGGTTTCTTATTGGAGATGCCATTTTGTGTGTTTGTTAACACTTTTGAGCTTTTGGTCATAATGATATTATATGATAGGTATGATCATTATATGATTGCTAGCCACTGTGGCCGGGAAACCTCGACAGTGGAACAACTGAGGAGTGTGAGCTTATTCAGGCCATTACCTCCCCCGGAGCACTAGGTGGAAGCCCCCTTGGGTTGCAGCGGTACCTTGGACGCCCACAGGGATCCATGGGAGTTGGAGTTTGGCGCAGCCCCATTGGGTTCCGCTTTGTGCCTCCAGGGGGTGCTGCCAGAACTGCTGAGACGTTTGTTGTAGCACTTTCGCCACACCAGGAAGTGCTGCTGGAACAAGGTTATCAAGCACTTGGAGCACTTCCAGGTGCCCTAAAGAATGAGCCAACTGCCACTACTCTGGGAGCCACAGTTGGGAGAAGGTCAACAAAGCTTGCTGGAGGAGGAGTGGAGGTGAAGAGAGAGAAAGAGAGTGGAAAAGAATAAAAAATGAAGAAGAAAAGAGTGTTTTGTTCAGAGTTGTGTACTGTGCTTGAACTGTGCTGTACAGGTGCAAAACAGAGGAAGGCGTTTCCCACAAGGAAAAACAAAAACAAAAGCATGTGTGTTGAACTTGTGTCCTGTGTCTCTGTGTGTCAGGTTTGGTGGCAGGAGGGCCCTCTGAAGGTCATGCTACATGCTGCACATGCTATGTGACTCGTGACATCATGGCATCATGACATTTGATATAGCTTAGCCTCTGAACGTTTGATTTAATTAAAGTAAAGAACTTTGGGAAAGTCTTAATATTCAAACCACTCGACCATTCGTGTCTTGTAGTTGGTAATTGTGGTACCGGCACTGTCCCACAGCTTAAAAAGGGGGCTGGGCAAAAGACAGATAGAAGAGTAAAAGAAGAACAGAGATGAAGAAATGAAGGTTAACAAAAGCAAAAGAAACAGAGAGGCAGGAATTAGAGAACCCATGCTGTGAGAAATGGAGGCAGGTGGCTGGGAATGAGCCCAAGAAGTAAAAATTTGGCCAGCATAAGGCTGAAGAGGACGCTCCCTTTGAGTGACACTGAAGTGTAGGAACAGCCCGTTATGCTGTGTCTCCCACATACACCGAAGGACTGGTGGCAGAGGACATGTGTGAGGCTTGGCATGGCGCCCTTTGGATGTTGAAGGACTAGCGAAGGGAACCTGAGCACATGTCAGGCAGGCCAGGTTTTAGACAGAAGCATTGTGGCTCATGGTTTTAAAGAAAGAAGAATCTATTTTGATTTTAACATCATTTTAAGGGCTATTTATTGATCACTTATTTGACTTCTTAACCTCCACATTTCAATTTGCTTTTATTGGATTATTTTATTTGAACCTGTACAATAATCCCTCGCTGTATCGCGCTTCGCCTTTCGCAGCTTCACTCTATCGCGGATTTTATATGTATGCATATTTAAATATATATCGCGGATTTTTTGCTGGTTCGCGGATTTCTGCAGACAATGGGTCTTTTAATTTCTTGTACATGCTTCCTCAGTTGGTTTGCCCAGTTGATTTCATACAAGGGACGCTATTGGCAGATGGCTGAGAAGCTACCCAACTTACTTTTCTCTCTCTCTCTTTTGCACTGACTTTCTCTGATCCTGACATAGGGGGATTGAGCAGGGGGGCTGTTCGCACACCTAGACGATAGGGACGCTCGTCTAAAAATGCTGAAAGATTATCTTCACGTTGCTACATTCTGTGCAGCTGCTTCGTGAAGCGACATGCTGCACGGTGCTTCGCATACTTAAAAGCACGAAGGGCACGTATTGATTTTCGATTGTTTGTTTTTCTCTCTCTCTCTCTTTGTCTGCTCCTGACGGAGGGGGTGTGAGCTGCCGCCTTCAACAGCTTTGTGCCACGGTGCTTCACGTACTTAAAAGCCAAACAGCCCTATTGATTTGTTTGCTTTTCTCTATCTCTCTGACAGTCTGTGCTCCTGACGCGCACTCCTTTGAAGAGGAAGATATGTTTGCATTCTTTTAATTGTGAGATGGAACTGTCATCTCTGTCTTGTCATGGAGCACAGTTTAAACTTTTGAAAAAGAGACAAATGTTTGTTTGCAGTGTTTGAATAACGTTCCTGTCTCTCTACAACGTCCTGTGTTTCTGCGCAAATCTGTCATCCAAGCATGACAATATAAAAATAACCATATAAACATATGGTTTCTACTTCACGGATTTTCTTATTTTGCGGGTGGCTCTGGAACGCAACCCCCGCGATGGAGGAGGGATTACTGTACTGTACTTTTGCTGAACATTGATTTTTGTGGAATAATGCACTTATCACTTTACCAACCCTTGCTGAGTGATTGTGTCCTCATTTGCCTGGCTCATCCTTGTTTATAACTATTGGCGGCTCCGGGTTCAAGCTGCTAAAGGACTTAGAGCCAGCCTGAACTGTCACATTTGACTTTGTATTTAGTTTAGACTTAGTGATTCTGGTTGAGGATAAAACAACTCTTTTTTGACTCTTGCTTTCTACCTTTATGTAAGAAAGAAATTTTAATATCTTACTAAAATAACATGTCCAAAAGGACACTCCCTTTGGATATAATATAGGTTAATTAAATGCATAAAATTGACTTCTGCCATTCATTTCTGATAACAGTCAAAACGAAATTAAGCATGAATGCTCAATTTTTTGTGAATTCTCCCATTAAGATGTTCAAATTAACTCTAAAGAAGTACAATAAGAGTCACCCTTTTTCTGGATGTTCAGTATGCAGCAAAATCTGATTCAGTATGTTGGTAATATCTGCCATATGTGTATTTTTCTTTACTTCCAATATTTAATTTACTTAGTGAAGAACACATTTTATGTCATAAAGAGCACATTTTAGCAAACTGCACTTGGGGCATACCATTAAAAACATGAAACATGAGTAAATGTTTGAAATTAAAAATCCACTTTCAGATGTTTGCTTGTTCTTTGCAGTGGCTTTATTTAAAGGGCAAAAAAATAAAAGTCTGCTCCACTGCAACAGCACAAGGGACACAAATACTGCCTGCTAAAATCCCAGTAATCAAATTTGTGACCCTCTTATTCGAGTTGAGCTACTCAAGTGTCCTTAATTTAATTTTCTTCTTTTTTACAGACGGCTCTGTTTGTTTTCCCAGTGTTGCATTTCCTATTACCACTGTTATTATTAGCATAAGGACCAGGGGGGAAGCGATTTCTGCAGCCTTGCTGCTCTCAGACGAGCTTTTACCCTTTTGCTAGAATGAGGAAATGAGGATTACACTGAAGTTGATTAATAAAAAGATAAATGAACTGTACTTCCTTCACTAAAGGGAGATCTATAGTCATATACTGTATTGGGCACTGTGGGTAACATTCCTGCCTCACAACACGGTTTGATTTCTGCCTGTGACTCCACTGAAGTTAAAATGTTCAACACAAATGAACTCCAGAATTCTTATACGTCAGTGAGGTTACTTTTGGCCATGGAATGAAGCACCACAGTTATTGAGGATTCTTAATCTTCTTCCATCATTTGATTCCAGTTACTTGTCTATTTGACTTTCTTTGTGCTCATAAAAAGAAAATTTACTATGCATTTTTCTTGAAGATACAAAAATGCATACTGTATTTAACATATAGGTGACCTTGTGGCAATCCTCTGCATTCAAAATAACACTAAAAAGTCTAGAAAAGTAAATAGAAGTGGCATTTTGACAACAAAATAAACTGTTCAAGAAGGGATATGAAAGGGAGAACACAATATACTGTAAAAACAAACCAATTCTGCCACTCTGGGCCTGACTAAACAAGTTTCATATTTCTCTTTATCTGCAAAGATGGCCCAGTCACTTTTGTCCCTACCCAAATACACCAAAGCCCTCTTCTTTTCACTTCCTGTCTTTGCCAACTCTGGGCTTTTTCTCCATTTCAGCTTTCACTTTGAACTCTCCTTCTGGTCCCAGGCTCAAAGTATCCACTGCTGTGAGGCAATTTTAAACCCATTGTTGGCTTTACTTATGGGATTAGTGGCTGGCCTGCTTTTGTTACAGGAACACCAGGATATAATTCCCTACAGTGACCCAAAAAGTTGGGTTCCTCCTTACAGTAATCAACTTCATTCTTTCACTTATAAGGAGGAGCCAGTCGCTCCATCTTGGAAGCCAAAAGATTTTGTGGCCTCCTTGAGCTTAGTCTTTCTCTATGTCCCTCTGTTTCCAGTATCTCATTGGCATAAAAAGACAATCCACAGCAACCAAGTCTCAATACATAATCCAGTAATTGAAAATCAAGAACAGAGCAAAAAATTCAAGAAACTAGAAATTAACCAAGACACAATATTCATAAATAAACTCCACTACTCGATGCTTTCTCTGATAGACTTATAAAACCAGAGAAATACCCAGCAGCAGTGATGTCAGGGTGGACCCAGCTAGATAGATAGATAGATAGATAGATAGATAGATAGATAGATAGATAGATAGATAGATAGATAGATAGATAGATAGATAGATAGATAGATAGATAGATAGATAGATAGATAGATAGATAGATAGATAGATAGATAGATAGATAGATACTTTATTAATCCCAATGGGAAATTCACATACTCCAGCAGCAGCATAGCTAATTGAGTTCTACAAACTGTACGAAATACATGGAAGTGCAGCTCATTTAAAGACACAGAACATAATGTGTCTTTACAAAACCAACTGAAATGACAAAAACGTAAAAACAAAAATTCAAAACTAACTAAAAACAATAAAAGAGAGATCAAATACAAGCCACAAATAAAACCCTGGAGGTAACGTAACACTAACCAGAACATATCACACTGGTATTTGTGCTGCATCTCATTGCCCTTCTGGGATGTGCAGCTGTACACATACAAGGTATACTCCTCCTTAGGAACACCTGTACTCTGACAGTGTCATACAAGGGACCTCTCTTGAGGACCTTACTCTGCCCTCTATTATTCTAATGGAGCACTTAGTCTTGGCAACTTCTTCTGAGCTATGTTCCCCTTCAGAATATTTATTTACTCTGAAAAAAACAACAGTAATGTAAACTTTTCAATGATATCATCAACCATTTTCTTCTTCTTTTTTTGGCTGCTCCCATTAGGGGTTGCCATAGTGGATCATCTTTTTCCATATCTTTCTGTCCTCGTCATCTTGCTCTGTCACACCCATCACCTGCATGTCCTCTCTCACCACATCCATAAACTTCCTCTTAGGCCTTCCTCTTTTCCTCTTGCCTGACAGGTCTATCCTTAACATCCTTCTCCCAATATACTCAGCATCTCTCCTCTGCAAATGTCCAAACCAACATAATCTGGCGCCTCTGACTTTGTCTCCAAACTGTCTAACTTGAGTTGACCCTCTAATGTCCTCATTTCTAATCCTTTCCATCACACCCAATGCAAATCTTAGCATCTTTAACTCTGCCACCTCCAGTTCTGTCTCCTGCTTTCTGGTAAGTGCCACCGTCTCCAACCCATATAACATAGCTGGTCTCACTATCGTCCTGTAGACCTTCCCTTTCACTCTTGCTGATATCCATTTGTCACAAATCACTCCTGACACTCTTCTCCACCCACTCCTCCCTGCCTGCACTCTCTTTTCACCTCTCTTCCACAATCCCCGTTACTCTGTACTGTTGATCACAAGTATTTAAACTCATCCACCTTTTCCAACTCTACTCCTTGCATCCTCGCCATTCCTCTGACCTCCCTCTCATTTACACACATGTATTCTGTTTTGTTCCTACTGACCTTCATTCCTCTCCTCTCTAGAGCATATTTCCACCTTTCCAGGGTCTCCTCAACCTGCTCCCTACAATCATTACAGATCACAATATCATCAGCAAGCATCATAGTCAACGGGGACTCATGTCTAATCTCATCTGTCAACCTGTTCATCAACATTGCAAATAAGAAAGGGCTCAGAGCGATCCCTGATGTAATTCCACCTCCACGTTGAATGCATCCACCACTCCTACCACAGT
Organism: Erpetoichthys calabaricus; assembly: GCF_900747795.2. Taxonomy (NCBI): domain Eukaryota; kingdom Metazoa; phylum Chordata; class Cladistia; order Polypteriformes; family Polypteridae; genus Erpetoichthys; species Erpetoichthys calabaricus. The sequence continues at coordinate 37,002,705 of NC_041410.2, forward strand.
CCTCACAATTGTCACACTTCCCTTGTACATATCCTGTACAAATCGTACATACTTCTTTGCAGGGTTTTTGTGAGCGAGAACCAGAATCTCATGCAAGTTAGGAAACAGTCATGGTTGGGACTTTAGTCAATCATTGGACTTAGTCATGAACAAACTCCACACATTTATATTGTGATTTTCTAGGCTTACCAGGTCTTCTAACATGCAAACCTTTCACATGTGTAAGGAAAAGCTATGACAACACAGAGAAAATATTTAAACTTCACATGAGCAGTGACCAGGATGGGATTCCCAATGATGTAAGACAGCAGTAAACCTACTTATTATGTTTCAACAAGGCTGTGGCTCTGTGTTAAGTTTGTTTTTATCTATCTGGATTTTCAGTTTTCATAAAGTAGTACTAGGGTGTTGTACCGTGTTAGCCATTATGAATGTAGAGAAAAGCCAAGCAAAATGACACCTTTTATTGGCTAACTAAAAAGATTATAATATGCAAGCTTTCGAGGCAACTCAGGCCCCTTCTTCAGGCAAGATGCAATCATCAAGATGGTGGTGTACAGAGATGAGTCCAAAACAGAACTGAATACAAAGTGGAGGTCAGCGGAAGTGATGTCATCAGGGCCCGGAACTGGAAATGACATTCTTGGGGCCGGAACCAGAAGTGACATTCTCAGGCCTGGAACCAGAAATGACGTGTCGGAATCAGGCAGAATTTCCTATGTCTGGACTGCAGAGATAAACGAGGAAGGTTTACTACACCTTGCCACCCCCTGGTCTGATGTGGAATTACCTTCTTTAGGTCCTTCTAGCTGCCTCCCATGTGCACATGTGTAACAACATGTACACTTATCCACATTCAAAGCATAAACAACATTAGTCTGTTTATTTACATAGGCATTTATATTATATTAGATAATATAAATACCTATGTAAATAATGTTTTTTGAAACTCCTATGTTTTTGAAACTCCTATGTTTTTCGAAACTCTTGCTGGAAGTGTTGTCATAGCAACACATCCTAATCCTCAAACTGCTCAGAGCTTGTTTGTTCGATGTAAACAAGGATTAGTTTATACACGTAATCAGTGACGGTGCGTGGAAGTCATCCAGTCATGGCTTTGCCGTTCATGAATGAGCGACCAATTGATATCGGTGCGCAAATTATACTCAGAGAATTTCATATAGAGAAGGTTTTGCGCGATCAGCAAGATCCTTTATTGCTCCTGGAGGAAATTCTTTTCAAAAGATACCGCTTTAGCCGAGGGGGAATATTGTACCTCAAAGATTTATTAGCACCTTATATTCAAAGTCAAACTAGGCGAAGTCAGGCTCTCACAACCACACAGACAGTATGCATTGCTTTGAGGTTTTTTACAAGCGGCACTTTTTTATATACTGTAGGCGATGCGGAAAATCTAACTAAAAGTGCAGTTTGCCAGGCAATTCGTAAAGTCTGTTTGGCTCTGAAAGATTTCCTTCTGGTTTTCATAGTGTTTCTTGGACATCTGCGTGTGCAGACAATAAAAGAGGCGTTTCATGCCATTGCAGGTAGGCAACACACAGGCAAAAACTCCCACAGTTCCATGAAGAATCTCAATCAGCCTAACATTCTCATTACCAGGATTTCCAAATGTGATTGGGGCACATGGGACTGATCAGAGTGGAGTTTGATCAAACATTATTTGGAAAATGTACCTCTCCTCCTGATGAATAATCAGACACAGTGTCTTCATCAAATATTTGACCTTCGTCAATATCTCGTTGGTCAGACACAGGTTCAAGGGATATGACATTCCCTGCAACTGACCCAAAAAAAAAAAGAGGGCTATATGGAACATACCTATGGCACACATGGAGGACAAATATATGCAATGACCATCCTTTACCTGAAATGAAGTGACCACTGCATCCTGCCACTGGTTCTGAGGAGGAGCTTCCCCCTGGAATGCCCTCAGAAACAGGGCGATGGGCATTTTGCTGGAGAGCCAACTCTTCTGCAGGGGTTAGGTCTGGACCGCGTGGACCTCCACCTGTTTTTTGCTTGTCTGCCTTCTTATTAGCTTTGCAATTAATGTTTTTTATATTATATATGATTATTAATGTCAACAATTCTTTAAATAGTTATATACCAATTAATACCAGTTTGAAGTATATTCTTGTACTTCAATTTAACCTATTCCCATGTTTTCCTTGTGCTCACGTTTGATCTGGAATTAATTGACATATTAAATAATAATTAATCTGACACAAGGAAATGAAACGCTGCATTCAGTAAGTACAATGCACACTACTTAGCGTTTAATTTGTCGGCCACTTTTTGCCAGCCGTCTTTTCTGGTCTGGGCTGCTTTTGCAGTGTTACCCCTTGTGCATATTAAATCTTGAAATTCTTCATGTCCTTCGAATAAAAGGTCTTGCACCGCATGTGTGAAAAAAAATGTGCCCCTTCTTTCATCATTTTGTTGCAGCCTATCAAAGACTTGCTGATCGTGTTTTCTAGACTCAATATATATGGGCTTTTCACTCAGCGCGGGCGCGCACATTCATCTCGTTTGATTAGATCCAGCTCGACTAATCTAATACACGGCTGCGTTTGAAAAACCGACCTATCCCAGATGAGTGTCACCAGCATTAACTTATCCAAAATGAGGCACCTGATCTCGGATGATTTAAGCAATGTACGAAAAATACCCCCCAGTTCTGTTTTGGGCTCTGTTTTGTAAACATTGCAAACCTTTTTCAAACCTTTTTGCAGCCAGGAACATATTATACGGGTGGCTGCCCCAAACCTTTGTGACTGTCTGGAGTCAATTTTGTTACACTAGCTAAATAAGTTATCCATCTTGACCACATGAATTGAAAGATCACAATTTATAAGTTATGTGCCTTTTTCATTAGGGGAGAAAAAGTTGACTAGGCTAGTGTAAATTTGTGTTTTGTGTTATTTGTTATTGTCTGTATATCTATATGCATGTATATCTGTGTAGACTTGCATATATACATTTTCTGTTATCCTTATGTGATGAGTACATTGTATTATTTGGTTTTTTGCAACAAGTTTGTTTGGGTTATTTGTTGAAAAATAGTGTATTTAATGAGTTATTTAATATAGACTTTCACCAATTTTTTAATCTCACTTTTAAATTGTATAGATCTCTTGATATTTCTGGGATACTGGCTGGATGGTGAAACATAGATCCTTCACACATAGTACTGAAGTATGCTCTGTGTAGCATATAAATCAGAGAACCCTCCATACCAATATGAGCCTTGTAAGTTGGAGGATTTTCTGGACCAACCTCTCAAACGTATTGATAATTTAGGAAACGTGCAGCTGGTCTAAAGTGGCTAAAGTGGAGGGCCCCTTCTCTGGCACTAGCACCAAAAAAATTTTTTCCACAGCAGGGAAACATTCTGCAAACTCATGGAAAGAGAGAACAGATACTGAAAAAAATGGCAGAGCTGGCTGACACATTTTCAGCTCCCTGGGGCTATTTCCATCAGTCCTCACCACCTTGTTCATACCGAGTTTATCCGGGTCTTTCTTCATCTGGTAAGAAGAGACAGACAAATTAGAAAGTGGGTGGGGGGTACAGATCACAGATGTTGTGTCATCAAAGGGAAAGTTATGGGAAGGTACAAAGGTGGTGAAAAGTGGAGGTGGCAGTAAGGAGCTTAACACCTCCTCAGTTTGCATACAGTGGCTGGTTTTGTGGGAGGGATGGATTGACAAGTTTGACTCAAACTGTTAAAGAACTGGCGCAGCTCATTAGCACTGTCCTTGTTCCTTTCCTCCACAGATTTTACAGCCTGCTTGTAGCCAGTGATAGTTCCCAAACCTGTTCTATATGTCCTTTACATTGTTCTGCTGTAGCTTGAACTGTGGCTTGTTCTCATAGCGAACTTTACCAACACAAAGCTGCTTCCTCAGTTCTGTCTGTACCCACCCATCTCCTCCTCATTAACTAAAGGCTCTCATCTTCTCGTTTAGTAGGGCCTTCAGATCCTTTATGATCCATTGTTTGTTCTTGGGGAAACAGCACACTGTCTTATTAGGAACTATGATCTCTATACAAAACATAATGTAATCTATAACACAGTGACCGAATCCCTCAATGTTCTCACTCTGCGACTCAAAAAAGCATATCCCAGTTAGTATTCTCAAAGCCATCCTGCAGAGCCTCCTCAGCCTCCCTTGTCCATTCATGCACTGTCCTAGTGATGACAGCAACTGCTGGACAATGGGTTTAATATGTGGGTAGGAACTGAAACAAGTTGTGGTCTGATCTGCCTATTGGTGGCATAGCAACTGAGTAATATGCCTCTTTAACGTAACATGTCCAGGGTTCCATTATCCCTAGTTGAACAGTCTGCAAATTGATAAAAATTTGTGATTGTGGAAGAGAGAGGCTGTGGGATATTGATGTAATCAGTCAGGAGGTAGAGGTCGCTGTGAGGAAAGGGGTGGAGGAGGAAAGGAAGAGAAAAAGAGGAGGAGTGAATAAAGTTAAGGAAGAACTGACTACCTTGCGTGGTCCATTTATTTCAGCAATATATAACATAGGCATATGATGAAAATCCATAGCATATACTATGTCCATTGTAACTGCCGTGTCTTCCTCGGGTGGGGGGGAGTTTAAAGAGCCACACAAAAGTGTATGAAACTCCTGCAGCATGTGATCCCAGAACAACAGGTTCAGTATTCAGGTTGCAAGCCTGTGCTTTAATTGTAATGTGTCCCAGTTTACATCATTTTTCATTCACAAAAATGGCAAGCTTACTTCCCTACTTCTTACCACTTTCACTCCTACTTCTATCTGCCCGCACCATATTAAACTTGTCCAATGCAATGACTGAGTCCGAAGTTTCAGTTCTCTGCTAGGTCTCCATAAGGCATATTAGGTTACAGTATTTGTATTCCCTGAAGCTCTTGATCAGCGCTAAGAGTTCCTCCATTTTATTCTCTAGTATTATCACATGACGATAGAAAGCAGTTAAGGTCTGTACCTTCTCCTCTAACTGTGAAGTCAGGTTCCTGCTCTCTTCATTCGGCACTTCTGCAGCAGCTCTGTAAACAGTCCAGAAATTAGCTTTGGCTCTGGCACACCAGGAGCCAAAAGGTGCAGGTCCATTAGATGTTGTTATGTGAAGGTGAACACTAGTCAATCCTCACAGGTGCTGGCGTCTATGGAAGAAAAAGTATCCAAAGAGACAGAAACTGTAATAAACAGTCTCAAACAACAACAACAGAAAAATGGAACTGCAGTAACTGGTAACCACTCATGGCAGCACCAGATGTTGAATGTGTGCTGGATTGTGTTGTATTTATGCTTGAATTTGTGTTGCATTGTGTAGTATTTCCAGATGTTGTTGCATTTCAGGGCATGGTAGTGCTAATGGTTCAGTGAATCAGCATCCCTTGCTCTTCTTATTCATCTGGAGTCTGCATGTTCTTCCTGTATCTCTAAGTTTTCCTCCACATCTCCAAAGACACAACGATTATGTTGATTGTCTACTTAAAAATGACCCAGTGTGAGTGTGGACATTTGACTAGTATTGCCACATTAGGCTCTGGCTCCCTCTCACCCTGAGTTAGATTAAGCAGGTTTGCTAATGTTATTTTTATATCTATAAATCCTTGCATTGTAAGCTTGTCTTCCAAGTAGAAGGATAGATAGATAGATAGATAGATAGATAGATAGATAGATAGATAGATAGATAGATAGATAGATAGATAGATAGATAGATAGATAGATAGATAGATAGATAGATAGATAGATAGATAGATAGATAGATAGATAGATAGATAGATACTTTATTAATCCCAATGGGAAATTCACAAAGTATTGTCCTATATAAGAATTACAACATTTTATGGATGTCCTAAACCTAAAAAATGTATTGGTATTACAAGGTTTCAAACTAGTTAGCAGGGAATCCCCATAGGAGACCATCACCTTTTGTCTTCTTTATATAATCTGTATAAGCTAAATAGAAGCATGGCACACAAACCTAAATCCTTCTTGGATATATGTTTATCATTTGGGCTGCACTCTGACTAGTGTCTGTTTTTAGACTGTAAATGCTATTTATCCCTGAAAATGGGTTTTATTTTGTATGGCATGGGAATATAACATCTACTAACCAGCAGGTTCTTAGGGAGTATAGAATTTGCTGTTATTAAGGTTATGAATGCAGTGCACTCTTGTTTTCTGGGAACTGCCCTCAGAAAACCCTTGTTTATCTGTTACACATGCTTAATACAGGGGAATTCTTCTGTGTCTGAAGAGTATGTGTGATGGTCAGGAGCCCTCTGATTTCAGAATGATACATGAAAGCCCTGGAGAAAGCATACTCTAAAGCTTAATATTGATTGTTAAGAATGCACAAACACTTTTTCTCTGTGAGATTGTGCCATAGTTTATTCTCTACATGAGAGCAATCCAGTATATTGAAAAATCAGCTGGCAGAGGACAACTCACTTCTCTATAAGGGTCTTCTGTGATGTATTACAGTAAACAGATTTGTATTAAACAAAAAACTAACAGCTTTGAATTTATTGATTCATACAATACAGTTTTTCATATGCAGACATTTAAACAAATAAATCAAGGAGTTTTCGTTAAAGTTACGTGATGCAATATGGCTCAGCTGGCTTGGCCATTTTACACTTTCTTGTAAATTTTTTATATACTGTATGTTTTCCTGCCTTTATATTCCATCACTTTCTTATTATTGCTTTAATTCTGCGGCACAGCTACAATGCATATTGCCTTCTACTTTATATTAATTAAATACTCAGCAGAAAAATCCAAAAAGAATATATCTTTGTATGCTTTATTATTACTGTGTGAATTTTGTGTGTTCTGGGTGTGCCTTTCCTATGAAACTAACGTATTCTGTACCTTTCGTGTCCTGAATACTTACTAAAGAAATGATGCTATAAGTATCTCTCTATCTTGAGACAAGACTTTTTTTCCTGCGACGAGATATGATCTTTTGAAGAGATACAGAGAGATATTTTCACGTCCTGCGAGACGGTCAGGTCACGTCAAACTTACAACCTTTGGAAGCAGGTCCCAAGAGACGGTGACTTTTGCAAGTCACGCCCTACTTACAACCATTTTCAATGAAGACCACAGACATCTAATCTCTCAGTTGTTGGAATGCTTTTGGCAGACACACTTCCTGTGTTCTCAGTTCTTAAAAATTGTATACATTCTAGAATTCAAAAACGTTGGCGCGATACACATGCAGAGCAGGTTAGAGATAATGGAAGTAGGAGAATTCGAAAGTCTCAAAAAAATGATAGTAAAGATTGCATTAGCACAAACAAACAGAAATTATTACTTGGTGAAATAATGGAACATCGAAAAGAGATCGAATAGTGTTTGAGGATGTCTGGGGGAGAAGAGAGACAAGGCAGTGAGACAAAAGGATAGCTGCTGTACAGAAGCGCCGCATGAGATGCAGATCACTCCACACAGTAGCCGGTCAACAGCTGATCAAGCAAAGAGGAAGGTAAAAAAAAAAAAACTGTATTTGTTTCCCATTGTATCACCATTTGAGAGGGGTTTCGGAGAAGCGACCATGTCTCCTTGGTGTGCGTTCAGCCCCCCTCTTCACAACGGCAGGTAGCACTGGCTCTGGGTTGGCGAAGCAAAGCAAGCAGGGGGCAAAGCCCCCTAGTAATTAAATACATTTTTTTAAGAATTTATCAATGAGACACTTCTATTTAGAGCGAAATGTGTATGGACCAAAAACTTTTAATTTGTTTAACTACTTTGGGACCTTCAGACAATGTGTTTTGGCAGATAGCACCCAGCGCATAGCAGCAGGCAGTGTCCCATTGACATTCCAAAAAGACAAGACCCTCTGGATGACCAGCACCTATGTTTTGGAGGACTCCATTGCTCTTGGGCTGGATTTTTCTGCCTCCATCAAGTTGTCTATATATCTGCATTTGAGGAGCTACTCTGTAAACGGGGGTTGAAATGAATCCACTCATGTTAAAGACTTGAGAAGATTTGGCATCGTCAGATCTTAGCTTTTATACAGCTGAGACTCTAGCCAGCATTTTGGAAAAACCTGAGGAGGTAAGTCCCCTTTTATACTGGTTTGGAGGTTTCAACTTGCCGGAGGTTTGAAAAGAAATGCTGTGATTAACTAAGATTATCTTACACGTTAGAAGAACTATGTCCCAGTTTGTTTCCAGGAATACACGGTGCTTTCCCAGAAGAGGGAAAACATAAAGGTGCATCTGGACAAAATGTTAAAGGAGGGCATCATAGAGCCACTGCGGTGGGTTGGCACCCTGCCCGGGATTGGTTCCTGTCTTGTGCCCTGTGTTGGCTGGGATTGGCTCCAGCAGACCCCCGTGACCCTGTGTTCGGATTCAGCGGGTTGGACAATGGATGGATGGATCATAGAGCCATCAACATCTTCATATGTCTCTCTCTGCTTGTACTAATCAAAAAATGGGATGGGTCATACCATTTTTGTGTGGACTTCCAGGCATTAAATGCAAAAACCCATCAACGTGGTTATGCTATACACCTAGTCCATGAGATTTTGGAGAGTCTCCATGGAGCAAACATTTTTAGACTCCTGGACCTCCACAGTGGAAATTGGCAGGTGCAAATGGATGAAGACAGCACGAAGAAGACAGCAGTGATTCCCCCAAAAGGTTTGTTCCAGTTCAGAGCTATGCTGTTTGGATTTAAGAATTCCAGTACTAGTTTCCTGTGACTCATGGAGCAAGTCTTGAAGAAGATGTTTGGTGAAATCTGCAATGTTTCCATATATGTAGTCTTCTCTCCAGCATTACAACAACATCTGCATCATTTGGAGGTGGTCTTCCAAGACATATAACAGGCTCATCTGAACCTGAATGTGAAGACGCTTCTTTCAACCCCAGGTGACCTTTGTGGCCCATGTAATGTCAGCCAGTGGATTAGTGGGAGCTGCCCAGTGTCCACAGACCTGAAAAGTCCACAAAGGTTTTTTTTGGTCTAGTAGAGTGGTACCACAAATTTATTCTTCAGTTGTCCTACATTGCAGCCTATTTGAATCAACTTCAGTAGAAGGATTTTCCATGGGACTGAAGAGCCCAGTTTCAGAATGCCATCAAACACATAAAGGTGGATGTACAGTTTCCACTCACCATGGCACAACCTTACCGACAGCTCACTTTTCAAGTACACACGAGTTTACAAATATTGTTTGGGAGAGGGGTGATCCTTTATCAAAAAAGTGATTCTTGTTTTTTATTTATTACTAGCGACTTGGCGCGCGCTACGCTGCGCGTTGGATGACCACAGTTGAAGGACTCCCTGTTTAAACGCGCCTGGCAGTCGTGAACTGGGTCCTTCATCGCACCGCATTTGATTTTTGCATGGGAAACAAAATTTCAAAACAAAACCTATGATTCACGAAGTGTGGGACGCAGACTAATCAGAATCGTATACATTGTGTAAATGGTTGTAAGGAAGAGGAGTGGAGACGCGTCGTTGCGGTAATGTCTGTGAGTGGTGAGTGTCAGTTTGTTGCGAACGAGAACGGTGAGAGCGTTCACTCGGAGTTTCTTGGAAGACCGTACGTTTCTGTATATTACGGTTGTTTTGCAATCGTAAGGACCTGTCGTCGGGTGTCTCATTGGCACGCTTTTGCCTCTTTCTTTCACGATCACGGCGTAATCTGTCTTCTCTCTCTGTAGGGGTCTCAGTTGCCTTTCATTGTGCGGCAGAGATGTGTCGTTGAGCTAATCTGTGTGAATGCTGAGTGTCCGTTTCTTGCGAGCCACTGGCACGCCTTTGCCTCTTTGCTTCGTGATCACGCTGTAATGTGTCCTCTCTCGCAGGAGCAGGTTCAGTTGCCTTTCGTTTCGGCATTGTTCGATAAGGTCTCCTCCGTACAAGTGCACATGGGTAGCTGAAGACGGAAAGGCATAGTGGGCTGGAAGGGAGAAAATAGAAAATCGCGGCTTGAAACACATGAATTGGTGACCAGGGGAACCATCCGACTCAGACGCGTGGCTCGAAATACTCAAGTGCACATGTAGCAAAGTGTAAATGTTATTTATAATTTTATTTTTTTTTTGTTATGAACTTCCCCAAAAGAGTTGATCCCTGTGAATAGTTAATAGTATATCAACAATATAATCTGTTGTAGTACGGGCGTTAATTAGCGTCACACCTCATAACCTGCATACACCACATTTTTGGCTCTAACGCCAGAAGCGCGGTGGACACTGTAAGGGTAGGTTGTGGTTTCTGTTTCTTTCGTGATTTTTTTATTTCATTTGTGTTAATAATTTATAATCGATTTCATTTATTATTTAATAGGCAGAGGGGAGAAGACGTTAATGTGACGCTCTGTCTATTTTCTTTACTTTTGTTTTGAAAAGGTTTGCTATATATATATATATTTTCTTTAATTTTCACTTGTTGAGAATATATAATTAGGATTTTCTTTGTATAAAGTCTGTGTGTATTGTAAATAGTTCTCTTTGGAAAATTGGATTCATTTTTTTTTTTGTAAATAGTTTTTATATGTAATGTGTTTGTATAAATAAAAACGCGAGAAGCGCGGTGGACGCTGTAGGGGCAGAGGGGAGAAGACGTTAATGTGACGCTCTGTCTATTTCTTTACTTTTCTTTTGAAAAGATTTTCGGGAACAGGAAAAATAAAAGCAAAGGGGAAAGAACGGAGGGGGGTAAGCAGGAATTCTGAGAGGGGACGGACTGGGGCTTTTCTACGGGGCGGCTATACAGCCAAAAGGAACGCGGACCCCGGACACGGGACACGGACACCACGCTGGGCTTTTATTATATAGATTATATAAATAGAGCAAAAAATATTTTTGTGTGTGCTTTCATTTTAGGTTGTGAAGCAACAAAATATGAATATTTTCAAAGGGGCAGATTCTTTTTTATACCCACTGTTTATACATTTTATCAAGAATTTAACTTATTTAAAATGATTATCTTGAAAGGGGACATATGTCAGGGTGCTTCAAAGGTAATATTGGCCTATCCTTCTATTATTGCCTTATAGGTTAGGAAGGTGAGTGGTAGCAATCTATTCGCTTTCAGCATATAAAGTTTGATTCATTTCAGATGTAATAAGAAATATACCATTTATCAATATATTGATTGGTGGAAACTGAAATGCTTCCTAAACTGTGTTATGCAAATAAAATAACTTTATTTAAGGCCATTGCTTTGTCATTTTAGTCAGTCAGCTACTATGAACTGATAAAATGCACTTGGCTGATTCCTTCAAGCTTGTCATAATAAAAGATGCTTGCCTTGGATTTCATTACTAATCACTGTTTTCCCCAACAATATAATCGTAAACTGGCCTCAGCACTGTATGTTAGTAGGTCATAATATTACCTCATAAAGCATCTATAGACTCTAAATAATTAGTAAGTCTGCCTCCTTTGTACTCGTGCGACTTAGACATCTTAATCTTGTGATGAATTGTAACTTTGGCAGCAGGAACTGCAGTCTTCACTTAAGGACTAAACACCAAGCAGTTTACAAATCTCAACAGGGAACACAAAAATACATCTGTTACCCCTTTACAATTTAAAGAGCAAATACAATTTTAAAACTTAAAATGCTTCTAAACAAAGTCCATCCTACTTCACTTATTAATCTGCCATCAATATCATTAATAAAGTATAAACTTTAAAAAGTGGTCACATGTGACAGTATACATTTTAATAAAATATGCAGTATATTGATAGCATTAGGACTAGAAAAATCCATGCACATTTTTTGAAATTTTTTTTTACTATAAGATGTGATGAGGTATAGTGCATATAAAAAAGTATTCACACCTTGGAAGTTTTCACTTTTTACTGTTATTCAATAGTGAATCATCATGGATTTAATTTGGCTTTTTTGACACTGATCAACAGAAAAACACTTTTTATATCTTTTTATATATATTGTTGCGTACGGCCAGGGACCCTGCCTGGATGGAAGAACAGGGGGAGAGAGTGTGGTTAGGGCATTATCTCCCCCGGAACTCTAGAGCGCAGTCCCCTTGGGTTACTGTGGACTCATGGATTTTCACAGGGCACGCTGGGAGTTGGAGTTCACTGCAGCCTGTGACAATGTGGGTTTGCTTCAGGTTCCCATGCATCTTCAGGGAGTTGAACCCGACACCGTCGGTAATGTCACCAATGAGCTTGGCAGTGATACACAACAAATGGAGCAAGGGGATGGTGTAAAAAAAGTGCCAAGTGCTTTTATTAAAACAACAACAAAAACAAAGTGTCCAAATAAACAAAGTGCAGTGCATCACAGTTTCTTCCTTAAATAAATAATCCCATCAAAATTGAAACGTGGAGGTAAAAAAACAGTAAATAAATCCTTTAAAATGAGGTTAAAACAACGGCTGGAAGCAGTCCTTTAAAAATACAAAGCCCGGTGTCTTCTTTTACCTGGCGGCTCCCCTGCTTCTCCCATCAGGCTTCTCAACAGGGGAGTCGCCCTTCCTGCAGCTGACCTTCTCTCCGCTCATCTGGTCTGGAGGCTTCCCGATCCCTGGTTTTAGTTTAGCACTCTCCAGACCTAGGTTTTTCCGCAATGACCAGGACGCTCACGTCAGGGAATCCATCACCCAAGCCTCCCGACTCCCGCTGTCTTCCACGGCGAGCCATCCTTCTCGCTGGTCACGCCCACTCTTTACAATGCTCAGCAGGAGCGACCACTACCAACTGCCCTCGGTGTTGGCCAAACACGCTGCTAGGGCTCAACTGTCCAGCTGCCTGCGAGACTGCACTCGCTCTCTCTCTCTCGCTCGCTCTCTCACACACACCGGCTTTCTCTCCACACCACTTCCTGCTTTCTCACTCCAGCAACCTCCTTTTCTTTTACTTTTTGTCATTCCTCCCTGCTAGCTGCCTCGCGCTTCTATTTAATATTACGGGGATGTGGATCAGCTGTGGGAACAATTGCGGATGCGGACGACTCCTCACCTGTGCACTTAAGCAAGGACTGCTTGCATCACAAACTCCCCCGGGAACCTCTTCCGCCACACTACCACACCCCCTTTCTAAGCTGTGAGTGCGGCGATAATTTATTGATAAAGTAGCCGTTGACATGAGCTGTGGACCCGCTATACCACACAGCCCTATTGGGTGTCGCCAGGGGGAGCTGTGGAAATGGCAGAGCCCTTTATGGCAGGAATACTGCCACACCCGGAAGTGCTGCTGAAAGGAGATTACAGAACACCTGAAGCACTTCCAGGTACTCTATAAAAGGAGCCAGCAGCCACTACTCCAGGAGTCAGGGTCGGGAGGAAAAAGACAAAGCTTGCTGGAGAGGAGTGGAGGCGAAGAGGAATGAGAGAGAAAGAGAGAGACAAAGCCAAGAGCCGTGGGGAGTAAGGGAGAAGCACTTCCCCATGAAATAATTGTGTGCTGTGTGCAAAACGTGTGTCCTGGTGTCTGCATGTATCAGGTTTGGACGGCTGGTGCACCCCCTGCAGGCCACAATATATACAGTAATCCCTCCTCCATCGCGGGGGTTGCATTCCAGAGCCACCCGCGAAATAAGAAAATCCGCGAAGTAGAAACCATATGTTTATATGGTTATTTTATATTGTCATGCTTGGGTCACAGATTTGCGCAGAAACACAGGAGGTTGTAGAGAGACAGGAACGTTATTCAAACACTGCAAACAAACATTTGTCTCTTTTTCAAAAGTTTAAACTCTGCTCCATGACAAGACAGAGATGACAGTTCTGTCTCACAATTTAAAGAATGAAAACATATCTTCCTGTTCAAAAGAGTGAGTGTCAGGAGCACAGGCTGTCAGAGAGATAGACAGAAAAACAAACAAATCAATGGTGCTGTTTGGCTTTTAAGTATGCGAAGCACCGCGGCACAAAGCTGTTGAAGGCGGCAGCTCACACCCCCTCCATCAGGAGCAGACAAAGAGAGAGAGAGAAAGAGAGAGAGAGACCGAGTTTGTTTTTCAGTCAAAAATCAATACGTGCCCTTCGAGCTTTTAAGTATGCGAAGCACTGTGTAGCATGTCGTTTCAGGAAGCAGCTGCACAAAAGATAGCAACTGAAGATAATCTTTCAGCATTTTTAGACGAGCGTCTGTATCGTCTAGGTGTGCGAACAGCCCCCCTGCTCAATCCCCCTACGTCAGGATCTGAGAAACTCAGCGCAAGAGAGAGAGAAAAGTAAGCTGGGTAGCTTCTCAGCCATCTGCCAATAGCGTCCCTTGTATGAAATCAACTGGGCAAACCAACTGAGGAAGCATGTACCAGAAATTAAAAGACCCATTGTCCGCAGAAACCCGCGAAGCAGCGAAAAGTCCGCGATATATATTTAAATATGCTTACACATAAAATCCGCGATGGAGTGTAGCCGCGAAAGGCGAAGCGCGATATAGCGAGGGATTACTGTATGTCCAAAGGAAACGGCTCTCTGCCAAGTGATTTAATTACAAATATAAAACACAAAATAATTGATTGCATAAGTATTTATCCCCTTGAAGTTCCTAGTAGTTACACCTTTGGCAGCCATGATACCCTTGAGTCTGTGTGCACCCATCTGGATACTGATATTTTCTCCATTCTTCTTTGCAAGACTGCTCAGGCTCTGCCAGGCTGCATAGGAATCAGTGAACAACCTTTATCGTGTTCATCCATAAATTCTCAATTGGATTGAGATCTGAACTTTGACACTTGGTGCCAAGTTGTTTGCCTGCCATGGAAAAGTCACCTCAGATTAAGGAGCACTGGAATCATCAGGTAGAAGGGTCCTTTATCATACAGGCCGGCCTAGCACTGACTCAGCTGTAGAATAGCAAGTAGGGGTGAGGTGGCTTGGTAGCCAAGGTCTACAGCACTAACTCTGACTGTGTCTGGCTTGTGTGACAAGACAGATGTTGTTGTTTTTCATTTACGTTAATTATTTTCTACTTTATTTTTGATGTATTTGAACAAATCTGTATCCTTATTCATGATAGTTCTGTATTTAGTGAATGGTATAATATATTCCTGCATTTTGCCTTGAGAGTCGTCACATCACTATGTGCCTGCACTTCGGTGAGGAGTGCTGTGCAAGAACAAAATAGTTTTGTACTGTTGTATTATATTTCTGAGGTGGCAATGACAGATTTACTATTTAGCTCTGTTAAGAGGATTACTTGTGTTCTAGTTTGTGTGTTGTATTTAACCCATTGTATGCCCAGTCTCCCTGGAAGGAGATCTCTCTCTCTCTCTCTCTCTCTCTCTCTCTCTGAATTGCCTTTCCCAAGATTGCTTCGATTCTTTTCCCCTACAACATTTTTTGGGAGATTTTTCTTGTCTTCTTAGGGATTAGAGACTAGAGGCTGTCAAGAAAGGGCCTCTTAAAGCCCATTGTGGCATTCCTTGTGTAATTTAGGGCTATATTTTCCATGTCGACATCTGATGACCAAAGCACACTGCCAACACCCTCACTCAATTCAGGCAATGGTTCATTTTCAGTTCGTTTTAAAACTGCCTTTATAGCTTTTCATTTACCATTGTGTTTTTCCTTGAAGCTCTGCCCCACTCATGAATATTGATGAGTTAACTTACAGTTACCGTAAAGTGAGAGAAAGCATAAAAATATTCAGGTTGGTAGCAGAATACTGTGTATATAGTAGAGAGTTTATTCAGGTTTAACATTTGTTCTGGACGGCTGGGGATCCTGCCCAGCCGTGATGTCACGAAGGACCGGGAGAGAGACAATACCTCCCCTGGGCCACGAGAGGGCAGCCGCCCTGGTCTGCATGGGGGCCACGGGATCAGAACTTAGAAGCTCAACCCTGTTGGGGCCCGTGCACAGCAGCACTTCTGCCACAACCGGAAGTGCTGCCAGAAGAGATTCCAGGCCCACCAGGAGTGCCTCTGGGTGCTCATGCGGCACTTCCGCCACACCAGGAAGTGCCGTCAGAAGATCATTATGAAGCACCTGTAGCACATCCAGCGTGTTATAAAAGGGGCCGCCTCACTCCATTAGTCAAGCTGGAGTTGGGAGGAAGAGAACAGAGCTTGTGTGTGGATGAGTGAGGGTGGCAGAAAGAGAAGAAGAGAGAGAGAAAGAAGGGACTGTGTTTGGCTACTTGAGCATTGTGTGGTGATATATAAGAGAGAAAACATTAAATGTGTGTGTTTTGGATATTTGGTGTCATGTCTGTCTGTGTACAGGGGGCTGTCCTACCACACATTATAAAGAACATCATTACAGCTCACACCAAGCCTGACTCGGGTTTAACCACAATTGCACAGAATTCTGAGCCTGGTTAACACAAAGGAAGTTAAAGGTAGAAAGCAGCTTGCAATAAGAGCAAGAAGTGAGTCCTGAAAAACGGCTAAAATAAGCAAAGTTCATTATATAGGATGAAAACTGAAGAGACACAATGTAGTCAAAATGTGTGATACTCACAAGAAAGATAATGGCTGTATCTAGTTGAAGACTTGAATATAAGACAAATTCAAATTCCATAGACAAATTCCATAATATTTTCTCTATCGGATTAAAATAGTTTTTCACATGCCATCTTAATTGGTTTTAAACATGCTTTTTTAACATTCTTGTCACATTAGGCTTTTAAGCTCCTGTTTTCCAAGCGCCTTTTTAGGATTGTTACAGCATTCATTTTTTTCAGCGAAATAAAAGTTTATGCATTTTAACAGTCTGAACCATTCTTGTTGAATATTTACTACTTGTTTGAAACTGAATGTGAAATCAGATCAGCATATGGGCCCAAGTAATACAATACAATACAGTTTATTTTTATATAGCCCAAAATCACCCAAGAAGTGCCACAATGGGCTTTAACAGGCCCTGCCTTTTGACAGACCCCCTGCCTTGACTCTCTAAGAAGACAATGAACCCACCCCCCCCAAAACCCCAGCCCCCCCCCCAGAAAAAAAAAGGAAGAAATCTTGGAAAAGGCAGTTCCAAGAGAGACTCCTTTCCAGGTAGGTTGGACGTGCATTGGGTATCAAAAAAGAAGGGGATAAATACAATACAATACACAGAACAGAACAGAAGTAATCCTCAATACAATATAATAATGCAATAGAAATCTTACAAGTACAGAGCAGAATTCAACACTAGATGATTTAATATGATTTGGATAATACTGAACAAAACCTTTTCTAGCACAATGAAAATGTACACATCAAGGTGAAAGTACATCCAGCAGAAATAAGTATTCTCAAATACAAATTAGACAGTAATTACAACAGAGGCATCCTATAATATTTCATTTAAACATTTGTATGCACAGATCTATTACTTATAATCTTTATTAATATTTAATGATACAATGTTATTTACCTATTCTGCTCATTCCCACTTCTCCGGCATCTGTTGTTTCATATTTGTGATCCTTTCCACTTGAAGCAAATGATTAGCAAGGGAGAGTAAACATCAGGCAGCATTAAATCTCAGTGTTTTGTTCAAGTTCAACTGTTCTATGATAGGGTCTTACACATCTGTGTGTGTTTAATCTATATTTTTAGGAAGTTATTGCAGAACTGCTAATCAGCTGTCTGAGCTGTTAGGCACAGTAGTGTGAACAATGAAATAGGGAGCCTCTGTAATAAGCTGTACAGTACTGTGCTAAGGAGGATGCATAACATTTGCTCTGGATGACTCAGCTTGATAAAGTCAGCAGAAAGAAAAAACAGTTTTCTGTAAAGGGTTTAGCAAATATTCAATACAAGTGTATTTTTTTTGAAATGTTTCTATTTTCAAATAATTTTTTCTAATAAAAATATGCACCTTTTTTCTTGGAATGGAAAAGTAGCACCAGTGCCAAAGAACGCTTGCTGACTAAATAGCATGTGATTTTTTAAGCTTACTTCCTTGTTTCTATTTCCAGCATTGCAACTTATTGCTAAAACTGAAATGTGCACACTTTCATGCATACTTGGTTCAATAATATTTGTTCAAACATAATTTGAAGCTACAATGTGAAATATGCCAAGAATGGAAGAATGGCAAATTTATTTGTAGCCCTCCCTCTGTTGAACTGGCACGATGAAATTTCACTGGTGGGATCCACATTAAACACATCCCAATTAATTCTAATAACCAATGGGTATAATGAAGCAATTATATTTATCCCTGCTGTTAAAATATTTCAAAGTAATGATATGTAAACACTCACCCTTTTGTTAATTGTACAGTATACCCCTTCCCATTTATTCACACACACACACACATATATATATATATATATATATATATATATATATATATATATATATATATATTGTGGCGGATGCCTGGGGCTTTTACCCAGCCAGGATGTCTTGAAGATGAAGGACTGGGAGATAGATGATACCTCCCCCGGGACATGAAAGGGCAGCCCCCCTCGTTTGTATCAGGGCTATGGGATTGGAACTTGGAAGCGCCTGGTCAGTTTCAGAGTCCTGGAATGCAGCACTTCCGCCACACTCAGAAGTGCTACCAGAAAAAGATTTGGGTACACCTGGAGTGTTTCCAGTTGTCCATGTAGCACTTCTGCCACAATAGGAAGTGCTGCTGAATGATTGTCAGGGAGCACCTGGAGCGCTTTTGGGTGCAATATAAAATGGGCTGCCACACTCCATTCGAGAAGCCGAGGTGGAGGACAGAGCTTGTGTGGAGGAGTGGAAGTGGTAGATAAAGGAAGAAAGGGAAAGGACAAGGATTGAGCAATACTTGTGGGCATTTGTGCTGTATAAAGAAAAGAAAAGAAAAATAATTGTGTGTGCTTGAGACTTGCCTGTGTCGAGGCTGATTTTCCACTATATATATATATATATATATATATAGTGGCGGACGGCCACAATGGGGGACACAATGGTGGAACACTGGAGCTCATCCTTGTTGGGCTCCGTGTCCACCGCCAGGGGGAGCTGCATGGCTTAACAAGCCCATGTGGGCTGGACTGCAGCCACACCCGGAAGTACAGCCTAAAGTAGGTCAACAAGCACCTGGAACACTTCTTGGGGTGCTATAAGAGGAGCCTGCAGCTACTACTCTAGGCGCCAGACTCGAGAGGAGGAGGACAACGACGACGACGACGACGACGACAACAAAGCTGCCTGGGAGGAGTGGAGGAAGACAAGTGATTTTTACGGTGTTTTTGGGTTTTCTGTTGGTGTGTTTTGGGACTGTGCTGTAGCTGAGGGACACAGGGAAGACGTTATCTCCCAGCGGAAGAAAAATAAATTCGTTTTGTTGATTTTCACCATTGCCACAATATATATAAAATCATTTATTTGAATGCAACTACCATGTAAGTAGTCCACACAATCATGGATAAGAAACAAAAAAAATAAATAAAACACATTTATTAAACACGCCACTCAAGGGATATTATCACAGTTTAAATTAACTCAATTACTTGGTCCGAGTTACAGCACAGTCAAGGTTCAGACATAGAAATTAACGATAAATAAATATATATATACAGTGGAACCTCGAGATACGAGCACCTCTGTATACGAGAAATTCAAAATACGAGGAAAGTATGAGCGAAAAATTCAGCTCTAAATACGAGCATTGGTTCGCGTAATGAGCCACGAGCCAGGCTGTGGGTATAGCTCGCGGCTTAGCAAGGGGGCGTGGTAGCAGTTGCGAGCCGCGATCTGCGGTGTCTGCGTTTCTCACTTAAGTGCACAGGTGGGAAACTGCCCACATCCATGATTGTTCCTGTGGCTGATGGGCTGCAGCTGCCATGTCCTCCCCGCATATATAGAGAAGCGCGAGCCGGTTAAGGGGGAGAAAAAGTAAAAGAAAAGAGAGAGAGAGAGAGAAGGCAGGCAGGCAGGCAAGTGCAGGCTCGCGTGTAGCTGAACAGGCGAGCCAAACAGCTGAAGCAGGACGGTGTAGAGAAGGTCAGCTGCATTAAGAGTATCTCGCCTGTTGCTGAGCCCGCATGGGAGAAGCAGGTGAGACGCTAACAGAGAAGAAGCACCGGGGATTGTCATCTGTTTTTAAAGACTGCTTCTTGTTGACGTTTTAACCTCGTGTTAAAGGATTGTTATTCTTGTGTATTTTAAACCTCCACTTCACAACTGTTTTAAGGATTATTTATTTAAAGATTTATTGAATGCTCTACTGCACTTTGGACACCTGTTTTGATTCTTTTAATAATCAGTTATATTATTTACCAGTGTTATTTATTAAAGGTAGACTACAGTATATATAATTTATCAGTGTTATTTGTTAGGAAAATTGATTTTTATGTTAATATATTTGGGGTGCAGAACGGATTAACTGGATTTCCATTATTTTCAATGGGGAAGTTTGTTCTAGATACGAGAAATTCGCTATACAAGCTCAGTTCTGGAACGAATTAAACTCATATCTAGAGGTTCCACTGTATATATATATGTATATAAAAAAAAAGTCTTTGGCATGCTTAGTTGGAGCTCATATGCAGTACACAACTCCACAGGTACTCATGGTGTCCTTCTAGAACTTTTGCCGCACTTCACATTAACCTCCGTGGTGAAACACAGCAATCTCAAAGCTTCATCTGGGAAGATGCCAGTAGCTTCATCTTGATGAGGGATTTATTTGCGTTCACTTTTTGGTATTTCTTTTAGATAGCGAATTTCCACAAAAATAGGCATTCAACGCTTCGTTTGTCCGTCTCTCTTTTTTTTTTTCCAAAGCAGAGCTCCCCTTTTTATCCGCGTTCCAACGAGCCAAACCCGCTCAATGCCGCTCATGTTTAACATTGACACACCAAAAAAACTTTTCCTCTTTTTTTTTTCTCAAAGCTTGCTCTCACACTCTCCTTAACTTTAGTACAAGCTTTCTCTTTTCTTTTTTTCCCCATTTTCTTTCTTACACCCTCGTTCAAAACTCTCCCCACCACCCTCACTCTAACCTCCTCAAGAAAAACAAATCTTATTGGAGTACTAATGGCGCGCTATACCTTGATTGGTAGTAAAGAGCACCAATCACATCTCTCTCTGTTCCTGCTTTCCCCAAAGCAAAGAACAGGAAAAAAATGCATAACTGAGGCTAACTACTAAGTTTACGATTATACCCAAATAGGAGGGTGCTACATATACAAGAAATGTAATGCCATGAAGTCTGCTTAAACATCATAAAACAGAAAATATCACACATGAATAACAACTAATTCCAATAGCAAAGATAATAAACCACATGGTCCAGCTGGTTCATTGGTCCAGAATTTGGATGCAAATGGAGAATAATAGCATTGGGTAAAAAAAGATGTAGTGCTTCATGCTGTGACACTGAGCCCAACTAATGAACAATCAAAAGTATCCATTGTGTTATCCAACTGAGCATTGTACAATTATTATACCAAAAGGACAATGGTTTGTCATAGGTTTGGAATAAACCATAGCTCACTCCACAATGTCCCACACCATCCCTAGCAGAGGCAGGTTAGAAGCCGTGTGGGCAATTGGACATTCTCCTGCTATGAAAATGGCACCATTGAGGTAAAATACTTTGTAGCAAAAGAAGCAAACACATATTGTACCAAATTGTACCCCACACTAAAACACTGCTATTATAGCATTGTCTACATGGATGAATGAAAAGGGTTGTCCCCAAAAGAGAAACAGAATTCATTGGTGACCATCACCAGATGCTAGAACACACCTTTCAATTATAAAGTGTCTCTATAAACAGAGAATATAACAAGAAGAATGCCAAAAATGAAAAAAAAGGTAACAAAGCTAGAGGAATTGCAAGCCTAAAAAAGGTATAGTGGGTATAAAAGGAAGCTGAGGAAGGTTACACAGCCTAAATGCAGTGTTTCTAACCATTGTTTTACTTGTCTCAGCATTAATATGATCTGTACCTATTTTTGCCTTTTGCAGATGCAAATCTCTATAACTCTACTAAACAGTGCAATCTGAAGGCAAACTGTCTGGATTAATAGAGTGCTGACCCAACAGATTGTTGCTCATTTTATTTCTCTTTTACACAAAGAAGGACTACTTGCATTAGCAGCACTAGAACTGTAATTGTGGTAGGTGTGCTCTGTTTATAGGCTCCCTGCAGTTGGCGCTGAAGCTGATCATTTGAATAACAGAATGCCAGCTCTTGCTTTCTCTTGATGTCTTAGCATTACTGTTCTTGTTATTTTGATTCTTTGTACTTTTGTTATTTTCTTTCCTAAAGAAAAATGTTTCCCCTTGTTCCTGTATTTTTTCGGAGATCCTGCTTCATGCTGATTTTGGTTAACCAAACCTTTGTTATGTATTTATGCTTCTAATGTTATTTAAGCATTATGGTTTTGAATTGTTAGTTGGCACCATCATTTTTGAGCATTGGTGTCTGTTGGTAATGCTGCATCCTTTGGAAGTACTGCATGTGATGTGAGCGGTGTGACGATATTTAAGCTGGTGCCCTGAGAGATACAGCATCCAGGATTGACAATAAAACCTAAAAAACTATTAGAGAAAATTGAGTGTTAGAGGTTTAGTTTCTGACTTTTGACTAGAATGTGTTTTTTTTTACTTTGATTTTTTGCAAACGGCTTGGCTTCAATGATCATTATTATTTGTTATTCGATTCATTTCAGCTCCTGAGTCCTGATCCCTTGTTCTTGCCTACGTACCTGCTATTAATCTTCAGTCACAGGCAGAACAGTTACGATTTGCCTTTCCTGCTGATGCAAGAGTCAGTTCCATTACAATAGTTTTCCTATCTAATACACAAAGCTGAAATTGTGTTTGCCTGGTATGTTAATCCACACCGTTGAATCTATCTCAGCCATATTTTGCACAGATGCCCCATTTGCACAGGGGAAGACCACAGGCTATGTTTCATTCTCAAAATCTTCCCCTTTATTAAGTTTCACCTGTACTTTATTAGCAAGGTGCCCCTCAGTGGTGGCACAGGTATGCAAAGTTGCTCCCCACAGTAGGGTTAGTCAGTGAAATTCTGGTTAGGGAGAAAAAAAAACTTCCCCTCTAGGGATTTTACTTAGTGACTGCAGGGGTGCTTTATTCCATTTCGGACAGTTCCAGATATCCCTGATATGCTGTAAGGAATCTATAAGGAACCATTACAGAATACATGAATGTGTATTATATTTTTGTCCCAAACTGTAGCTCAATTTTTTTTTTAAATAGTAAAAAATATAATAACATTTCAAAAGAGGCAGAAATGGAAGAATCTCCAATGGAGGTGAATCAAAATTAAGTTGCAATTGAAGTCAGATATATTGTAAGTCTGTAATAGCCAAAATGGTAAAACTCAATGTTTGATTTCATTACATATGTAGTAGTTAGATAGCTAAGGAGAAAAGGAACATAAAAACATAGGTGAGGATATTGGAGAAAATTAACCTCTAGGGGTTGTCACACACGTGCGGATGTGAGGCAACTGAAGGGCTCAAAAAGGGATAATTCCATGCCAGCCCAAGGGGTGGCGGAGTGCACTGATCCGTCCTCTTTTTCATCTCCAGACCAACCACAGGAAATTCCGACTGGACTTGATGACTTCACTTCCAGGTCTGGGCCCGATGACATCACTTCTGGTTCCAGCCCAGGAGATATCACTTCTGCTTCCTGCCAGAATTACATCATTTCCACTGCCCGACTTTAAAATCACTATGTTTTCTCTGTTTGAACCATTCTGCTTTGGATTGATGTCTGTCAAGATCTTTTCATTTATTGAACCAAACACTCATCTTTGGCAGCCTATTTCAAGAATACGGGTGGCTGCCCCCAAACCTTTTCCTGTGTTGCGTGAATCTTTTTACAGTGTTTAGGGGCCAACAGAATCTCAGTCCAACTTGGGGTCACTACAGTTTTTAAATGTAATAAAAGTATTTAATTTTGTCAATGTATGATGAAAAGTACTATAGAATTCAATGCTCTAAGTATCATCACAGCAGCAGTGTCATCCAACATTATCACATTATCAGCATCAAAGGCATTTGTAGAGTACTTTGGACAGATGCATAGAGTGCCACAATAGGACAAACAAAATGAGGCAACAAATAACTGTACCTACATGTAGCCCATATACATTGATGACAAAATGTAATTATTATTAAAAAAAGAAGGCCACATCAGTAAATTATAACCACATTTTTTAGATATTAGTATGTTACAGTTTCCTAGAGTGCAGTGATAACTGACAATTGTCATAGTAGGCAGAATTAAAAAACTAAAGCAATTGCTTCTTTTTTCCTGTTTAATTTTAATATTACTTTAAAGACTTTGTCACATACATTTGTGAATTTGAAATGTGAATTTCCCCTTGGGATTAATAAAGTAGATAGATAGATAGATAGATAGATAGATAGATAGATAGATAGATAGATAGATAGATAGATAGATAGATAGATAGATAGATAGATAGATAGATAGATAGATAGATAGATAGATAGATAGATAGATAGATAGATAGATAGATAGATAGATAGATAGATAGATACTTTATTAATCCCAAGGGGAAATTCACATACTCCAGCAGCAGCATACTGATACAAAAAAAACAATATTAAATTAAAGAGTGATAATAATGCAGGTAAAAACAGACAATAACTTTGAATAATATTAAAGTTTGGGGGAGAAACGATCTCCTCAGTCTTTCAGTGGAGCAGGACAGTGACAGCAGTCTGTCACTGAAGCTGCTCCTCTGTCTAGAGATGACACTGTTTAGTGGATACAGTGGATTTTCCATAATTGACAGGAGCCTGCTCAGCGCCCGTCACTCTGCCACAGATGTAGTATCTATCTATCTATCTATCTATCTATCTATCTATCTATCTATCTATCTATCTATCTATCTATCTATCTATCTATCTATCTATCTATCTATCTATCTATCTATTTGCATGGAAGGCAGCAGTGGGGTCTAGCTAATGCTGAAACGCAGGTACAGGGGGTAATCGTGTGTGTTAATGCCTTTTTTCCCATTTTTACAGGAGCAGTAATACCTAGTCCTCTTCTTTTATGGCTTTAGACCACACCCCCTGATGACCTCACTTCCGCTTTCCCTCTAGATGACCCGCCTCTTCCTTTCCCTCAGCTATAAAAACCCACCAGCTTTGCTCTGCAGTCAGTCCTTGTTGGTGACTCAGTCTCAATAGATTACTCAGCAGAGTACCACACAGCTCTTTTTTCTCACTCCTACAATATTGAATCCTATTGAATCCTACAATATATGGAGTGGAACCACCAAACCTTTTTCTTTGTGTTTGTCTCTCATTACAATCTGTACCCAGCAGGTGCTTCTCATGCATGCTGTTTTCTTTCCTTGTAAAGCTCCTACTTTAGGTTACTCATAATTAAAAATATTTGCATAGAAAACATCCATCCATCCATTTTCCAACCCGCTGAATCCGAACACAGGGTCACGGGGGGTCTGCTGGAGCCAATCCCAGCCAACACAGGGCACAAGGCAGGAACCAATCCTGGGCAGGGTGCCAACCCACCGCAGGACATAGAAAACATTCATTAGATTATTCTACTGTATCAGGCCTTTCAAGACACATTGCAAGAGTATGACATAAGTCACACATATAGAGGCATATACATATACAGAGAGGTATGCATATATTTGTCAACTTCTATATAAAGTACAGTATAGCCTGTAAAGTGAAGTCATTTAATGAAGAGAGAAAGGAAAAAAAAAACTGTTTAAAACAGTCTCTCATCACTACATAATATTTCAAACTCTACACTCTCCTCTTGCATTAACCTAATAATAAGATTTAGATAACATTAGATAATTTTTATTAATCCCATGTGGAAATGCAGATGCATACAGCAGCAGAAACATCAAAAATAAGGATACATGCTCACTGGATAAATAAGAATACCAATCAATCAATCAACAAACAAACAAACAAACAAATACATTTATAGTATGCAGATATTTCAAAATGAACTTAAAAGTCAGGAGGAAGCACTGAGTTGACTAATAGCAGTGGGGAGAAAAGACCCCCAGGGGTGCTATTGGGCACACTGTGGTGGAATAAGCCTGTGGCTAAAAGGGGGTGGAGGGGATTTTTCATGATGGCATACAATTTTGCCACCATCCTCATTTCCACAACAGCTTCCAATGTGTCCAGGGTTGGCCCTGTGATGGCACAGGCTTTCTTGAAAAGTTTGTTCAGGTGTTGTGCTTCTTTTGACCTCAGGTTGCTTCCCTAGGAGACTACAGTGTAGAACAGCGCACTGGCTACTATGGACTGGTAGAACATTTCCAGCAGCTTGCTGCATACATCAAAAGATCTGAGACTCCTTAGGCCGGGTGCTAGTGCTACACAAGCGTTTTACTGTTTATACTTGTGCGCGTACTTTACGTAAATCTGGAAGAATCCACCAGGTGGCAGTGGAAGATATTATCACCGTGAGAACAGGTTCAGCTTCGCTGTGTTGTAAATTGCCTGAAACACCCATTAAATTCTGATGAAACCTTATCGCAATATCTCTGAAAAGGATGTTTAATGATTAAATCCATCAATCCAGGGACGTGTCTATTCCAGCTAGCATTGGGCACGAGGCAGAAACAATCCCTGGACTGGGCATCAGCTCATAGCAAGGTGATTACAAGCACTCACATACACACTAGCGTCATTTTAGTGTAACCAAATCTGCATGTCTTTGGAAGGAAACTGGAGCACACTGTGGAAACCCAGCAAGAAAACATGTGAACTCCAGGTAGGGAACACCAGCGACGTGACTCCCTGCGAGACAGCAGTGCTACCGCTCCGCCACCGTGTCACCCCCATATGTGCAATTATTAACAGTATTCATTATTAAAATGAAATTGATGATTTATCTGTAAAATGTAACATACATACTTTAATGCATTTCATCATGAAAGTGATATCAAGTATAAATCTAAGGATTCTAAATGTGCAGAGAGTTGTAATATCATACATTTAATGTGTTCTGTGTGGTGATCTATTGCTGTTTGCCGCTGCTGTCAAGTCAGGAGGAAGCCCCAGAGGTTCGTAGCGATTAACAACTAGGATGTCGTTTACAATGGTCTGCTTTAATGATAAAGTAAACTACGAGGTTAAAGTGGACATTTTGAGATTAAAGCCAAAATTTCCACTTTAATCACAAAATACACCTTTTCGCCATGTCCTTAATTTTTTTTCTCTGTCGCTCAAATGTAGCTCTGTACATTAAGTTGTTGTTGTGAAGTTGCAACAAAAAAGATGGCAAAAAAAATGGTATGTGAGACTTTTAAAATGTATTGTGTCATTACTTTGGGGAATATGCGACGCTTGAATATCAAAGCACCACGAATGCATTTGTATGTCGCCATTTTGCTTCACCATATCGAACCATTCATCAAACATCAACAAGCCATGGATTACAAGTGACATCAAGGGCCTTTTGAACCAGAAGAAAAGGGCTTTTAAAGACGGTGATCAGCATGAGCTCAAGCGCGTGCAGAAGGAACTCCGAGTCCAGCTCAGGGCGGCGAAGGAGCAGTACAGGAGAAAGCTGGAGCAGAAGTTGCAGAATAACAGCATGAAGGAAGTATGGGATGGGATGAAGATCATCACTGGCTGCAGCTCGAAGCAGGGTACCACCATCGAGAGAGACGTGAAGAGAGCAAACCAAATGAACAACTTCTTTAACAGGTTTGACCACCCTAACCCACTCTCACTCTCACCTCGGAGTACTGCACCCTCCACACATCCTTCTGCTGATACCAGCATAGGAGAGACATCCCCACCCATAATTACAACAGCGCAAGTGAGCAGAGAGCTGAGGAGACTTCGTGCCAGCAAAGCAGCGGGTCCAGATGGAGTATCACCACGACTGCTGAAGGTCTGTGCATCAGAGCTGGGGGGTCCTCTACAGTGCATCTTCAACCTGAGCCTGGAACAGGGGAGAGTCCCGAGGCTTTGAAAAACATCTTGTATCACCCCAGTCCCAAAGGTATCACATCCTAGTGAGCTGAATGACTTTCGGCCTGTTGCTCTGACATCACATGTGATGAAGACCATGGAGAGGCTGCTGCTTCACCACCTTAGGCCACAGGTTCAACACGCCCTTGACCCTCTGCAGTTTGCATATCAGGAGAAGGTGGGAGCGGAGGATGCCATCATCTATTGCTACACCAATCCCTCTCTCACTTGGACAGAGGCAGTGGTGCTGTGAGAATTATGTTTCTAGACTTCTCTAGTGCCTTCAACACAATCCAACCTCTGCTCCTTAGGGACAAGCTGACAGACATGGGATTAGATTCATACCTAGTGGCATGGATCGTGGACTATCTTAAAGACAGACCTCAGTATGTCCGTCTTGGGAACTGCACGTCTGACATTGTGGTCAGCAACACAGGAGCGCCACAAGGGACTGTACTTTCTCCGGTCCTGTTCAGCCTATATACATCGGACTTCCAATACAACTCGGAGTCCTGCCATGTGCAAAAGTTCGCTGATGACACTGCTATCGTGGGCTGCATCAGGAGTGGGCAGGAGGAGGAGTACAGGGACCTAATCAATGACTTTGTTAAATGGTGCGACTCAAACCACCTACAACTGAGCACCAGCAAAACCAAGGAGCTGGTGGTGGATTTTAGGAGGCCCAGACCCCTCATAGACCCCGTGATCATCAGAGGTGACTGTGTGCAGATGGTGCAGACCTATAAATATCTGGGAGTGCAGCTGGATGATAAATTAGACTGGACTGCCAATACTGATGCGCTGTGCAAGAAAGGACAGAGCCGGTTATACTTCCTTAGAAGGCTGGCGTCCTTCAACATCTGCAATAAGATGCTGCAGATGTTCTATCAGACAGTTGTGGCGAGCACCCTCTTCTACGCGGTGGTGTGCTGGGGAGGCAGCATTAAGAGGAAAGACGCCTCACGCCTGGACAAACTGGTGAGGAAGGCAGGCTCTATTGTTGGCATGGAGCTGGACAGTTTAACATCTGTGGCAGAGCGAAGGGCGCTCAGCAGGCTCCTATCAATTATGGAGAATCCACTGCATCCACTAAATAGTATCATCTCCAGACAGAAGAGCAGCTTCAGCGACAGACTGTTGTCACTGTCCTGCTCCACTGACAGATTGAGGAGATCGTTCCTCCCCCAAACTATGCGACTCTTCAATTCCACCCGGGGGGGGGGGGTAAACGTTAACATTTAACATTATACAAAGTTATTGTCTTTTTTTCACCTGCATTATTATCATTCTTTAATTTAATATTATTTATTGTATCAGTATGCTGCTGCTGGAAAATGTGAATTTCCCATTGGGATTAATAAAGTATCTATCTATCTATCTATCTATCTATCTATCTATCTATCTATCTATCTATCTATCTATCTATCTATCTATCTATCTATCTATCTATCTATCTATTTCTGAGGACGTGCTCAGAGGACTCGTCAAATGAACGCTGGGAACACATGGCAGCCATGATGTGGGCGTTCTGAGCGTGAAGTATAAATAAGCCCTTAGGAAGTACATTCTGCTCTGGCCTTTCTTATCCAGTGCCACTGTGTTGTCAGACCAGCTCAGCCCAGGTACCTGTAGCTCTGCACCACTTCCACGTCCTTCCCTGGATAGCGACTGGTCTGAGAATCTTCTTGGCACAGCAGAAGTCCACCACCAGCTCCTTTGTCTTGCTAATGTTGAGTTTCAGGTTGTTGCCCCTGCACCACAAGATGTAGTCCAAAGATTCCATGGTTATTGTATGTTATGTATTATGTACATGCAACTGCATTTTTGTCAAATGTTGCTCCCTTTTTTACTTGTTTTGCAAAGTGACTTGTGATAATACTTAGTATAAGAGGTGCCATAAAGACAAGTATAAATATGTAATATCTTGTGAAATGTGATAATTTAAAAGAAACTGTTATAGAATCGTTTCTAATTCAAATGCATTTTCTTTCAAGTTCTACAGAAGCTTACTATACCGGGGTAGATGATTTTTGTGTGCACTCAGATATTACATCGTCTACTGAAAGTCCTTTCAAGCTAAAATTTCTTCCCACCCAACACTGGCAGTTTATGAGGAAAATTTTGCTCTCTCAGGAGTCTCCAATATTCAATTTGAAAGACTAATTATTGGCAAGATAAGTTTCATGTCCATAGGACGCTGGATCCTCCTGTCTTTATTTTTTAACACTGTGTAATTCAGTATTTCCATAGTTGAAGCTCTGAAAATAATAATCATATTTTCCTGCATGTTGTAATCTTGTTAGCAGTACTATAATAAAACATAATTCATGCTACCCTTTAACGTTTTCTCAGACTCCATAGCTTTTCATCTAAATTGAAATGCTAAATACACATCTGTGATTACATAAATGACATGGTGAATATGGCGGTAAAAACACTGCTAATAAAAAGCTGGCAAGATGAAAAACATTTGGACTAAATTCTCATTTTCAATAGAAAATCACAGGAACACAATCTATAAAGAGCACCTCTGTATTATTATAGTGATTTGATTTAAGTATAAAATTGCATGCTATTGATGACCTCCATTTCAAAAGAACACAGTACCAGTGCTCTACAGCAAGATATATTCTTTACAGTTTCATGCCATATTTATATTTGACCCAAAATAGTGGTGGTTTTATTAAAATTACATAAATATGTGAGATGTTAGTGGCAAATGCAAGTTGCACACATACTTAAAAAGATGATATTAGATGTCAATCTAGCACTTGTCTGGCCTGCAGCTTCTGAGCTCAGTATGCCTCACTTGCTGCACTACTGAATAAGCCCTTTATCTGCATGTATACTCCACATATACATACAGATTACTTATTTATTTGGCTGCTTTAACTTTATTATTGTCTTTTTTCAACCTGCACAATTCACATTAAATCTTTGAAAAGTTGGATCCCACATCACAGTTTTGGACAATATCCCTCCATCTTTACAGCAGCAAACAAACATAACACTTTAGCATCTTGAAGATTGAGTGAGGAAAACAATAGAATCCACAAAAAAAAATCCCTGCAGACAGAGAGGATGAAAAAACTCCACATAGATAACTACAAAGAGTGAGATCCACATTTGGTGTTGGATTTGTAAGGCAGCACTGGTAAATATGGTACCACCATGGACACCATCCAAAAATGAATGTGTGAAAAAAGTTCAATAGTATTGGAACAGCAACTGAATTGTTAGTCTTAATATTGTGTTTGTCTGGGGAACAAAAAAGAAAAAAAATGTTTTATGACCAGTGTTGTATGAAAAAACATATGTATATATATATATATATATATATATATATATATATATATATATATATATATATATATATATATATATAATATGTATATTTTAAGACATTTCAGATTGTGCCTTTGAAACACAACTATAGACATGGGAGGACTTGATTTATTTAGTACAGCTTGTCATGTTTCATTACCTATTTATGATCCTCTCACAGATATTGCAACTTTGTTAATTTTTATATGTTATAAACAAGTCTACATCGCTGAGCTTGTTCATAATAGAAGATATGTCTCTTCCAATTGTTAAGTCAGATAATAAAAGCAATCTTACATGCAAAGGCAACACAATAACTGCTATTAGAAACTGCTGCACTAAGATGACAAGCAGCTTGCAGTCATGTTTTAAAGATTTTCACTAACTTCCGACACATGATAATAAATATTGATAGTGATTTCAACAGAAATCGTGTCCAGTCTCTGACACATGTGTCTAAATGTACATTTTTTACCGAACTTTTTTGCAGAAGTTCACATTTTGGGTTAAAATGGTTTTAATCAAAAAAACTGTAACAAGCAAACATAGAAACCAGAATACAGTGGTTAGAATCTCATTATTTGCTACTAAGTGTCAAGTATGAGAATTTGTCTTTGCATATGTGGAAACTCCTCAACAGCATGTATCACATAGGTACAAAAAGACCATTAACATTACAAATATTCAGCAGTCATGTTGGGTAATCTGCCGAACACATGGACATGGGTATGTTGGAAATGCAAATGTATTCACACCTTACAAACAAAATAGATAGATAGATAGATAGATAGATAGATAGATAGATAGATAGATAGATAGATAGATAGATAGATAGATAGATAGATAGATAGATAGATAGATAGATAGATAGATAGATAGAACTATATTTGTCCCCAGGTGGAAATCTGGCTTTTTATAGAAGCTCTTTAAATAAATAGATACATAAATAGATAGAGAAGTAAGTAAATAAATACATAAATATACACACACACACTTTGTTCTCAACACACACCGGAATGACTATAAAGCAAGAAAATT
The DNA here is from genome assembly GCF_900747795.2 of Erpetoichthys calabaricus. Classification (NCBI taxonomy): domain Eukaryota; kingdom Metazoa; phylum Chordata; class Cladistia; order Polypteriformes; family Polypteridae; genus Erpetoichthys; species Erpetoichthys calabaricus. The sequence goes on from NC_041410.2 coordinate 37,034,945, forward strand.
CAAAAGAAAGAAATGTTTTGAGTTGCATGTCACAGTCAGAGTGAGGCATTATGCAGACACATTGCGGTTGGTATAAAGGAGCCCCAGTAGTGTTTCTTGACACACTTCTACTGAATGATTCGTAGGCTAAATGTCCTCAGTGTTAGTGTGTTAGAGAGAGGATGTGCAGGATTGTTCATAATGGGAATCAGTTTTGTTTTAATTCCCTCCTTTGCTACAACGTCCGGGGGTCTAGATTGCATTCTATAACTTAGCTTGACCTTTTATTTAGCTTGCTGATTTGGTCTTCATCTCCTGAAGTGATGTTATCAGCCCAACACACCACAGCATAGAAAATCTCACTGGCCATCACAGAGTTATAGAAGAGTGAACACTAAAGGAACAGAGGATAAAGAGCCTGCTCTGCCCCTTCTTATACAGTTCCTCTATATTCTGAGACCATTTAAACCTTAATGTAGACCTCCAAATACTTGGACGAGTGGATGACTTCTACATCCACTCCTAGAATACTGACCAGACATAGAGGCTTAAAGGTGTGGTGAAAGTCAATAACAAGTTCCTTGGTGTTGCTGATGTTAAGTAGCAGACAATTCTCTTTGCACCAAGAAACAAACTTTTCCACCTGGCTCCTCTCCTCTGCCTCATCGCTTTTATCAATACTCCCCATACGTGCACAATCATCGGAGAATTTCTGCAAGTGACATGACCTGCTGTTACTTTTATAGTCTGATGTGTGCAGAGTGAACAGAAAAGGAGACAGGATTGTTCTATGTGGAGCAGTGTAGATGTACAGGACATACAGATATTATAGTATATACCAGGCATGTCAAACTCGCAGCCCGCAACAGAAATCTGTGCGGCCCGCATGACAGATCCTAGTTAGCACTGAACTTGTACAAAATGATTACTATTGTTTGTGATTGAATCATTCTGCATCTTCGGTGTTACTTATTGACTTTTCTTACTTCTGCCTTCTGACAAAAGCGCGTTTTCACATGGCATTACGGTACCGGAAACGTCATCTGCTAGTATAGGCACGAGCCTTGGCCAAAGTTAATGAGCCGCAGCGTCACAACTGAAGTGCTAGGCTGCAACAGGGGTGGCCTTAGGCATGTGCTAACTGTGCACCTGCACAGTGCCGCCAAATCCCAGGGTCCGCCACGCCAATATATATTGAATATAAAACAGAAAGAGAAAATAACGACACAGCTGACAGCAACGTGGCCGAAAAACATTCTGTTTCTTGTTAATTAGTACGCTGTATTTACAAATGTCGCTCGAGTCGGAGCAGTAAGCTATATGTAGTATTATAATGTTTTGCCATAATGAGAATATCATGGGCTGCCACTTGGTTTTCAAGTTACGGACACGCGTATATAGAAGTGTGTCATGAGCACGAGGCGGCTATGCAGTGTCCGCAACACTATCATAAGATACCATATTGACATTGCCAGACGAAGGGGCCACCGATTCTTTCTCTGCCCAGGGCCGCCACGAGCCTAGAGCCGCCCCTGGCAGGCTACACTACTGGCTGGGCTGCTGAGACTGACCACTGGGCAGAACTGACCATCACGAGTAGTAATAGCTCGCATATTTTCACGTTTTTTGCTCTAGTTTCATGTCATTTTGTGATAGTATTGTAACGAACAGTTAGTGCAGACCACAGCTGAAGATCTGAAGTGGATGCGAGAAGTTGGTGAGTTGTTTATTAACATATTTTTGTGATTTTGAGTTTGTATAATTATTGTAGGTCAGGTGGCTTTTTGCATATCGGCTTATTTTACAATATAAACTTTGAAGTAAACTTAGTAAAGTAAAATTTGATTTTTGGAGGATTTGTTTTCCAACTTGAATTACTGAGCAATGAATTCAGTGAGCATTTTCGTGATGTCAGTTCACACAAACAGGGCATTGCGCTGTTCTCTTACAACGTTGAGAATGCGCCTGAGAATATCCAAATAGAATTGATCAAAGTGCTGTCAGATTCTATTCTGAAGGCAAAATACAACGAAGTTGGTGTGCCAGGCTTGTATGCTTACCTGCCACCCTCGTATGTGCAGATCCGTAAGTTGGCATCGAGAGTACTGTCTATGTTCGGAAGCACTTACCATTGTGAGCAATTGTTTTTGTTAATGAAAGCTACTAAAACTCCACATCGCTCAAGACTTACCATCGAGCACCTTTCATCCCTCATAAAAGTTGCAGAGGCACAAGATTTCAAGCCTGATATTGACGAACTGGTTACTAACAAGAGATGCCAAGTGTCGGGACAAAAGAAATAAATCTCACACTGTAAGGCTCCTATATAAGCAATGAATATAATATAATGACTATCAATCATCAAGACACTATATAAAAGCAGTCGGGATTGTCCGTCCCGTGAGTGCAAAGCGTAGCGGTATTCCGCTTATCACAGATTTACTACTTGTGGCTTGCGGTACGAAGTGACGCGATGTGAGCAGAGTTCTGGTGCTCCCATCGTTCCTTTGCTTTTGTGCGCGATGCGCTGGAAAAATAGACAAAATTATGTCTCTGGAAATAATTAATGTTGATGGAGTGCAAATGCCTCACCACGTAGTAAATATCAGGGGAGATGGTGCTTGCTTATTCTCATCTATAGCTTATTTAGTGCATGAAACTCCTTCTTTAGCGGTACAGATTCGGGCTGACATTGTATGACATGTTTTAAGTAATTGGTCAATGTTTCAGCCATTTACAATGATGCCGTCAGGAATCTCTTATAGGCCTACAAATGAGCTTCAGTATCTCACTGAAATGTCAAAGTCTCAAACTTATGGTACCATTTCTGAGCTAATGGCAGCGGGAGAGTTGTTCCCCAATGAGTTTCAAGTATATTATTACGGAGTCCTACACTCCAAGTTTGGACAGGCACTCGAGGGGATAAAAAAAACTTATGAAGTTATGAATGGGCACTTTGATGTTCTCATTCCCTACACTTACATGCCTGATGTACACATGGAGCGCACACAAATTAAGGATAAATGTCGGTCGCCTTAAAAGGAGGGTGAGCCTAGTAATATAATAAGGACCTAGCTAAGAGGTTAAGACTCTAATTCTACACTGTTGTATGGAGACTGCATGGAAATAAATTGCTTTTCTTTAAACTTTAAACTTTATGTGTTACATTTTTAAAAGTTTTCAGTATTGGAAAGAATGCTACAGTAACTTTGTATAATAGTATAATAGTATTTGTTACAGTACGGCCCGCTGACGCACGTATGGCAGTCGAAGCGGCCCACCAATGGTAGTGAGTTTGACATGCCTGGTATATACAACACACAAGGTAAAGTCAAACCATGTGTGAAGTATACTCTGAGAACTAAGGTGCAGCTATTAAACATGTTTGAAAGACAGAGCAGTTCCTAGCTGCAAATCAAGATTATGAGACAGTTTGGACAGCAATAACAGTTCGATGTTTTTTAGCTGAAATGAGAAGTTGTGGGTGAATGTTGGATTGAGTAGGGATGTGGCTTTGTGAAAGGAACTGTTTAGGTGTCTGTTGATTTTGACTTTGACTCCCTTTAAGAGTTTAGCAGAGGAAAATGTTGGGGAATGTTTCTTATAAATAACAGTTGAGATTACTACTGTAGTAACAATGGATGTCCTTTATTACAACCAATCTAGTGGAACCTCGCCATGGAAACAACTCATTTTGCTATGACCACACTGAAGGAATATGGGAGAGCTTTAGATAATGAAATCTACAGTGATTTACATAACATAACTGTAAAATACACGCTTTACACCAATCAGGATAAGGAGAACAGTATAGCGAATATAACACCCTATGTTTTGTAAAGATCAAAAGGTACCAAATACCTAGATAGATTAAAAATCTTTGGCAAAATCTCTTATCATTAAATGGGTACTTTTTAAATATCAATACTACAGGTAATAAAAAAACAATCAAATATTTTGTGATCGGATCATCTGCATGGTGAACTTTCACCATAAGGGGACACACAGAGTCTTGGATACACAGAAGATTTTGAACTGTAGTAACTAAGAGACCTGCAGCAATAATGGATCCCACAATTCAGTTCTCTGAAGAGAGAGATAAGGGCCATCTTAACAGCAGTGCACTGGGGCCCCTACCTACTCAATGACTCAACAAGTCACAACATACATAGATTAGCATGGGGTCCCTTTGCTCATGGGGCCCCCAGGGAAATGCCCAGCATGCCCATGTGTTAAGACGGCCGTGATGGAGAAGGATGGAAAGTCGTTTTCTCTGCACATTTTGTGCTGTAGCAAAGCCAAATCAAAGATAATTGAGGAAGTGATTACACTTTTAATTATCTTCTTCTTATATAGTATACCGTGGCTGTTCATTTGTCTGGCCAGGATTTTAAATCACCTGTAGCTCACAAACCGTTTGAATTATTGACCTGAAATTTGGTACACATATACTACGTGACCCCTACTGTCCACTTTCGAGGTGATGATTGACCTCCAAGGTTATTCCTCTTTTTATTTTTATTTTATTTTATTGTACAATCAATTCTCTGCAGTGGCCAGCAGGGCGGACGTATGTGCGCCATTGTCATTCCCTACCACCTTCATCGTCACTTCCCCTTCCTCTTCATATCTTAAATCATTCTTGAGGCAGATTGAAGACTTAAGTTGCAGCTTAAGTGAAAAATTAAGGAAAACGTACTAAGTAATTGCAACACAAACACTGACTTAATCAGTTTTAACGTGAAAAGATGCGAAAAGAAGAGAAGAAGTAGGCCGCTAGGGTGGAGAAAAGAAGAGCTGCTCAGAAAGCAGCAAGCACATCAACCTCTGGACAAACGAATGCTAAACATACAGAGAAAGAGTATGAAAACTAGGAATGTTCAAGTCAAGTGTATTCACTGCACGTTATCGTGCAGTGCGCCGTTACTGGTAGTTTTAAAATACTGTGTCAGGACTAAATGTGCAATGGCAAACTTTTAGAACAGTGTCAAAAAGTACATGCAATACATTGGTTTCTTTGTAATGGAAGGTTTTCATCCCTGTGGTTGGAGAGTGTTGGAGATGATAGAACCCAATAATGAAAAGGACTGCATCATGTTCACAGTATTGCCCTTGAATACCATGGGAAGGGTACATTTCCACATTTTTTCGGCTGTGATGAGATCCAGATTGTTAGGGACACACTATGCTGTGAGGCAATTGATTTTTCTTCTGTACTATGTCTCATTGCCATTTGGGATTAGTCCTATAAGGGTGGTGTCATCTGTAATTTAACCACAGGGTTGCAAGAAGTGCAGTCATTGGTGTACTTGGAGTACAGTAGAGTAGAGAAGAAGAGAGAGCACACAGTCTTGAGGTGGACCTGTGCTGGTAGTTTGGAAGTCTGAAAAGTAGGGGTCCTCTGGAACATAATGCTTGACTTTAGTCAGAAAGGTGAAGAACCATTTGCAAATAGACTGACTGATATTCTTTTCTGAGAGTTAGGTTGTCAGTGCAGTAAATCAATCATGCTTGTTTTCAAAAGTGATCTTAAATCCACAGATGGAATTTTAATGTACTTGCATCCTTGATTCAGATGTTGCAGAACAAGCTATAGACCCATATTCATTACATCATCCACCGATTTACCGAACGTGTATTCAAACTGCAGCACATCAAAGGTGTATAGCATTGACACGTTTCAGGTACTTCAAAATCAAGTGTTCAAATGTTTTCACTACCACTGATGTGACAGTTGCAGATATACAATCATTGAAGCAGGATATATTGTTCTTTTTTTGAAACAGAGACAATAACAGATGATTTGAAGCATCCCAGCACTGTGCTCTGGAACACGAACTGCTTGAAGGTATCTGGAGCTAGTTGGCTAGCACAGTGGTTCTGCGTTGCTGGATGTACATGGTCCAGATTAGCTTTTTGAATAGTTATAGGACCTCCCTGGGATGGGCACAAAAAGGTGGCTTCAAAGGCTTGAGCCATTAACCCTTTCCCCTCATGAATTCAAGTGCCTATTTTTTCCAGCCAGAATGTGTGCCTTCTTTTCATTGCAAGAAACAGAGAAAAGGCAGTGATAAGCAACACTCCTTAATAAACCTAGGAATGCTGCATTTCACTATCCTGTATGGAAATAAAATATTGTCCATTATGATTATTGCAATTAATTTCATATAAAAAGCCTCAGTAAATATTTGTGTCTTGGTAGTATGGTTTTATTTAAAGTCATAACATTGAAAGTAACTGTAATGTCTTTGTATAAGCTGCACATATTCAGTCTGTTATGACGACAGCTTTCTAGGTTGTTACAGTTATCAGTTGCACTGCTCTTTCAAAAACTATTATACAGTGAACTCAGAAAGTATTCAGACCACTTCAATATTATCATATTTTACTATGTTATAGCCTTGTGCTGAAATCAATTAATTTTTTCCTCACATTAAGCACCACTTAATACCCCAGAATGACAAAGCATAAACAGAATTTTAGGAATTTTTGTAAAATTATTAAGAATAAAAAACTGAAATATCACAAGCATTCAGAAGCTTTATTTCAGTACATTGGTAGCGTTTAAGGCCCAGAGTCTTTTTAGATATGGCACAACAACAGTTTCCTCCCACAGTCCAAAGACATGCAGGTTAGGTGGACTGGTGATTCTAAACTGGCCCTAGTGTGTGGTTTGTGTATGTCCTGCGGTGGGTTGGCATCCTGCCTGGGATTGGTTCCTGCCTTGTGCCCTGTGTTGGCTGAGATTGGCTCCAGCAGACCCCCGTGACCCTGTGTTCGGATTTAGCGGGTTGGATAATGGATGGATGGATGTTTTTATCACAATTTCACTTGTTACTATGTCACTCATTAGTGCCATTATTTAATTTCTAACGTTATGAGATTGTAAGTGATATTATGTGAAATAATTGTTCAAAAAGCACTAGCAAGTTCCTTATTTTGCCCAAGTGTAAGATATGACATTGCCAAAAATCACACTATCCATCTTATCCACTGTATTAACAGGTCCTTAGAAAGGCAACCTGTTGGGGGCCAAAAAGTGAAAAATGTCAGTAACTAAAGGCAGACAGATACATACTGCATGTACAGTATGACTTCTTGTGAACTGTGCAGAATGAACCAACGTTTGCAAGGCTTGTTTCTTTTTCTTTCCAAATCACCATGCACCTCAAATGTTTTTTCCAGAATGCATGTTGTAGTAGTCCCTTGTTGCATTCAGCCAGTTGTTTCAGCCAATCTGGGTGAATAATGATACAGCATTAACACTACTAAAGCTTCAGCATTTATAGCAAAAAACTGCATCTACCTTACAGGAATATTCCTGCCATTCTCTATTTTTAACAGCAGCTATTCCGAATGACCTTCTTTTCCCAAAGTACAGACAGGCAGTGTATTTATCCAGATATTTGGCAAGATCATCTGGCAGTTGCAGAAGTAGAAAAGGCATTGATGCTTGCAAAATCCTCTGAGGTGTTGGTTGTCACTGTGATAAAAGAAATGGTCTGCGTGGCTGAAGCTCCAATGTCCCTACCATCACCACCTTTAATAGGCGTCAACACAGTAATGCTTGAGCTGTGTTTATGAATGGGCTTCCCTGTGTGCTTCTCCTGCTCAGGATTTTGTGTAGCTGAGGACTGGTCCCTGTGAAACAATGTTCTAATTTTCATTAGTTACTGACTCAGAGGCAACAATATGACTGGGAAATGTATCATTTTTTCTTTTTCTTAATGATTTTCACTGAAGAGTCAGTGGTCCTCAAGTTATTGGTGTACAAAGAATAAAGTATGGGAGAAAGTACATAGACTCTGTACTTGTATTAATATGGAGAGAGTGGTACCACAAAAGAGTAGCGCTGCTTAGTCGCAGTAAGGAGACCTGGGTTCGCTTCCCGAGTACTCCCTGTGTGGAGTTTGCATGTTCTCCCCGTGTCTGCGTGGGTTTCCTCTGGGCGCTTCGGTTTCCTCCCACAGTCCAAAGACATACAGGTTAGGGGCATTGGTGATTCTAAATTGTCCCTAGTATGTGCTTGGTGTGTGGGTGTGTGTGTGTGCGCCCTGCGGTTGGCTGGCGCCCTGCCCGGGGTTTGTTTCCTGCCTTGTGCCCTGTGTTGGCTGGGATTGGCTCCAGCAGACCCCCGTGACCCTGTAGTTAGGATATAGCCGGTTGAATAATGGATGGATGGATGGTACCACAAAAGAGAAGTAAAGAGGAAGTTTTTTTACAGACTTTAAATTGATTTTATCTATGGCAGAGTGAACTTGCTGGGAATACATCAAGGAGGCCATGCGGTAGGAGGTGCAGGGCCCCAATGGGAATACAACAGAGCAGGACAGGACATGGGACTAGCCATCGTAAGCTGGTAAAATTTGTTGCCTGAGACCTGAGTTCTGATGAAATACTATGCAATTAATCTGTGTATGTCTTCACACTCAATATGACTGAATGTCAGTTTTGTTTTTTGGGTGCCTTGGATGTTAATAAAAGGACTTTGAGCAAGATAGATGATTTGCGTCATGCATAAGTATGTCTATCATGGCATGAATTTAATTATTACAGGTTAAGATGTTTACACTAGTATTATCATTTACCTTTTTACCTCATTCAACCCTATTGTTTTTATCACAGCTTTTACAAAAACAACGCCTTGTCGATTTTTCTAAGAATGTTTTTATTTTACGCAGAATCCAAATGAAAATGTTTGTAAGATACTGACATACACTGGTGATGGCATTTTTTATTTTAAAATGAATGTTTTCAAAGAGTAATTTGTTATCTAAATAACAACAAAAAGTAATTTAATAGCAATAGTCTAATTATATATCTCATTCCAAGCGCTGAATGACAGGACAAAATGTTCAATACTTTCATTTTAATTCTAAGAGAGGAGTAAATGCTAGGCATTCTGATAATGTGCTTTTTTGTGTTGAGTGTTGTAGAATGGTGTACTGGTAGCACAGCTGCCCCTTCTTATATTCAGATCACACACTGTGTATGTTGCCTCTAATCAGAGGACCGATGGTGGTTGGCACTGGGGGGTTTGCAGACCATTGTGATTTAGGAGTTATTTTGGACAGAGAATTGGATTCCATGATTTTGTTGCTCGGTTTACTTGACTTGAGTCAGATAACCCTTCCCATAAACATATGTGGTAGAAATTTCATATCTTATTAAAGAAAGAAACGTCCCCTAACAGGACAAATCAGTTATCAGGCTGGAGAAAGCTGTTCATTGTATCTTTTATTTACTCCTCGGCAAAATGCCTTAGAGGGAGCACTCTTCAAAAGCAGTCCGTTAAGAATGATCAGAGAAACAAAGAATTGAGATTTATTTTATAAACTATTGAATTTACATACAGTGTCAATCACCCAAATGACATATAAAATAAAAGTCTATTATATTATATTCTGGTTCTTATTATACCTTTAAGTTGAGCCACCACCCTTGAAATTTTTGTGTACGTAACAACTGTCCATTCTGGTTCTTTACAGGATATCTGCCGATTTCTTAGTCATCTTTCAGTACATTGTGTTGTTCACTTGATCTGGTTTACTGATGTGCCTACAATGGTTTCTGACATTTATTAACCCTTTATGCTATTTCTGTAAAATGAATGTTACCCTAAAATTATTCGTCCACACATAATCTTCACTATAGTGTAACCAGGTTTATTGTGTAACATCACTGAAGTGTAGTGCAAAGCGACAACTTCCTAAACAGAGCGGAGCACTGGAGTACTGCAGCTTGAGTCTATTGGGGTTGTAGCTTTTTCATGAATCATCAAATTAACATTGTTGACAGTCACATTAGTTTTCCGTTAATGAGTAGAGAGAGCTTTAAGTCAACATGAGTGCAGTAAAGAAAAGAAAAATGAAAATGAAAGCATGAAGAAGCAGCCTGTGTTGGACTTGCAGTGTGTTTAGAAATCTAAATGTGTCTAATTTCCATTAAGCTAGGTAACAGTACACTACATTAATGCTAACAGTTTACTGGAGTAACAATGGAGTAAGAGAGCGATAGAGACAGAGAGGGTGGGAGCATGCAGTGATACAGTGAGTCGCCAGAGTCACCATATGACAAACCACTTCAGGATCCCAAATGAGGACCCAAATGTAGTTGTACAATGGAGTAACATTACGTGTACTAGTTTTGATGTTGAGTGTTTAACAGATATTATCTGATGTTAGACTACCCAGCAGACACATGGCTGTGGATTATTCATTACAGCCATATAGAGCTCAGGACCTCTATACATTGGTAAAAGCTGCTAACTTTAGTCAACATATTAAGTGCTCTGAGTGTTGTTGAACTGGGGACATGTTTGTAAAGCACCAGGCAAGCAACTTTGACATACAGAAAGAACAATTAGCTCAGATTAACTTCGATTAATTTTATTGTTAGCTAAAATGACTGATTCATTTAATACGTTAATGCTATCTGATGTCATTGGAAGGATCAGATAAAGTTTAGATAAATTCATATGTGTAGGTTATATATTCACATATTTATTTTTTAAATATTTAAATACAATGCCTTTACTACATTAAGTAAATGTATTAAGCATGTTCAGTAGTAGTATTAGTAGTTTTAATTTTATTATTATTATTATTACAGTATTTTATCTATTAGTAGTACTAGTTGTATTTTATATTATTATCTTTACTATTATTAGTACTAGTAGTAACTGTAGTTGTAGTATTAAAACTTTTTCTATTGCTGTATCACATGTCGTAATTCCTATTCTCTGTATAACAAAGAGTAAAAGCACATTGATACCCTGGACCATTATTATTACTTCTATCAATTTAACATTACCTTACCATAGCAGCGCTACGTGACCTATGAACTTCAATTCCTGGCAGCAGTGGCGTAGCTCGAGTTCGTGCCACTCAGGGCGGGGCAGTGCTTCAATTTGCCGCCCCCCAACATATCTGAATATATTAACCTATTTAAATAAAAAATTAAAATGACGTATAGAGAAAATTTAAGATAAATTTTGCATAGATAAATTCATATATAGAGAAATGGCAATCATTTTTCACATATAATTATTTATAAGCATCAACTAGACAAGAATATAGTATAGACGCACTGATAAGCCGTGTTCTAATTATTAGTTTAATATAATTACACTGCGAAAACCATAACCAGTGTAGTGTACAAGTGATAGGTGGGGATGTTTTCTGCACAGAGCAAGAATGTATTCGGATTGATAACGAAATGAAATTATAAAGTAAATTAGTTTTTTATCTTCCTAGAAATTATTATCAATGTAATGTTAATGTTTATTTTTGTTATTGGCTCATAGATTTCAACTACTGTGTCTGATACCGTCACAGAAGGACAGTGTGAAAATTATTTTTGAAGCATTTGTGGATAAAAATCAGAGAATTTAACTTTTTTCATTCTTGAGTGATATTTTTCCGAACCCTGCTGCTTACATACGAATTGTACTGAGTCTTTTGGCCAATAATGCCGCCCCCAAAAATGTGCCGACCGAGCCAGACGGCCCCCTCCGCCCGCCCCTAGATACGCCACTGCCCGGCAGGCCCTGCTGTGGCTCTGATTGGACATTTGAGAAGAGCGTGGGAGCTGCTGGGGAGAAGATCGGCCAGCAGGAGCTTTTAAAAGGAAAGCTCTATGGGAGATCTGTTGTTTGTGTCTGAGTTCACCCGTCTGTCATGTCAGCAAAACCATCACCTATATCTTTATCCTGGATCATCGCACCTGTATGGATGTATGGACAGTTTTGTGCTTGTCTGTCATGTGAGTAGTGAGTCGGATTTATCATCGTGCTTCGTTGGAGGGAACCTGTTACCTGTGGTTCATCATGGATTACTGTTCCTGTCTGGATATATTGCCTTTCTCGTTCCCACCTGTTCTTGTGAGTTGTGGATTGGAAACATCTGGTGCCAACCTTATCACTACATGGGGTATTACAGTGCCACAGTATTAGTGGCTGGTCTAAAGCTAATGAAGAATCTTGGCCAGAGCTAACTAGTAGGACATTTGATGTGGCTAATAAATCACATATCTGATTCTTGTCTTGGTTGGATGTTGGCAAAATTAAAAAATCTCTGCATCTTGGGGATCTCATTTTTTTGTCCCTGATCCTTTGAAATGTGCTGTAAACTGAATTTCTGTCAATGTCTTTTAAACAGTAAAAACCAGAGCATCTGATACAGTGGCAAATCAGCATTATTTTCAATCTTCAAATAAACCTGAATAATCCATAACCCCAGATATAGGACATATTTAAAAAAAAAGACCAATTGGAAATACGTTTTTTTAATTTATTTGAAATTAAATACTGCTGCATTATTTAGTATCCATGGTCTGAAACACAAATCAAATTACAAATTACATCACAAGTAGAATAAAATGGCAGAAGAATACAAGCCAAGGATCATCCCTGACTCATTCGGGGACCCCTGGGTTTCCACTCAGGTAAGCTGGTAAATTACATCACCTGTGTATATATGATCTTGCTCTTCATTTTGCAGTTTATGCCTGTTTGCCTTACAACAACCTGAAGTTATGGGAAATCTGTAGGATAAAATGTAGTAAAACTATGAACAGCAAAAGTAGACTTGCTTGACTGAAGTGTAGAATTTCTGATATTGTTCATCCATCCATTTTCCAACCCGCTGAATCCGAACACAGGGTCACAGGGGTCTGCTGGAGCCAATCCCAGCCAACACAGGGCACAAGGCAAGAACCAATCCCGGGCAGGGCGCCAACCCACCGCTGGACACACACAAACACACCCACACGCCAAGCACACAGTAGGGCCAATTTAGGATTGCCAATGCACCGAACCTGCATGTCTTTGGACTGTGGGAGGAAACCGGAGCACCCAGAGGAAACCCACACAGACACGGAGAGAACATGCAAACTCCACGAAGAGAGGACACAGGAAGTGAACCTGAGTCTCCTAACTGCGAGGCAGTAGCACTACCACTGCGCCAGTGTGCTGCCCATTTCTGATATTGCTTCAATGCAAAATCACTTATTTCAATAATGCAATTATTCTCTGCCATTTTGGGGGTAGTAGTACCTATCTATATCCCTATCTATCCATCTCTCTGTCTGACATTCTCTAAAGCAGCTGCAAGACATACCGGCAAAATAGAATGCTAGGCATAAGCATATTTAGAAGTGTGAATTCAGTATTTTTATAAAATTCACTAACTTTTATATTAACAGAAGCTATGTGGAATGTGGAAGACAAAACACAAAAGGCAGAAGGAAATATTCAGCAAACATGCACAAGATAAAAAAATCCATACAAAACAAATTCAGGACAGAAAGGAGACAAACTTTCTTCCACATGACACAAGTGGAAAGATTCCAGGATTTGCCCTAATTAAATATACACACCCAGTTAACCTGAGAGTGTCTGATAATATGGTTATAGTGTGGCTATCAGCACACAAAGGGTGAAGAGCAGACACTAAAATGGATACCATCTTCCCTTCTGCAATATGGTTTGAAGTGTTACACTTTTTACTGTGCTGTAGCAGGAATCCTAACCAAGAAGAAAACTTTGTTCTAGAATAAAATACCACTACTTCAACCCCAAACATAAAGCCCTAAAAAGGTATTGTATTGCACACTGCATGAAAGTTTTAAAAATATATGGCCGTGTTTCATATAGTGTTTTTTTTACTCCTTGAAACATTGTGTCTGCTATTTTTTTCAAATTATTAACATTGCTTGTTCCTCTAGGAAAACACACTTTAACTTAAGTTGACTTGTTGTATGACTTGTTTGAATGTCTGAATGAAAGCAGATAACCCAACCTGCCATGAGACCCACTGTGTTGAATCCTCTAAGAAAAAGCTTTAAAAGAAAATAATAAATAAAGAAGTGATTGAGGACATTTATGGAGGCAGAATGCCCAGGAGAGGCTGAGCAGTCCTTTGACCTGGAACCCCTACACATTTTCTTTTTCTTTCCACCCTGGCCAACTGACCTTATCATCGGATTGTCATTTACAGACTTGAAAAAACAATTTTATGTTTAAGGACTCTGTTGCTCTTAATTATATATCTATCTCATGTAAGTGTGCTTTATTTATTTTTTGAATACTATTTATGCATTACTTGTCTTATCTAATTGTAATTTCTTTGCATTTCTTTGACATCTTGTAAAGCTACATTGTTTGTATGAAAATGTGCTTTGGAAATAAGTGTTGTTGTTGAGGTTGACTAGTTTACAAGAGTAATTGCAGAAATACCAGTATTTCATCATGTTGTATAAAAAAATACAACTGTTTTCATTATATAAATTTACAGAGTCATTTATTATATATTGGGTACATGCCTTTAACCAAAGTGATTTGCAATCATAAAATACATTACTTGTATAGGTTTAATTTTTTTTTTACAATTGGAGCATAGGCATATTTGCTGTACTTGCTCAAGATAAAATAGTAAGTTACAGGGAGAATCTGATCCAGTCTATATGTGATTTAAAATCCAGTGTGTTTACAGCAATTTGGCCATTTTACAACCACAAGAAAACACAAATATTTTGCTATTGTACTTGAGAAATGCACATTTTATCAAGTTGCTGGCTGCCTTACTCAGATTAATCTTCTATTCATCAATTTTCAGACTTGTTTTTTTATTACAGTTTAAACGGTGGTCTATGCTGACACTAGCAGAAGACAGTAAAGAACAAAACAACTCAAAAAATGGGAAAGAAGTTTAGAGACACGGTAGCCTTCTTATATAACCTTCATCAGATGTGTTGCTGTAAGGGAAAAAAACAACGTACGTTTATTGAAAGAAAAGGATGAAAGAAAGCCAGGAAAAATGAGTGAAAGAATAAAGAGGGTGTGAAAAGCAGCTACTAGAGATGATGAGCAAAGAGATTAAAAGGTTGTCAGTCATTAGTGCTACAAAAATGTGTAATAAAAATATAAGGATGACCTTAGATTTCTCAGATTTTTTTTTATTCGCTTTGAAAGGTGTCTTCAAAACCCTGTGAAAGAATTCAAATAGATGGATCAGGATGGCTATGATTAGGGAAGTGAAATGGTATAGAATACACTGAGAAAGATCTTTCATCTTAACAGCTCCAACATGCTTCCTGATATGATCTGCAAGCCATTCTCCTGTTTCACTTGTGTAGCCTACTAAACACACTGTGCAACAACTTTAGTAGATGTTGTTTTTTGATCTGGCAGTGCATTGACTGAAAATGGTAGTCAGTAGTGATGAGGGAACCCTACTGGATTTGCTTAGCCTTCAGTTTGGTGAAATTGTGGAAATGTTCGGGAACTTCACCAAACATGTTTAAATGCATTAAAGTCAATGTAGAAGGAGAAACTGAAATAGTCTTCAGTGGATTATAAGGATGCAATAGTCATTTAAGTGTGCCTGAGGGTTATGGAAGTGACTGCCAACAGTGCTGGACCTTTTATTGTGGAGAAATGGGGACCTGAGATGTGAGGCAGGTGTGGTAAACGCTGCACAAACAAGCCTCGCTGATATGAAATGAGCAGAATTACATATCAGAACTGTAACATTTCTTGCAGGCAGTGACAAGAGGAGCAGAAAGAATTAACTCAGTAAAGCTTGGCCCCTACAGATTCCACCACATTTTTCCCCCTAACATGCTAACTTACTTAGTGCTGCTGCTACCAAATAAGCACAACAGTAAAGCATATGGATTCTTCACTCCTTCTTATCTGCATCAGCTGCACTCTGGATGATACTATTAAAGTGGTAGCCTCACGTATTACACACAGGTCACATACAAGTGGAGGATCACAGGAATCATTGGGTAGAGGGGTACTTTCATCGGATTGGCTGGCCCAGCACTGACTCAGCTGTGCAATGGCTAATAGGGAGAAGCAGCTTGATGGCCAAGGTCTCCAGGACTCTGAACAAATCCAAATCATATTATGTAATATCTACTGTTGAATTCTGCAACTTGTGCAATTCTGCGTAAATACTATTTCTATTGCATTATATTGTATCGTTCTGTGTTCTATTCTGTGTATTGTATTGTATTGTATTGACCCCCTTTTTTTGACAGCCACTGCACACCCAACCTACCTGGAAAAAGGTCTCCCTTTGAACTGCATTTCCCAAGATTTCTTCCATTTTTTTCCTACAAGGGTTTTTTGGGAGTTTTTCCTTGTCTTCTTAGATAGTCATGGCTGGGGGGCTGTCAAAAGGCAGGGCCTGTTTAAGCCCATTGCAGCACTTCTTGTGTGAATTTAGGCTATACAAAAATAAATTGTATTGTATTGTAAACAAGTCCATAGAAAGTTATATTACCTTTAAAGCACAAAAATACAAGACAAATTTCCAGTTTCCTTCTGCAGGGACATTTTCTGTTAAGATATATTATATAGTTTCTGCTAATTTTTATTACACCAGTAAAACAGTTCTTATTAAATCCATATTGGAAGGAGAATTTCATCTGGTATAGCGGCTAATGTGGCATATCATCTACTATAAAAAAAAGGCATCTGCACAGGTAAATATTCAGGGAATAATGTTAGTTGTAAACCCAGCAAATCTGCTGTGGTAAACGTTTTGGTGAATTTCAGCAATCAACACAAGTAGTCAGTAACAAATTTCACTGGGAGAATAACTTGGATAAAACAGAACAAAGGTCGATACAAGGTGTTAAAAAGAGAATTGTCAAAAACAAGGAAGCTAAATTTGACTGTCAGGACTCATGAAAACTAGAAGCACATATATCACTACTTCTATCCAATGTTAATTATTATGGGACGCATTTGCTAGGAAACAACTACATAAAAGACCACAAAATGGCAATGAATACATCATTAACAAAACTTTACGAGGAAGCTTCTTAGCTCAAAATAAATGGTAAAATTGATTTCTGAAAACCCCAAAAATAATGTATGAGAAATTCTTTTCACTAATATGAGACT
Source organism: Erpetoichthys calabaricus (assembly GCF_900747795.2). NCBI lineage: Eukaryota > Metazoa > Chordata > Cladistia > Polypteriformes > Polypteridae > Erpetoichthys > Erpetoichthys calabaricus. Next base: position 37,051,839 of record NC_041410.2, read on the forward strand.
CACAAAAATTAAACAAAAATGCCATTCATAACAAGCAGGAGACATGTTGTGTAATATTACATTTTCAAAAAGGGTATGATAACATATTTACAAATTATACAGTGATTCCCATTATAGCTGACAGTGCTTGATGTGGAAAGCGATTCAGCTTTGTGAAGTGTGGTGCGGACACAAAGTTTCTATAAATCAGGTGGTCAAATAAAGAAGGATGTCCTTCAATAAAATTTCTGACATTTAAAGAAATAATACTCAAATTATATTGAAGCTTTTCTAGTGGCTCTTGGTAGCCCAAAACTTTGTCAAGACTATTAACATTATTCTAAGAGTTTGACATCAGTTGGTAATTGTTTTCTGCCTATTTGACTTAGAATTACCATACCTACCAACATCTATGTTAAGACTATAAAGTACCAACTATATAAGTTTAAACATTATAGATGCACACTAATAATTGTAATTTTTGAAAAGACAAAAGTATTTTCAGTCCAAAAATATCTGTCAGGTGTAAATACTGTAACTTATTTATGACCCAACATTCTAAAAAAATCACAAATGTCTCTGTATTTAAAAACATATCTATCTATCTATCTATCTATCTATCTATCTATCTATCTATCTATCTATCTATCTATCTATCTATCTATCTATCCTTCCATTCATTTTCTAGACCCACTTATATTCCAAAAATTACCATTGTTAGCATATTTTCTCCTACACGGACAATTTGTTCGCATTATTCAATGTCACAGATAAAACTACTGGTAGGCACTAAAAGACTAACATCTTTGTCATTCAGCATTCAGTTTTATAATTATTACCAACAGCTTTCCAGATGCAATTTCTAATTAGTAAAAAAGATGAAGAAAATCTTTTCAGTTATTAAAAGAATTTGTGTTTCTAAATCCAGTAATTGTTTTAGTGGAGTCTAGATAATTTACAATTATTATTTATTTGATGTACTACTTCCCAGTCTTGGTCCTGATGTATCTAGTATATAGCCGTGGGGATTCTCTTTAAATAAACTGAATTACTTGTTCCTAATCAATAACAGCAATTTAAGGAAAGTTACATCGTTGAATTACTCTTTCTGAAATACCAATTGAAATAATGTTTTAATAAGAAGCAAACATGAAAAAACATAAACCGCAGACATACGAGAAGGCTGAGAGTTCAGCTAAAAGAAACCACATGGGATCTGCATGCCAATTCAAGAGACAGTGGCTTTGGGGATTATACATTGATTTGTTACTCAGTTACTTCAAATTGTCCCAGATAACAGCTACCAATTTTTTTATGTGGTTGCATTTACTTTTAACGAATTCTGAATATCTGTATGTGGTTAACTATTCCAGTACATTCTTGTTGTTTTTCCTCTTGTTTGTAAAAAACAGCCTATGTAGTCTGGGTGGGAGTATCATTTGTTTATTTATTTCCTCCAATGTTTAGACCCCAGTTTGAAACATAAAGCATCCCCATAAACACAGGATTCTATAAAAATTAGGTTTACTTCTCATGTTTGAATGCACTATACAGCAACTTAAACCTCCAAAGCCAGAAAAATACCCATATCCGGTAATATTACAATTCTTATACAGTATTTATCTTATATATTATTTTCTTCATAATGAACAAATTTTAATGATAATTGTCTACTTAAGTCTATTTAATTGAGTTCCAGACATTGCTAAGTGTTGTAACAGAGAAATATTGCTGTAATATGGGTGATGTTAAAGAAAAATAAAGAATATATGGAAAATTTTAGAAAACTAACACCTCTGAGAGAAAATAGCATAATTAGCCATCTTCTTTTGTAACTGAAGAATTGGAGCCAATATTGTTCGGTCATGTAGTACTAACACTAACACCTCTTTCTCCCAGTTTACAATGTTTTTTGAAATCTGCTATTCCCATATGCACATGGAGCTGTCTAATTAGTTACGAGTATTGAAAATCCCAAGACATACTAAGGTAAAAAAGACTTCATTAACATTCTGTATAGAAAAGAAAGCGCACACATGACTGATTTTCTTAATTAGTGTCTCACTCTATTCTGCCTACAAAAAAATATCCCCACCCCACTGTCAAGTAAATGTCATTAATGTTTTGAACAGGACTGTCAAAGTTATAGCTAATACTTTTTAACATGAAACAGACTTCTGTTACAGATTAGCTAATCCAAAATTACACAGGCTCGATATACACAACAATTATAGTAGGGCATACTGTATTTATATTACTCTGTGCAACATTTGTATTGTATATGATTTTTTAAATATATTATCAAAATTAGATACTTTGTTATTAGTTGCATTATACAATGTTTTTATCTTGTAAATAGTAGTATACAGTATAGTTTTTATTTTCACTCTTATTGCAGCAGTAAACCACTAAGAAGACCAATGTAATAGGATTCCCTAAGCAATATATTTGTACATACTTATATATTGTTTATATCAGGAGTTCTTAACCAACTCCTGGCTATTATTTATGCAAAACCACAAATCATCTGCATTAGTCACTCCTTTACAAGTTTATGATTAGAGGATATTTACCACTGCAATATACGTAAAGGTTCGCATTATGTATGTATGTAAACCAGTTTACTACAACCTTTTACAATGTTTCTAATTGTGTGCATTTTTTTCCCTTATACACTGTGAAAGAATGAGTCTCAACACACAAAAAAGGTTTGGTGCAGCCACCCTTATATTGTGTCTGGCTGCAAAAAGGGTATTTAAATAAACTCAGAAGTGCTCTGGCTGAGTTCCAATACGGAACTGATGAAGTAATAAGATGATGGCGGCTTTAAAGGCCAAAACCGAAAGTGACGTTGTTTGTGGTGCCGGAACCGGAAGTGACGTTGTTGATGATAAATCAGGTAGGTTTTCTCGTATCTGGCCTGCAGAGATAACAGAAGTAGGTTTAGTGCACCTTGCCACCCCCTGGCCTGGCAGATAATTACCTCCACTTGGTTCACCCAGCTTCCTCCTAATCGCATGTGTGTGACAACATTATGAACATGAAATGGAAACAGAAGGTGATTAGGAGGTGTGCCATAAACAAGATAACATTTCCAGTAAACAAGATTTGGTTTGTTCATAATCCAGCTATCCATTTTCCAACCCACTGAATCTGAATACAGGGTCACAGTTGTCTGCTGGAGCCAATCCCAGCCAACACAGGGCACAACGCAGGAACCAATCCCGGGCAGGGTGCCAAACCACTGCAGGACACACACAAACACACCCACACACCAAGCACACACTAGGGCCAATTTAGTGTTCATAATCCAAGAATGAGAATATTACAAGGCAAAGTGATCCGCATGCAAAATAAATTTTAGCAGCATGAAAATGGCAATTCAGTTCGGTGCCATTTCTCATATTGTATTTCAACCACAGTTTCTCCTCTGGCTGGTGATCAAGTTCCATTTTTAAGTACTTTTCATCCATTTTTTACTGTTTTGTTTATACTAATAGTGTTACTGGTGTTAATTAATTGTTTTATTCTTTTTATTATTAGTTTTGTGCATTATTTAGTTTTTTTATGTCTATGTATCTTTTCCTTTGTGTCATGTGTTTTGTGGGTGGTCCCCCAAGAGGCAAGGCCACCTGTCTGTCTTACACCATCAAGTGAATGGCCTCAGCCCTATAAAGGCTGAAGAAAACCCACAGACCCTTGCAGTTCTTTAAACGTACTTGTGGTGTTTTGGGTTAATATTATATTTTTCTGAATTACTGGATTTTTGACCTCTGTGCTCTGTTTTTGACTAGTCTTTGGATTAATGTATTGGGACATTGTTTGCTTTGGATTGCCTTTGTTGTTTCAGGTAACTGCTTTGGCCTCTGGTGCTCTTCTGAGCTAATTTTTGTTGCAGAGCATTTTTGTTGATAATAAATATTTCATTTATAGATAGATAGATAGATAGATAGATAGATAGATAGATAGATAGATAGATAGATAGATAGATAGATAGATAGATAGATAGATAGATAGATAGATAGATAGATAGATAGATAGATAGATAGATAGATAGATAGATAGATAGATAGATAGATAGATACTTTATTAATCCCCAAGGGGAAATTCACATACTCCAGCAGCACCATACTGATAAAAAACAATATTAAATTAAAGACTGATAAAAATGCAGGTATAACAGACAGTAACTTTGTATAATGTTAATGGGGGGAATTGAAGAGTCACATAGTGTGGGGGAGGAATGTAAAGATTATATGTTTGCCTTTTTGTGACTAACTGGGGTTTGGCAGCCCCTAAGGTAACCTTTTTTGAGATATTTTGTGACTTTTGTGCATAGGAACCCCATGTTCAGGACACAGTGCTACAGGTAACACCTGTTATTCGTAAGCCCCCTTTTATGTGAGTCAAATTCGATCGTGTATTAGGGTAGGTCTAGTGGATAGTAACCTGCAAACACATCTTAGATATGCCATCACTTCTGTCTCCTCACTTCATAGACTTAATCTTCTCTACAGAGCACCAGAAAGCTCACTAACTAACTAAATGTTATTTAGAAAGCTGTTCAAGTAAATTGTGGAGGGATGTTTTAATTATTAATAAAACAAGGATGGACTGTTGGTTTTGTTTTTACTAGTTGTAAAAAGGTGTTCTGTCTTCTCTTTTTTCAGTTCTATTTTTCACTGATGTTTTTCAAAACGTTTGGCATCCCGGCCAAGGAAGGGTCCTGGCCTTGCAAGCACTGCACCACCACATCATACCACTCATTTGGGGTCAGTAGTAACACCATTGGCTCTTTCTCCAACTCTATGAGCTGATCCAAGTCAGGATCCTTTCTGAGGCTCACAGGCAGTCACATAACTAAGTCAATGGATTTTAGCAGTGGAGAAAGATCTCTGAAGTGCTTACAGGTAGGTCCTGTCTAACCATGCTCCCCTTTCTACACTTTGTGCCAGTATAACATTTTAGCACGTTTTTGCACAGGAATGAAATGGCTGCAGATGAAATGAAAAATTTAATTTGTGTTATGCAGTGGCATTGCCAGAAATTTGTTGGTGGGTGGGCATATATGAAAATAGGTGAATGAATCAAATTTCAGTCACATAAGACGGTGTATAGAACTTGACCATCAGCAGCTGAACAAGAGGGATCCTCCCAATAAAACTGTGCTCAGTAATGCACAGAATCTTGGGAGATGCAGAACTCGAAAGAATGATAGGATGGGGGGGGGGGGGGGGGCTGGGGGTTATAAAATACCAACTTAAATATTGATACATCTATATATTGTAAAGGATGATGAATAATACTAACATAAATATAAAAACTGTTTTATGTAAAATATGTATTATATATCTGCAGTGGACTGGCACTCTGCCCGAGGTTTGTTTCCTGCCTTGCGCCCTGTGTTGGCTAGGATTGGCTCCAGCAGACCCCCGTGACCCTGTAGTTTGGATATAGCAGGTTGGATAATGGATATTGGATGGATATTATAAATATTTCAATTTGAAAATTGAAAATTGATTGGGTGGGCAGGGGTTCTGAGTAGGTGGACGATCACCCATCCACACCCACATGTGGCTACGGTCCAGGGGCCTCATGTATAACGCCGTGCGTAGAACTCACATTATAACATGGCGTAAGCACAAAAGCGGGAATGTGTGTACACACAGAAAAATCCAGATGCAGGAATCTGTACGTACGCAAACTTTCACGTTCTTCCACTACATAAATCCCGATCAGCGTGAAAAGTAACGCACGTGCACGCACCTTCTGTCTGAAAATATAAGAATTTCAGCGAATACCAAGTGGAGGCAAAGGAAAAACGTACTATTTGTTGGTTTAAACAGTGATATAATCAACAAAAGGAAGTATATCGAGTGACAGAGTGTCGGAGAACAAAGTCGCACAGTGCCCGAAATAAAAAAGAAATCACATATCAAAGTCGCCGTCAAAAGGCAAGTCGTAGCCCACCGTCTGAGTGTCATATGAAAGCTTATTAGGGTACAGACAAAAAAAAAGGCACACAGTGGGAAAACAGCACGAAATGTCAACTTTAATCTCGAAATTTCCACTTTAATCATGTAGTTTATTTTGCCATTAAAGTAGAACATAATAATTCTTTGCATTTATATAGCGCTTTTCTCACTACCCAAAGCGCTAAGCAATTGCAGGTTAAGGGCCTTGCTCAAGGGCCCAACAGAGCAGAGTCCCTTTTTTGGCATTTACGGGATTCGAACCGGCAACCTTCCGATTACCGATGCAAATCCCTAGCCTCAGAGCCACCACTCTTAAACACTCTTTAACACTCTTAAAATCTTAAAATCGTTTAATTTACTAGTTTCTCAAATCCCATTGTAACTAAAGTAGGGCGTTAAATGCTTTGTTCTGTATTTGATCTTCTTTGTGCTCTGTGTGTAAATCACTAAGTGCTTCTTAAACAGGCTTTCTCTTTTTCCGACAGGACACATAATCCATTACATTCGTGATATTACAGCTCTCTGAATAATTAAAATACTGAGATGTATACGTGATATCTTTTTCATGATGATAGGAATGAAAGCATGTTATTAAACATGGGAACACGGTGGCGCAGTGCTTGTTCATATCTCACGCAAGAGGCTTGCTGCGCCATGCGCGACCTTCAATGACATAATTTATCACAGCAGTATTGTCTCTTTCAAACGTACTAACCTCCAATTCCTGTCCTTACTTTTCTTTCTCCAAATGCCTAATCGCCACACAATCAGCTATGTAATAGATGTGAAGCCATTTGTAAGCTTAGAACGCCGATTCTTCAAAACTTTTAAGGAACATTGAAATATTTTCATAGTACATGTTTAATTATTCTATCCGTCTATCTTTCCAGTGTCGCATCAGCGCAAGAATATAACGCAATGCAGGAACAATCCCTGAACTAGCTAGCACTGCGGCACCGTGTCCTTACATGTTTAATTATTAACAATACAGATTATTTAAATGAAGTTAAAGTTTTATCTGTATAATATTATCAACATATTTTGCTGCATTTCATCTTAAAAATGAATACAGTCATCATATGTAAATACGCACTTTATAAAGTGGCGCAGGTTGTGCAATATTATAACTGTAGTGCAAGTTTACAGTGAGGTAATTGTACTTATAAGTAAACAGTTCTACAAGGAGCACTTGATGGACTGATTGAGTGCTTTTTCTAAACCGCGAAGTCCGTACTGGGAAGTCTCTAAAGCGTTTTGCCGTGGCTGAGTCAGCGTCTGCTTCATGCTGTATACCGATAATTCTCTTTCCGATCAGCTGCTGCTGTGATTCCCCCCTCAGATACAGTGATATAAATACTCCGAGTGGTGCAGTGAGAGTAATATAGAAAAAGATGATCTGCTGTGACAACCCTTAACGGGAGCAGCTGAAAGAAAAAGATGCAGTGAGAGTTACAATGCTAAAGCAGTTATGGTATTTGGAATACTATGGCTATTCCCTGGACCATTATATTGCTGCAGGTTAATTACAATCAGATGCATTACACTAATACACAATATTCAGTTAGTTTCAGTGTATTTATAAAGCCGTGTCAGGAATGTGGAGCTAAGAAAGAAAGGGTGACCACACAGGAACAGTAGCACTGCTTTGATGCTGGGTGCCGCCAGCCTGCAAAACCGAGCGGAGAAATTGCATATGCCAAGGTATGAGGTACCGTGGAAATGTGCGTGGTTTTGCGCCAAGTTTAGGTTTTATACATCGCGATTTGAGCGTGGAAATGTTCGTACGCAACATTTCTGTGCGTACGCACCGTTTATACATGAGGCCCCTGGTGTTATGATTGAGATGTTTTTAGAAATTTAATATTCTTTTTTTTTTTTTCTAAATAACTCAGTAATATCTCTGTACCAGCAAAGATTATTGTTTCATTCTTACTGGCTAAACTGGTGATGTTACAAAAATGTTTTCTTTGATTATTTTTATTTTTACTGTGCAACTCCATTTTCTTATTTGGGTTCATTTTGAGATCCCCATTTCCGAGACATGGATCCCCCTTATTATGGGCCATGATCTCAAAAGTCACAGTGTCTGAAGGAATCTCCACAATGCTTTAAATACCAGCACGACAGTTTTCTATCCACCCTTGACTGTGAATAACCAAAAATGCTTCCTGAAGGTGAAACACAATTTGCATTGCAGTTTTTTTATAAATTAAAAACTCAGTGTTTCACTACATTCAATTTTGGCTAAATCATTTTTCATCTTATTATTATCACGACTTGTTGGCCCTCAATAAAAAACAGATTGAGAACCACCACTGATTTATATTATGTGAAAACACTTAAACCATTCAGTATTATATATTTTAAGTTGACTGGCAATTCTAAGGCTGAATTGCAACATCTTTTAGATAAAACTCTTCACTGAACATTATCCAGATTCTGATATCAATGATTCATCAAAAATAATGGAGAAGGTATTTTCGCCTGTAATAATGTAAAACCAAGCTGTATTTGTTAATAGCAGGCATTTATTATCAACTCTTCAACAGCTGTTTAGTATAATATATATGAATGTACCATCCAAATTTCCACAGGCCTTACTAGTTCTGGGTTTACAAATAGCTTTTGATAGAGCTGACGGGGATATCTTTTCACTTTATTATGCAAATCTGGTTTCAGACTGAATATATGTGCATGGAGTAGTCTATTATATTCTAGCCAAGAACCTCCTATTCATATAAATTTTATAAATTCTGACTATTTCATTTAGAATGTGGAAAGAGATAGGACTGCCCTTTACTACCAATGTTACTTTCTCTTGCTATTTCTACTGAACCCCTAGCAATCCACCTCCCCAAACAAGACTATAAAGAAAAGACTTAGGAAGTGTTTCTAGGTATTTATCTTTACTGATTCTTATTCATCACTGGCCTATTCCCTGGATATGATGATAAGATAGGTAGATAAAGAGATAGAGAGAAATATCAATAGATAGATAATTATAAATCTAGAATAAAATTCCAAAACGTTGCAGCAGCAATCATGCAACACAGATCGCTGTGGGGAAAAAAGTGCAGGTAAAGGTAAAGTTCAAGCAACAACTGAATATCCTTCAGGGTGTAAGAGATCAATGCTTTCTTATCAAAGAGAAAGTTAAAAGTTTGATAGACATGGCCTGATATAGTTCTCTTTCTACAGCAGCAGAAGTACTGGATCAATCTGTGATTGAAGATGTTCCACTGTTTAGCCAGAATTGTATAGAGAAAGTGGGTGTCATTGTCCATACCTGCCAGTAGTTTAAGTGTCCTTCTTGTAACTACTGCCTCAAGAAAGTCCAAGCTGACTCAAAAGATCGAGGCAATTTTTATTAGCAGTTTATTGAGTTTGGCTTCACCTGCAGCAATACCAGTTAAAAAGGGCCTGCATATTTCAAAGGACATGTGCCTAAAAAAACAATGGCATCTCTTTTTATTCCTTCTTGAAGAAATTCTGTAGAATCTCTAGCTTCAAATTTAATTTGAATAACTGCATATTATCTCAGGTGAGCAGTCCTGCAAATAAGTGTGAAATGGATCCATTTCCTTAAATGTCTAATAGTAGTTGAAATACCTAGGAATTATACTGTAGTTACAAAACAAGTTAAAGACCTATTTAAATCCATCTGTCCATCCATTATCCAACCCGCTGAAGACGAACACAGGGTCACAGGGGTCTGCTGGAGCCAATCCCAGCCAACACAGGGCAGGAACCAATACCGGGCAGGGTGCCAACCCACCGCAGGACACACACAAACACACACTAGGGCCAATTTAGAATTGCCAATCCACCTAACCAGCATGTCTTTGGACTGTGGGAGGAAACCGTAGCGCCCGGAGGAAACCCACGCAGACACGGGGAGAAAATGCAAACTCCATGCAGGGAGGACACGGGAAGCGAACCCAGGTCCCCAGGTCTCCCAACTGTGAGGCAGCAGCGCTACCCACTGCGCCACCCCTATTTAAATCCAATTTGTGCAATTTAATAGAAACTACCAAACAAGTTATTATTCAACTTATTATTTATCTGTTTATCTCACATTAGTTTATAGCATATGTTGTCTGAATTTGTGTCGTGCAGAGTCGTGATTGAAAAAAGCACTAAATGGGAAAGGGTCATGTATGGTTTCAGAAAATCATTTGGTGATTTCATTTACTAACACTAAGTCTGGAAATTTTTATAGTGCTAGCATTCTTAATGTGTGTAAATGTGTGAATGGTTGCTCATTGACAAGTGTCACACATGTTAAGAAAAATTTCTGTAAATCACATTGCTCTCCTAACATGTGTTACACTTTGCGCACTGTTAATACTCGAAATGTTTACTAGCTATAGTAGCCGGTAAAAGTCAATGAGCAGCCATTCAAAATGCTAGCACTATAAAAATTGCCAGACTTAGTGTTAGTAAATGAAATCACCAAATGTTAGCTGTTTCACAGTGACAACAATAACGTTCATAAAAGAACTGCTACATCAATGAAGCAAAGTTTGCAAAGCTTGTATTTTTACCTGAAAGATGCGACTCAGTTTTTCTGCAGCCATGTTCTCGTCCCGGAGTGTCACTCTTTTACTGTTCCGAAAAACAACGTAATTGTCCATCCTCTGCTGATGCCATGCAGTGTAACTTCAAGGCCATCGATCGATGTGTTGTGAGAAGGACTGTTCGCATGTGTCGTCAGAAATTGCGCAGAAGAATAAGTACCTCCGGATTTAGACAACCAAAATGCGTCTGTTTTGTCGTTTTTGAGCTATTACACTTTCATTATTTGAATCACAAATAAATCCAGTAAAGTATGTGTAATTTTAAGTTTATGACTGCTATTTGTTACTACAGAATTAAAAAAAACCTTATTTTCCCTCATTATATCCTTTAATCAAAAATCAAAATCTGAAAATTCCTTTCATTTTCATTTTTTCGTTTTTGCTTCTAAAATGAAATTTTAAATACCAAAAAGTTGTTAATAACTGTCCAAATGTTAGAAACATTTCTGACTTACAATGGGTGTTATTTAGTAACTGTAAAATATATGCATAGGAACAGCTCTCTAAAATATACTGTATGTAAGTATATATTATCATATGGGTGAGCCTAGTGAGTACTGGGGTCACTGTAAGGAGACAAGACAGGGGGAAGAAGGAGGTATAGCATGTGAATAACTCTGTTGTCCTTTCCAGTATGGAAGAGAAGCCTGTGATGACTGATGATGTCACTTCCTCCTTCATAGCATATAAGCATCGCACTCACCAGAAGGAGGATGTCATTTTTAGATCAAACAGGAAGAATCAGAGCATTAAGTACTACTAAAACAGCATTTTTTTTCACACATCTTTTACAATCTTTAAGTTTCCTGTGAACTTCCAATGAAATCTCGAAACTTTGACATGTTCTTTTGTCATCCTTTCAGTGGTGTTGTTGGCAGGATTTTTCATTGACCCATAATAAAGCAGGTGAACATTTCAACTTTGCTGGATGCCATCAACAGACCAGGTGACTGTGGAATCTCCAGATACAAATGGCTAACCAGTTCCTCATTTCTGAATTAATGGTTACACAACATTGCTGGCTACCACATAAGTGGGGTCACATCTTGGCACCGTTCTTGACTGGTGAGTCCCTCAGAATGTACTCTTATTTAGACAAGTGGCATGTCCTTAAATACCCAATTTTGAAGAAACAGACATTAGCCCAAAACAGGGTGACACCCAGCAAATGGGTGAATAAGGGCTTGGAATAAACATTTTATCATATGTGTACAGTTTGCACTCAGATATTGATTTGAGAGGCCAAATAGTGAAAATAAACCAAAATTCCAGTAAGCGAATCATGCAACTGAGAACCACAAATTATGTAGTAAACACTATACCTGATTTGATGATTTTGCCAAGCCTTGCATTCCATAGGGGACCTTATCAGGGTGATTGAGTACCATCTTGTCATCCTAAGGACTTCCAGCAGACCAGGTCTGACCTGCAAAGACCTCACCCCCCATGAACACAGAAACACAAGACCAAGAAAGAAAGAAAGCCTCCTCACTCCCTATCTCTAATGCTGCAAGTGCAGAAAAGCCAGACACACCCTACTGAACTAACTGTGCTTGGATGAACCAACGGAAGTGTACCAGGGTCCAAGGAAAATAGTACAGCGTCTAATTCTTTTCTTTTCTCTCCAGTTATTACCACACTCTTTGTACTGTTGCAACAGTATGGTAAAAAATAGTTTCCAATCATCTGTATTCATTGAGAGAGCTACAGCTATCCCATAGTAGTAGTGGCATTGATTTTTTAGAAGTGTCACACACAGTATTCATGTAGTTGCTCACTTGACATCATGTAAGATGTAATTGATGGGCAAGACTGGTTTGAAATCAACTGCAAAAAGACAGTCAAACTAACTACGCACACTAGGAAAAATAGGGCCCTTGGAATGTCTGGGACAGGACATTTATATTCTATGTACCCTGTAAGTAACAGAGCAGATGGCAAAATGAATAGGCATGCAAAAATATGACCACAAAGAGGAATAGTTTAAAAATTAAGTTAAAAACACAAAAAAAAAAACAGCTCCTCTTTTTCTGCAGTTAAAAATTAACAACCAGATGTTTTATTACATTTTAAGATTATAGTAAGCCTTAAACTATTGATCATTATAAGTTAAATTAAAATTAGATATAATGAAATATTAATTATGTGAAGAAACATATCTTAGTTATAAGTGTTTTAGGTTATTAAAATTAAAAAGAAATTAGAAGTATTGGAACACAATTGAATGGAATGTTCTTTTTTGAACAAAAGGTAGTATTGGGCATGGAAATAAATAACACTGTCACACATGTGCGACTAGGGTTCACCTTCAGGGCTCTGGACAGGGGAGCAATACTACCCCAGGATCAGGCACTGCCAGTAACAATTTCCTCTTCTTTTTCTACAATTCATAGAAATTCCCACCCAAGAAATTACCACACCCATGGCTCTTACATGACTCCCCATCCCATCTGGGCCAGGAACTATATATTTCACTGCTGCACTGGAAGAGGCTGATCAGTTGGATCCTTGCTCAGAACAGAAATATAGAATAAGTTTTGGAAGCAAGCTTTCCAAGCAGTCCTGATCGCAGTTTCCATTGGCACATTCTTTTCTTACTGTTCGAAATTCTTTTCTTTGCTTGTTGTCAACTGTTTCCCCTGTGGAAATCTCAGTTTTACAATATGTACATGAGGAAGAAGTTCTAACACTGGTACCGAAGTGGGAGTTTCTAAACACTTTTATTAGAACCTACTAAACATAAACCCAGTAAGACCTGTTTCACACCACCATCTTGAAGACAGAAAGGAAGGCCTGAACCTGTGTCATAACCTGTGTTAAACCATTTTATTGGATATAATTTGCATCAAAATTTTTATCTTTGCATGTTTATGCTTTAATAAAAAAAGATAAAATATTTTAATATAAATTAAAAAATTTGTGCATTTTCCGGTGCTAGTACCAGAAGTTTGGAACTGTATGGTGAACCTTAAGGGTCCTAAAGTCACAAACACTCCACATCTCTTCTGTGTGTTTCTTCAGGCCTGGCTCGAGACAGCAATGGAATGATGATACCCTCAAACAAAGCATAAATCATTTTTTATTTCAGTAAAAGAATTACTGTCTACTAGCAAAACATGTTAGTTTTTGCTCATTCCCTTCCCATATCAACATTAAGTTTGCAAGTTTGCATGCTCCCACATTTTGAGTGGTCATCTTGCAGCAAATCAAAGTTAAGCTTTTTTTTTTGACTGTTATAGATGAAGAGGTTTAAATGCTGCTGTGAGATGTGCAGAGTGAGTGTTAACTCTCTCAAATGCTGTATGGCTCCAAAACATCTCTAGTTCCTCTTCTAATGATTAACATTCTGCTTGAGCAAATTAACATGGACATATATATATATTTTTTATTTTTTACTTATTAATTTTTATTGTAATCATTCCATACAATTAGATCAATTTATAACCAAATAAAATTGAAGACAAATCAAACCCCACCCCTGAGAAGGAGATCTTAGCCAAAGGAGAATTGCTTAGGGCTTTTTAATAAGGCAACAATAAACAAAAGAAGGAGAAAAAAATATATATGTAAATAAGAGATGGAGAAGGGAATTAAATGCAGTAATAGTTATTTCTCTTATTCTAAAATAATATTGATTAGATCCTGCCAGGTTTTGGACATGGACATATTAGACGTTGTGATAGATGGCCGGGGTCCATGCCTGTCTGGGACGCCCCTTCACCACATCTGCCAGGGGGACATGGGTGGGAAGCCCAGTATCTCCCCCTGGACGCTAGATGGCAGCCTCCCTGGGTTGCAGCGGTGCCTCGGACTTCTCCAGGGCTTCATGGGGGTTGGAGTTCTGTGCAGCTCTGTGGGGTTCCGCAGGCGCCACCAGGGGGTGCTACAGCAGGAGCAGCTGGCCCATTTTGGGCACTGGTTTCGCCTTACCCAGATGTGACAGCCAGATGTTGCCAATCAAGCACCTGGAGCACTTCCGGGTACCCAATAAAAGGGAGCCAGCAGCCAGAGTCGGGTGGTGGAGGACAAAGCTTGCTGAGGAGGAGTGGTGGTGAGAGAAGAAGGTGCTTGGTATACTGTACTGTGCTTGGGACTGTGTTGTGGCTGGAGGGATTATGGGGAAGACGTGCCCTCCAGCTGAAGAATAATAAACAGTTTATTCATTTTACACGTGCCTCCCGTATCCAATCTGTGTCGGGTTGGGCGCTATACAGCGTCCCATCTTACAACGTATTAGGTCTGCTGTACCCTTCTGCTATTGGTCTAATGACCTATCCTTTATATTTTTCTCAATCCTTTTCCCACACATGACAGTTTATGAGGGCAGAGGGTATGTTTTGGCATGGTTAAAACAACCCCGGATAAGGGAGTAAATCTTGACAGAAAATTTCTGTACCCACAAGTAAGTGTGGGTTGGGTTAGGCACCAGCTACCCCTTCCTGTAAAAGGCCCAAAGTTCATTAGAAGCAGATGGATTAGGTGGCTAGGGCACTTAGGAAGGATGGAAAGACATATGGGACCCAGAAGGCCACTGGATGGTTATCCAGGCAGGCAAAGAAGAAAAGGACATGCTAAAACAAGATAGATGATATGACTAACATCTTAAAAAATATTAGTGCAAGAAAGTACAGAAAAGATCTAGTGAAATGTTAGGAAGCTAAAGGCCCTGAAGGTCTTCAGAGCCAGAGAAGAAGTAGATGAACCTTGTGCTCAAGGACACTAATATATATTGATAATAGTGGATTATTCTGCCCCGTATTCAGAGATTATTGCCTGAGAGTGGACAATGCATTAAATACTGCTTGGCATCTTGCAGGGGTGTTTGTGTGGACCTGTATGGCAAAAGAAATCCTGATGGATGAAAGAATAACTTTTATATCTCAGGTCCTTAAATAGACTGTAAAACATTTACCTATTAAACACCTTAAAACCCAAGTTTTACACTCACAGAGTAATGGGCTGGTTGAGTGTATCAATCAAACTCATAAATAGATATTATGGAAGGTAACAAAAAGAGATGGCAAGGACTGGGATCAATTACACAATCTCACTTTGTTTGTATTCTTTAATACATCCCAAGTGTCTGTGGGCTTTCCTCCCCTTTAAGCATTCATTCAGGAGGTAATCCCATGGGATCCTTGACTTAGTCAATGAAGACTGGAAGGAGCATATGGACACAGATTAAGGTCTTGGAGTATGTGGAACAACAACGTACCTGTTTTGAAAAGTAACATTCTTTTGTGACGGAGTATATGGAAAAACCACAGAGAACAATGACCAGGATTTACAATTGCAAAAAAAACTGTGTTACGTGAATTCCAGCAAGGAGATCAAGTTATGGTAACCATCTCCAACTGCAAACTACCTGCATATTGGCAAGGACATTATGAGATTAAAGAGCACAAGCCTCCAGTGCATTCAGTATTAGAACATTTCAAGCACAAACCAGTAGAGTTGACACATCATAGCAATTTACTAAAGATTTGGAATGACAGAGACAAGTCTAGCAGTCCCTCTGTTTAGTCCCTCTTTTAATTTACAGCTGCCAACAACTTAAATATCGGGGAACAGCTAACCCAGACCCAATATGCAAATTGCAAGCAAAAATAAATCGGGTGGAAGATACTGTGAATACCAAGCCCTGTCTTACTAATATATACAGCTCCTGCTGCCCAAACCCGACACAGAGAGATGCAGGACACAAGGTTAGCACACACACCTTATTTTTAGTTCTCTTCTTTCTTTTCCTTTCTCTTTTATTCTCTCTTCACCTCCACTCCTCCTCCAGGAAGCTTTGTCCATCTCCTCCTGATTCTGGCTCCTTTTATAGGTGTTTTGTCTTGGTAGAGTAATATATATATTGCTCTACTTTCCCCTATTGTATTATTAATATGTAGCCTTAGAATACCTAATCTCACAGACTTACCACTGTTTATAAGGTATTATTGTATATAACTTATCCCCACCTTCCCTTCTATATCTATAACCTTAGGCAATTAGAAATAGTAAAAGACAAGCAGAAGTTAAGTTACAGTTTAAACAATGTATTAGTATTATTGATAATATTCATAAATAATAACAAAATGCAAAGTACATTTGAATATTGGCAACCATACAACCTGATTAAATGATGATATGTAGTTCAGGTGGCACACAGACTTCTGGTTAGTTAAATGTCTCTAGTTAAGGCATCATTGATGCTCAGCTTTCAGCCACATGTCTGTTCAAAATGGCTGCTGAGCTGTGCTGTTCATTGTGTTCTCTTCAGGTTAGCAAGAGAGATGCTTCTTCATCATTTGTTGGTTGGTAAGAGAGAGATACTGAGGTTAAACACATACATTTATAGATGTTCTGTCCAATCCCGAGAGCCAATAGCACATCATGGTACTTAAAGGCTTCTGACCAAACAGCCATACTTCAGACCAATGGGGAAATAGAACAACTTAACACCTGCCCCCAAACCATATGCTAAAGTACACCTTAGCCCATTTGCGGGGGTAGAAATGACTTTAGCAAAGAAACACTTGCCAAACTGGTTTAAAACACACATCCCCCAAATCCTGTCGTAAAATTCAAACAGACCCATTCCTAAAAGGGGGGGGGGGGTGAACACTAAATTGCACTGCTTTGTCTAAATTACAAATAAAGATATACGGTACAAAATATTCATCAAGTTATATGTAAAATCTCACATCACAACAATAGGGTACCCAAAAGTGCTCCAGGTGTCCAACAACTTCCAACCAATATCACTTCCGGGTGTAAGCTGAAGCCATTATGAACTGGCCCTTTCTGAAAACAGAGGCAGGTCCAGGCCTTCTTATGTTTAGTGGAGTACTGTCGCTGGTTCACTTCCAGTTTCTCCAAGAGGGCGACACCTCTAATGGATTTAACAAAGAAATGGGCCCCTAACACAGTGACAGGGGATGAGAAAACAAAGGCTGCATTTTATGACTAAAAACAGGCCCTCACTTCAGCACCAGTATTAATAACCTCTGATTTCTCTTTTTAACCTCTGAATTGCATTTTGTTTTGCAGACCGATGCTTCCGACACAGGTCTCGGCATCATGTTGAGCCAAAGTGTCGATGTAGTTGAACACAATATGGTGTATGTAAGTCAGAAATTTCCAATCGGAAGACCAGGTATGCGACAGTGGAACACGAAGCTCTTGTGATTAAATTAACCAGCTGTTCCATTACCTTCTAGGTCGCAAGTTCACTCTAGTGATGGACCATGCACCTTTACAATAGATGACCCTACACAAGAAGTCAAATCCCTGTATCACCAGATTGTTCTTTGACCTGCACCTTTTCTGTTCAAAATCCTACATCGCAGTGGTTCTCTCAATGCCAACACCGATGAACTGTCTCATGTCTAAGACCTCACGGATCGGATCACACGCATGCATTTGGGGAACAGCTTAAGAGCATAAGAGTTTGAGCGATTGTAATTGAGGTGGCACTGTCTAATAGTGATCTCTCTTCACCTCCCTCTGCAGAAAGACTGCCACCTTTCCATCAATAACCTCACTTCTGGGGTCCAACCACCTTGACCTAGCCTCTTCCTACCAGAATCCTTGTTAAACCGAATTTTTCTGATTGAAGAAGTCGAAATGACTAATTTTTGCATTTTACCAGGTGCTTTATTTTCATACAATTGTTGAATTATACAGGGCTAGTCACAACGTGCCCCAAAAGATGTTTATTTTTCTTTTCGATAGCTTTACTATATATATTGTCACAAAAATCAGAGACAAGAGTCATAAAAAAAGGTTTGGGGCAGCCACCCGTATGATTTTTCCTGGCTGCAAATGGGTAAATAGATAGCACTGATGTGCACAAATCAGAGTCCAAGATCGAACTGCTGAGTTAGTTTGAACATGGAGGCTTTAAAGGCCAGAAAGGGAAATGAAGTCATCAAAGCCAGAAGTGGAAGGGTCCTCTTCTATAGGCTCGGACGTGGATGTGACATCATCAAAAGGGCCAGAACCGGAACACTCTTCTTCCATGGGTTCTAAACCGGAAATGACATCATCCAAGGGCAAATATTGCTCAATCTAGATGTGCAAAGCTGATAGAGAAGTATCCCAACAGACTCAAGGCTGTCATTAAAGCAAAAGGTGGTTCAACAAAATATTGACATTGGGGGGTGATCCTTTATTAATCTCAGTATGTCTGGTTTTTTATTTTTTAAAATTCTTCTGAACTGTAGCTGTGATATCTTTCACTTGGATGTTATAGATTGTATTGAGTAAGTAAAGCTGGAAAAAATATTGGTATGTTTTCATTTTATGGTGGCACGGTGGCGCAGTGGTAGCGCTGCTGCCTCGCAGTTAGGAGACGCGGGTTCGCTTCCCGGGTCCTCCCTGCGTGGAGTTTGCGTGGGTTTCCTCCGGGCGCTCCAGTTTCCTCCCACAGTCCAAAGACATACAGGTTAGCTGGATTGGCGATTCTAAATTGGCCCTAGTGTGTGCTTGGTGTTTGTATGTGTCCTACGGTGGGTTGGCACCCTGCCCGGGATTGGTTCCTGCCTTGTTGGCTGGGATTGGCTCTAGCAGACCCCTGTGACCCTGTGTTTGGATTCAGCGGGTTGGAAAATGGATGGATGTTTTCATTTAAGGCTGTAAAGGAAAAAAATGAGAATGTTTTGAAGGGGGTGATTCTTTTCTATACCGACTGTATATATATATATATATATATATATATATATATATATATATATATATAAATATATATTATGGGGAACAGCCCGGACACCCTGCCGGTGGCCACGGGCCCCTATAGAGTTGAGCTTCTAAGCTCTGTTCCCGTGGTCCCCAAAGCCACCAAGGCGGTCTCCCCCACGTGGTCTGAAGGAGGCGTAAGCCCTCCTCTGGTCCTTCTGGGTGTCCCGGCTGGGTCGCATCCCCAGCCGCTTGCCACAAAATATATATTATATGCCTCTTTTGGCATGGACAAGTTACCATAACCTTGATATATATCTTAAACTACATTTCTAAAGGATGGAGAACCCATCACCGAAAAGAGGTAAAATATTAAAAATATCAACAGAACACAATGCTACCCAAATTTGAATGCACAATCCAAGGTTTCTGTCGTACAACATATGAAGTCAATCTTTAGGTTTACAACATTAGATGTTTGTTCATTTAAACCTAAAATAACTATTCAGGAAAAACAAAAGTCGAATTGTGTACCATGGCCAAGTTAAGCAAGCTTAAACCACAAAGGGTACAATTTCTTTATTAAGTCCCATAATGATTAATTATTTTAAATAAAAACGAATGCATGCCTTTGCCAAAAGAAAGAGCTGACTGCACAGCAGTGACTGAAGCTTTTTATGTGCAGTAGTGCATCATTAATTCTTTGCCATTTAAACTGCTCCATTATCTTAGTTTTTTATGTATCCTTTTTGATTTTATCCAAAATTATGTTCACACATAGTATTTACCTTATTAACCTTAACCTTATTCCTCAAATATACTGATTATTTAATTGTGTTTGTACATATAGTACTGTCTCAATGGAACAAGCAGTGAGCAAAAAAGCTGAGAAGTTGTGTACTCTGTTACAGTGAAATGTAACTTTCAAATGAAGGCAATGTCTACTTATGTTACCTGAACTGTAAAACACTGTTGGCTATTGAAAAACTTAAGAAAAAAAAATCTGCATTCTTCAGGATAATAGTAAGAAACAGGTGACTTTAATAAAATAAAATGTCCTGAGATTTATCCAAATGTAGCTCATTACTAAATATGGCACAACAGTGAATAGTCTGTATTGGAAAGGCTGTCATGTTCCCATTTGTGCCTTGTCCCAAACGCCTTCCTGTTCTCATTTTTGATGAGTCCCTATTCTTTTTACCCTTTTTTTGTTAACTACTTACCATTTAGTTTTAAGACTAAAGTGCTGGTGCCTGCAGTTAATCTAATTCCTTCACATACAGCTGCTGTTGGTTGCTGATAGAATCTCAATAGATTATTATTGTGAAGCAATTTGAGCTATTTTCATGCTACTTTCACTGTTCTAAAATATTCCCTGGAACTGTTGAAAATCATATCAGTTATGCTTCTTAATGACCTCAGCAAACACTGGAATTTCAAAAGAACCTCCCCATCAAAAAGATGGAGACAGATTATTAGTAGTATTGTAATGATCCTGAGCAGAAGGGTAATTTCATTTTAATTTTGGATTAATTTTTTTTTTTTGAAGATTTTCATGTCAACCAAGAGTCAATTCATTCAGAGTACTTATATGAATCCTTTTGCATCATTGCCTAAGCTCTTACTTTAATCTTCTTAGCTGTCATTCTTAATTTAGTTGAAAGCATATTTCCATTTGTAGAGACTCTTACCTATTAGAAACCAAGCAATTCAGTCTCACAAGACCCCAGTCTGAAGCCAGTACCACCACAAACATCAGAAAGTTTTAGTCTCCTGATGATGCGACACCTAGCAGTGGATGAAGGTTTTATTGAGGCATATACAGTACATATGACTGGATATTGAAAAAGCTCTGGTTCTCAAGCACGAAATTCTTAGTATGTAGAACCAATTCTCAATTAGATGCTAAAAAGAAAAAGTAAAAAAAAAAAGATCATTATACCCAAAAAAGCAAATATCACCAGAGATTGCAGGAATTTTACGATTGTGACATCTAGACTAAAAGTAACCTTGGAGTTCTGAGGATGTGATATCTATTTTTTTTGTACAGTATGTCCAGTGTTAGTGCCTGGGCATAATGTCATCCGGTGTCCCACAAGAGGGCTTCAATGTCCAAAGAACAAAGGTAACAAGACTTAGAAAGAATGAGGGAAGTAACGGTTAGCAACTCAGGTGAACAGAGGTTCCTAAATGCACACTGTAATCAAAACAGATGGACTTACCATTGTACCATTGTGCTGCTTTTAATAAATGGGTGTTTTGCTCTGCTAGTTTGATATACAGCCAGTCCCCGGGTTACGTACAAGACAGGGACTATAGGTTTGTTCTTAAGTTGAATTTGTATTTAAGTCGGAACAAGTACATTATTTTAATAAATGCTATTGTTGACCGACTGTAACCAAGTGCTCTGCCTGAATGATGGAGTTTCACCTCTCTCTGACCTTTTTATTATCTCTACTTTATTTTCCATGGTGATGGTTATTGTCTTCTTTACTGTATCACTAGCACTTGCATCAGATTTGTGTTTCAGACACATTCTTGAAGGGTGAAGACAAAAGGTTAAGATGAGCTCTTCTGCACAGCACCGTACACGCTATCACAACAGGAAGGCACCCTTCGTCAGCGCGTCTGGTGTACTGACGAGAGACAACTTCCTGCTATGTATGTAACAGTAAAAGCAGGCTTGCTATTGAGAATGAATGGGGGCAGTGAGGGGCGATTCACCACCCGCCCAACACACAGTCACCTGCACTTACATACAGGTTGCTGCCTGCAGCGTCAGCCCACTGAGAGTGAACAGGGTGCGGCCAAAGGTGGGTAGTGAATCACCCACCACCGCCCCCATTCAACAGGCAGCCACCCAAGGCACACTACAATGCTGCCCCCCGCCACCACATTCACCCTCAATGGCCTCCATTCAGCCACAACTGGGTCACCGCTTGCAGCACCACCAGCTGTCTACCGAGAACAAACAAGGCAGCCTTTTGTGGGACACTGCAAGGCTGTTTGGTGGGCGGGCAGTGAAACGACCCCCCTCTGCCCCATCCAGCCTCCGTCCAGTCAGGACAAGTAGCTGCGGCATGTGGTGGGTGGGCAGTGAACCGGTCCCCTCCACCCCATCAAGCCTCCGTCCTGCACAAGACCGCTTGCCGCGCACCCAGCCGCCCACTGAGAATGAATGGGGTGTGGCTCCCACTACCCCATTCATCAACTGGAGCCGCCCGAGGAACACTACACTGCGCGAGCAGTGAAATAGCCCCCTCCAGCCACCGCTTGCAGCGTCACCAGGCCGAAGATGATGAAGTGGCAGTTACTGAGAAGCCTGCATTGCGTTCCCCAGACAGATGAAGGAGCAGCTGCACCCCCGTTCGTAAGTCATATGTTGGATGTCTGCAAATTGGGGACTACCTGTATTCCTGTTGAAATATTTAACCTCAGTGTAGTGTGTCACTGTTGGACAAATCAGACTGGGTGGTGTTCTGACTTCCCTATTTAAAATAGATAAAATGCTGTTTTGTAAAAAGTGTGAATCCAAGCGCCTCAGGGTCACTACACATCAATATCAGTATTGTTTTGCAAGTTGGCAGCACAAGAACTAAGCTTATTGTCCTTGACCTTTTAACCACATTGTATCAGTAATGATTGCCAAATATCAGATGCCAAACCCCCTATAGCAGATTTTCTTGTCTCAGTTCAGTCTAGGCCAGTTGGTTCATCTGCAATTCTTCTTCCTCAATATTAAATCATCGACAAAGCTGTGTTATTGACTTATAATTTAATTTGTTCCATTACTTCAGAATACTTGCTCAATGGTGCAATATAAACATGTAAGGCAGGTCAGATACTTGCTTGATTTCTGTTCTTAAAACCATTTTTTTTCAATAAGTATTAATTGTACATAACCAGAAAGGCACAGAAAAAAGTTTGGTCACAACATTATTTTTTTTCTTGAGAAGCTGTGAATAGTGTTTTCTGTTGAGATACATTTATTGCTTTATAAATTACATTACAATGAAAAACTTAAGCAGAGAGTCAGTTTCCTATTCAAGGACAAATTTGATTCTCTTTACCAGGGAAAATCAAGTTAAACCTTTTAAACTAACACATCTAAATAAAGAGAGAACCAAAACCAAAACTATGCCAAGGTTAAAGCCAGAATAACAAACTAAAGAACTAATCTCTGCCTTTGTTTTCTGTATAGAACACACTTTTCAAACACTAAGCATGTGTGTATTCTGAACAATGGATTATTACAAAGTTAAATTTCCTTTTTTATTGAAAAGCATTTATTTTTATTTGAACATTATTTTAGTTTGTGCTTAGGATTTGCCACAAACAGGCAGCCTTCACTGGTTTTCAAAGAGCAAACACCTGTTAAGTAAACTCTGCCTTTTACTTTCTTTTATGCACAAAGTAGCATTCATGCTGTACAATGAAAATGCCTTTTTAGGGGATTATAAAGACATTACAAATGAATCATTGTGAGTGAGTAAACTTCAAAAAAAAAAATTAAAACACCCAAAATCTAAAACACTACATCTTAAGGTTGCTTGTCCATAATGTGTCTATTGTCAGGAAATACAAATTCCCAATTTAACAAGTAAATGGTTTGGTGACAAACACCATTTGGAAGGTTACCTGGAGGGCATTCCACAAAGTGCAGTTAGCGAGTAATCATTTCAGTTTTATGGCTACTTTCCAGGATAACCCAGGTTGACTGCTTCATCCTAAAATTGCTTTTCTCCATCAACTTTTATCATACAGCATTTTCTTCATATCTCTTCTCACTTCCTCAATCCAACATTTCTGTCATCATCCTTCTGCACCACACACATATACAACCTATGGCGACACCTCTGCATGACACCACTTCTAGGTTGAATATTCACTCTGCTGCGTTGATCTGCTTTCTTCAACCTATCTCACAGTGACACATCCATCTTATCATACACATCTCAGTTCTAGCTAAATTCATCAGGTACTCAGAGTTTAATGCCCAGGTCTCAATGTCATTCTGCCTACAGGGGCTAACACAAGTGGAATGAATTCTCCCTTTCATTAGTCAAGTCACCTTGTACCTTACAACAACAACAACATTTATTTCTATAGCACATTTTCATACAAATGATGTAGTTCAAAGTCCTTTGCAAGATGAAGAAAGAAAAAATATAAAAATGAGGCAATGCTAATTGACAAAGAATAAAGTAAGGTTTATTTTATTTTTATTTATTTTTTTTAAGAAGGGGGATCGGAGGGTGTGTTCCAACTACAGAGGGATCACACTCCTCAGCCTCCCTGGAAAAGTCTATTCAGGGGTCCTGGAGAGGAGGGTCCATCGGATAGTCGAGCCTCGGATTCAGGAGGAACAGTGTGGTTTTCGTCCTGGTCGCGGAACAGTGGACCAGCTCTATACCCTTAGCAGGGTCCTGGAGGGTGCATGGGAGTTTGCCCAACCAGTCTACATGTGTTTTGTGGACTTAGAAAAGGCATTCGACCGTGTCCCTCGGGGAATCCTGTGGGGGGTACTCCGAGAGTATGGGGTACCGGCCCCCCTGATAAGGGCTGTTCAGTCCCTGTACGATCGGTGCCAGAGCTTGGTCCGCATTGCCGGCAGTAAGTCGAACCCGTTTCCAGTGAGAGTTGGACTCCGCCAGGGCTGCCCTTTGTCACCGATTCTGTTCATAACTTTTATGGACAGAATTTCTAGGCGCAGCCAGGGTGTTGAGGGGGTCCGGTTTGGTGGGCTCAGGATTGGGTCACTGCTTTTTGCAGATGATGTTGTCCTGTTTGCTTCATCAGGCCGTGATCTTCAGCTCTCTCTGGATCGGTTCGCAGCCGAGTGTGAAGCGGCTGGGATGAGAATCAGCACCTCCAAATCCGAGACCATGGTCCTCAGCCGGAAAAGGGTGGAGTGCCCTCTCAGGGTTGGTAGCGAGATCCTGCCCCAAGTGGAGGAGTTCAAGTATCTCGGGGTCTTGTTCACGAGTGAGGGAAGAATGGAGCGTGAGATCGACAGGCGGATCGGTGCGGCATCCGCAGTAATGCGGGCATTGCATCGGTCTGTCGTGGTGAAAAAGGAGCTGAGCCGCAAGGCGAAGCTCTCAATTTACCAGTCGATCTATGTTCCTACCCTCACCTATGGTCATGAGCTATGGGTAGTGACCGAAAGAACGAGATCGCGAATACAAGCGGCTGAAATGAGTTTCCTCCGCAGGGTGTATGGGCTTTCCCTTAAAGATAGGGTGAGAAGCTCAGTCATCCGGGAGGGGCTCAGAGTAGAGCCGCTGCTCCTCTGCATCGAGAGGAGTCAGATGAGGTGGCTCGGGCATCTGATCAGGATGCCTCCTGGACGCCTCCCTGGTGAGGTGTTCCGGGCACGTCCAACCGGGAGGAGGCCCCGGGGAAGACCCAGGACACGCTGGAGGGACTATGTCTCTCGACTGGCCTGGGAACGCCTTGGGATTCTCCCGGAAGAGCTAGAAGAAGTGGCCGGGGAGAGGGAAGTCTGGGCATCTCTGCTCAAGCTGCTGCCCCCGCGACCCGACCTCGGATAAGCGGGAGACAATGGATGGATGGATGGATGGATAAAGTAAGGTTTTTAATACATTATTGTTTTTATTAAGATATTGTGGTGAATGTGTTATCTTTTGAGTGTAGTGCACAGAGTAATTTAGAGCTTAATTTTTGCCTGAGTTTCCAAATCTTTTAAAGTAAAACACTAGGGGGCTTTGCCCCCTGCTCGCTTCGCTCACCAACCCCCAGCCCGGCACTACGCGCTAGCCACTTTGCGGTTCTGCTGCTCGCGTTAGGGAGATGCAGATGTATATGTTACCGACCTCAGGCCTAGGGGAACCTGGGCCAGGTACAAGCCACTGTTGCTACAGGGTGTAGCCAGAGCGATATGGTGAAAAGCATAAAAGAAACAGGCAGCAGTCCCGAGTCTCAGACCATACTTCTCTCTTTTTTTTTTATTCTCCTTTTCCCAGAAATATATATATGCTTTAATTTCTGATAGATCAACATGGTAATCAGTGAAAACAATGGTGCAAGCTAATTTCCTCTGTATAACAAATAGTGTAAACACATTTACTTTGAGTACTTGATTAGAAACCAATGTCCCCAGAACTCGTTAATTTTCCAAGGAAGCAGACAGTTCTGTATCCACACATTGTGTGTAGATGAGATACTAAATCAAAGCAGTCTGACTATTCAAAGCAGGTGACTCTTTAGCAAGACAGGTAAATATTTATGTCCTGTAGATAGCCATCAACAATAACCTGTAGCAGAATTTTCCAGAAATTCTGCCTTTTCTTTAAAACACTGGTTTATAGCCCATTACACTAAGCAACACACCGAAATATCATTTTCTTTAGAATACTGAATTCTAGCCCATTACATATAATTTAAACAGATTGATATTTTCATGGGAATTGTTACATATGCATAATAGAACTAACTATTTTACATTACAGTGAGAAATTAACCATATTAAAAAATAGTAAAATGTAATATTTTGAAAGTAAACTTACTTGTTGCGTTATACAATTTTGTTCTGTTTGGCTTTGAAATTAACATGCAAATACTTTTTAAACTTACACTTTTACAGTAAAACTTCAGTAAAAACAATTTTTTAAATTACATTTTCGTCAATATTGCATTGAATTTTGATTCTGTGTTTGGACTTACATTGTGATAACGAAACAAATAACTGCCCGTGAGTGAATATAATTTCTTTCTCTCTAATACATTTTCAAATGTTTGTCTCTGTGATTTGTTAATTGCCTTTACAAAAGCGATTCTAACAGGAAACTGTTAACGTTTTAATATGAATGGCATATCAAGATCTCCTTTGGTGTCTAATGTTATCCGTGGAAGATGTACTACATTACCTTTCTTGGATACATCTTTCAACAGTAATTCGGCTGGTGAAAGACTGTACAGTGTTAAAGGTTGTAGATATACTGTACTTTGGGATATTGTAAGCTGATGGTTTCATCTTACGCACCATCACCAACAACTGTTTCAGCATGGTCTATCAATATGCATTTAACCAATTAGCCCTGTAACCAATCGACAATTTTCGTGTTAATTCGTTTGACTTCATTGTTTCTCAGTGCTAGGATTGCCCATGTACTCATTTCTTCTGTTGATAACCCTTTGGGGTGAGATTCTTCAATATATTTGGTCATAATAAGTCTCTTTCATTAGGAACTTAAAGTGAGGAAAACATAAAAATTTATAAGAGCTGATTGCGCAGGAACTGTGTTTGACAAAAGCATTCACACGAATGAGAGGTGAGAGGACTGTCGGCGTGGGCCGCTAACCAGAAATGGTTGAGAGGAGGGCGGGACATGAAAAAATCTCTTGGCAATAGTCTCGTCTCTTCTACAATTTTTTCTTTTATAATAGAGAGATATTTTGGTGAATGTGTTATCTTTTTTGGGTGTAGTGTACAGAGTCCTTTAGGGCTTAATTTTTGCCTGAGTTCCCAAATCTTTTTACGTAAAACATATATCAGACTTAATTGCACTTTATGTGAATCAGTAACACTATCCAGGCTAGCCAACTATGACAGGGCATTACAAAACGTACTGAACATGTCCACTTTGTCAATATAAGAGAACATGCCTTCTGTGTTTCCGGTGCATGTTTGTAACAAAACGGATATGGAAGTAATCATTTTATCGCATTACAGAAGTAAATCAACATGATACCAAGCATGTGGTATGAACAGTTTGTCTTTTGCGAGAAAACCACAACTCTGGCTAAACCATAACAGCTTCTAGAGGTTACATTTTGTCAACAAGAGTCAGCGAGAGTTCAGCTTGCAGTTACAAGCATAAAATGTATGTGCCTTTTTTTTGAAGAAGAAGTCTCTGCAGACATGACAGCTCTTCCATGATTTACATATCCATTATCAGATAAAGCACAGAGTTGACCAAAGTGTTTGTAGAGATGAGGATTAGCCATTGAATTAAGTCTTCATTCTGGAATGCAGGTCAAGGTAGCATTGTTGGTCTCCCTGGTTAAGTCCGCTGTCTTAGCATGCCTTACGTGACACTGAAACCCTGGAAAAAATAGGCAATGCTCATTCACTATATCAGGGCCCTCAGTCATATATGTATTGAGGCGTTAAAGAGTCAAATAAAAAGAACTATGTGGAAGTAACTTGCATATTTTATACCAACAGCCAAAGCTGATCTTCTATTATCTCATTGTCCAAGAGAAGACCAGCATACTTAATGAGCTGGTTAATTTTTTTGTTCCAGAAATACATTTCTTTCAGAAACAAATTGAACACTTCTGATTATCATGAGTAGGTCATAATGCATTTTAGAGACAACAATTAATGACTCTGACATTTGCATGTGCATGCTCCCCTTTGCAAGAGCTTATAATTTCTCCTTCACATCCTGCATTGTTTGTTAGATATATGAAATTAGTGGTGTACACTTGCAGTACTTTATAAGTGGGAGCTGCCTCTGCAGAGTTAAGCGACTTTGGAATGGTCACAACATTAAGTCTAAGAACCATCTTATTTAAGCAGCATTACAAGAAACAGTAAATACATTTCCTGGGACCTTGAGAATATAAAAAATATATTTTTGTGTCTTATTATTTCATTATGGTTAGTTTTCCTGCCACACAGCATGATTTGATCTATTTTTATTATTCTGCTTTGAGTGCATATACTCTTACTGAGTTTGCTTGAGTTTCTGCTGTGAAATCAGCTTTCCTCTAAACATGTCACTTCATGTCTTTTAGTTCTTTCGGGTATGTGCCTCCATGTTTCTGTGCTTGCTGAGATAGTGCGGTGTCCATTGTAGCAGTAGAAGCTTTTGTCCACCTCTCGAACCCTCAGGTACCACTCTTGAGACCAGGTGAAAGTATAATAATATTCTTTTTTATTATAATACGGTGCACCAAGCACTCTCCTCCACACACTCATAAACACAATAAACTCTTCTCTAATAAACAATCCTCCACTCCCAGACACGTCGCCACCCTACCTCCCAGCTCAGCTCAGTGTCTGGGCTTACCCAGAGTCCTTTTATAGCCCCTGACCCGGAAGTGGCTCCAAGCCAAACCCACAAGTCCGTTTTCCTTCCGGGTCAGGGCAAAGTCCTTTTCTTCATCCCGGGAGCACATCGCTTCTTCCAGTCACGTGACTGAGATGCACTCCCGGGTTATAGGGCATGCCAGAGCCCACTAGCCCCCCTACAGCGCCTCCTGGCGGCCCCCAAGGTATCCAGCAGGGCTGTGTCAAAACACTACAAAGTCCATGAGGCCCTGCTGGAACTCGGGGCACAAATATGCTGTCCGGAGGGCTCCTCCTAGCGGCCTGGGAGTGACGACCGGAGTCCATAGCCGGTCGTCTGTCACAGTCCCTCCCCCTTAGCGACGACCAGTGGGGCGGAGCGTTGATTCCCGCGAGGGACGTCCTCCTCCAGGAGGACGCGAGATCCGGGCCGTGGTTCTGCTGTCTAGATCCCCCAGCGAACCTTGGGGGAACGGTGTATCTGCAATCCCACCGCTCCCCTGTCCTCCGGGGACAACTACGCCACATGTGGCCCGGTTGCCGGCAGTTGTAGCACCGCCGACCTCCTCCTGTTGGCTTCTCTTCCCGAGACCGGAAACACCTCGGGAATTCTGTCAGCTCCACCCTGTCCTCCACCAAGGAGGGGTTAACAGCCGCTTTGCTGCTCTTTGCCCGTTTCTTTTCAATGTCAGGAGACCCTCTTTTTTGTGTGGGGATCTCCTGCTTTCTCTGGGGTTTGTGCACAACGTGAGGCTCTCTATGGAAAAGAGAGAGCCTCTTTGCTGTTTGCACACCCGTTGTCCTATGTAAACTCGGAGGCGGCGTCATTAGTACCGTATCACTCCGGGTAACAGCACTATTCAGCTGCCCCGGGACGATCGGTGCTTCCCCCGCCCCTTCAGTAACCAACGGCAACCCCTTTTCCATGCGGGTCGGGCTTTTAATGTCCGCATTAGTCCAGAGCAGCGTCTGATACCGCTGCTCTGGTTCTAACGGACAATTTCCCAACCACTCCGTCATCGTGCCACATTCGATTGTCGGGCACACAGCGCTTTGGCAACCGCAACTAATTAAATGCGGTGCCGATTCACACTGCGTCCCCATGAGGCCCTGCTGGAACTCGGGGCACAAATATGCTGTCCAGAGGGCTCCTCCTAGCGGCCTGGGGGTGACGACCGGAGTCCATAGCCGGTCGTCTGTCACACCATTTAAATGGTGCCTTCTTTCTTGAAAACATATGTACTGAAGTAAACTTTTAATACCAACAAATTTTTTTGTGTGCAGTTTTTAAAACAGGCTTGCAAAGTGGTGCATAGCATAAAAAAATCTTCAGGTCATTAAAAGGCTTTTCATTTTACACTTTCAAACAGCAACTCTAAATGTAGTGGGAGAGAGTGTTTCCCTTCTGTACAGAGCCAATGTTCACACATTATGCATATCAGAACTTGATTATTTTTTCTTTGATTAATTTGCTCTTCGTTATTAATGTATGATCTGTCTTTAGGTTATTGTTAGAGGGAGCAAGGTGTTCAGCTTAAGTAAATCAGCTTTGGCACTGATTTCTGAGACTCTCGACTGTGAGACAACTACTGTTGTCTGTGCTTATTAATTACATTAAAATGTCAGTGTGTCTGATTGACGAAGTCATCTCCTTCTCAATGTGCTACCATGAATTCAGTATTAGTATGTGATATAATATAAGGACCACTGACCTCATCCTCGTAAACCACAGCTGTCGAGAAAGTTGAAGGATTCCTTCCTGAAAATAATGTAACATGGTCCTTAGAGATTTTAATGGATATCTCAAAGACTGCCACTGTGATGAAGAAACTTGTTGGTATACCCTCTGTAATTTAATTTGGATTTGTCATATGTAATGTAGGCGACTGGTCAGATTTCACTGAAGTAATTTACCCATATTTCTTCCTCCTTGGAGTGCTTTATCCACTCATTATTGAGGTTCTTATGACTACATTTCAACTAACTTTAGTCTATTGATTTTTGTAAATTGGTTGTTACTGTTAGCCTTACACCATACTGTTTGGAAGAATCCTAATTTCATTCAATGTTCCTCTTAAAACAGGAGTGCATCCTTAAGGAAAAGACATGCTGACAGTCTTCTTGTGTGTTTTGCAGGTACTATTGCTTTCAGTGTCTAAAAAGGTATTTTCACTCTTATTTAGTCCAGTCCTAATATATCCTTAAACACTGTCAGCTTGCTGGATGTAGTTTTAAATAATGTACCACTCTTCAAAATAAAAGCAATTACACTTTATTTTTAAGATGGAATGATACTAAAGAAACTAATGCTAGGGTAGACTCTTTTTCATATACCTGGCACTTGAGTGTTGTTGAAGATGTCAAATATTTATGTCAATAGCAAAAGATAAAATATTTACTATGGCAGTTGCAAGAGCTTCAGCATCCTTGTATCTCAGTCTCGTGGGTCACACTGTCACTATTGTAATGGCTTACTCAAACTTGTTCATGTCAAAGGATGAAGTGTTGTATTGTCAACATAGGATATTATATCCTGTGTCCTTGATTTTGCTGAAAAGTATTCATTATGCATCTTGACCAAACATTTTTCATGGATCCTATTCTTACACAATCAATGCCCAGATTCCTAAGTATGTGCTTGTGTAAGGGCATGTTCTCAAAATGCCTCTTTTCTCAGTTCTATGAAGAATGACAACCTTTTCATTCCCTTAACCACTTAACCGCCCTCTGCCAGATATATCCGGCATCGTAGCTTTATTGCTGACACCTTACTGCCAGAATTATCTGGCACATTTGCCTGTGGTTATGTGAATGCCTGGCGCGTAGTATAACTGACAGTTTGGCGTGGGTATTATTACTACGTTGTATTTCGACAACTCTGCGCTTGTATTGGCCAATCACGTGATGTGATTCGAAAGTGAAAGCTGTGAATATAGCGAAACGTAAACTGACTTCAAGTGAGGTTTTGCAGGCGATTTTGGACAATAATTCTGATCATGATTGTAGCAGTTCTGAAGAAGATTTTAGCGACAATGATGATCAGCAACGTGCGCTGCATGATACTGTGAATGACGACGCATCGGATGATGGCGATGAGTGGGTGTATCCCCAGCATCACAACTGGACTGCTGCCCGAGGTGAACTACCTTTTCTGCATCCGTTTGAGGAAACGTGTGGCTTTATTGTTGATGTAAACAATTACACTGCTGAGCAGTTTTATGAGCTGTTTGTGTCACCTGATTTGATCACACATTTTGCTCATCAGACAAATCTGTATGCAGCACAGTTTATTGAGAAAAATCCCAATTTATCTCCACATTCCCGTGTTCGTGCTTG
Source organism: Erpetoichthys calabaricus (assembly GCF_900747795.2). Lineage (NCBI taxonomy): Eukaryota > Metazoa > Chordata > Cladistia > Polypteriformes > Polypteridae > Erpetoichthys > Erpetoichthys calabaricus. The sequence continues at coordinate 37,084,409 of NC_041410.2, forward strand.
GGTAGACACTGATGAAAACGAAATGAAAAAATTCATTGGGATTTTGATGTTGATGGGAATAATCAGAAAACCAGATATTGAGATGTACTGGTCTACAGATCCTATGTATGCAACACCTATTTTTGCAGGTATCATGACACGTAACCGATTCTCTTTGCTGCTGAAAATCTTTCATTTGAATGACAACAGAAATGAGCCAGATAAGAAAGATCCAAACCACGACCGCTTGTTCAAGCTACGTCCTTTGATTGACCATTTATTTGAAGCATTTCAGTTGCCCTACATGCCAGGACCGTCAGTTACAGTTGATGAAAGTTTATTGTTGTGGAAGCCTGAGAAAAGGTACATTTTGTGTTTTATTATGTGTTTGCCCATTTCTAGAACTTGCACAACATTTAGTGGTCAATACTGCTTGAATAAATGTAAAAAATGTAAAAAAAATGTAAAAAAGTAAAAAAACGGAAATTGTTCAGATTTCGCCTGGCGTGGGGAATATTTAGGGAGTTGGCGGTTAAAGGGTTAAATAAAAAGCAATATCACCCAAAACAAATTTATTGTAGAAATGCAGGAATAACCTAAACAAAGAAAACTTGAATTATTATTTTACTATTCAGCTGTTATTCCCATCCACTCATCCATCATTTATCATTGTACCCACTTGATTTCAGGGTAGTATAAGCTGGAGCTTACCCTGACAGCATGTGTTGCAAGGCAGGAGCCAAGTATAGACAAGGCACCAGTCTGCTATACCGTACACTCATGAACACACATGTACTCAAAAATACAAAGCCAGTTTAGAATCACCAGTTAGCCTAAGACACTGTCGGACGCTAGGTGGCACTGTTGCCCCTTAAACCCAACAGACAGATGCCCAGGACCTAAGGTAAAAGAACTAAGATGTTTATTAAGGTTTCTTCTTTTACACTGTCCTTCCAGCACCACAGACACCAATAGATAACTAAATAAACACAATGATATTCACAATAATTCTAATTCTCTCCTCCACACCTCCCAGCAAGCTCTGTCCTGCACCTTCCGACTCCAGATCGCTTGCTGGGTTCACAGCAGTCCTTTATATAGTCCTTGACCCCGAAGTGCTTCCGTTCTGCCTCCCACGTGACTTGCCAGCACTTCCCAGTCAGATGGAGGACTTGAGTTTTCTTCAGCCCGGAAGCACTTCGGAACTTCCCGCCTTGTGACTTGGGAGTACTTCCGGGCTATGGATGATACACAACTCCTCCAGTCCTCTTGTAGTATCCCCTGGTGGCACCCACGGTACCCAGCAGGGCTGTGGTATTACACTACATGTCCCATAGTACCCTGCACCGCTGCAGTCCAGGGGAGCTGCCATCTAGCGTCTTGGGGGAGGTAGTGTCCTACAAAAGCTGCCTTCCCCCGTCCTTCTATCTCAGGGGCATCCCAGCTGGGTTGAGCTCCTGGCTGTTGCGTACAACACACATGTGTTATTAAAGCTGGAGTATGTGGAGAAAAGGCGCTATACAAATAAAATGTATTATTATTATTATTATTATAATTATTAGTATTATTAAAAACCCACGTGGTCCTGCACTGGATGACTGTGTAGACCTCACCGAGACAATGCCTAAAATGTCTTCTTGTTCCTCTTCATCTTTTGCCACTTCTATGTGTGGTTGATGTGCTTGATCAACCTTCTCTAAACAGCTCGGCCCCGCACCTCCTTGCCAGTTAAGCTTTTTTCTTTGAGATCTTCTTTTACTTTACCCATCCATCTCCACTTTGACTTTGTACTTCCATTCCTTATTCATTCTATATTCATTGTCTGTCCTTCTTAGATGTTGATACCACGTCAACCTACTTTCCTTTACTCTCATATCTGGGGCGGAGTGGTGGCTCTGAGGCTAAGGATCTGCGCTGGTATCCCGAAGGTTGCCGGTTCGAATCCCCGTCAGTGCCAAAAGAGATCCTACTCTGCTGGGCCCTTGAGCAAGGCCCTTAACCTGTAATTGCTCCAGGGGGCGCTGTACAATGGCTGACCCTGCACTCTGACCCCAAGGGGTATGCGGAAAAAAAACTAACAAACACTGTTGTAAGTCGCTCTGGATAAGAGCATCTGCTAAATGATGTAAATGTAAATGTCTCTCCCACATTTGTAGTACCTCACTTCAGTCTCTGCTCTGCTCACACATTTAATGAGATTTGCATTTTTGTTTGTCATTGTTTACTTGTAGCTTCTGTTTTCTTGACTCTTACCTCTCATATATGCTGTAGTGTATAGAGCAATGCTCAATGCTTGCAATATTTTCATGGCACCAAAAATAATATGTATTAAATAACTGTTTTAGAAGCTGTCAAATATTATGGAATTTTAAGTTAATATATATAATCTTTCACAAATTATTACAAGTATATACTTAATTGAAGCCCTAACAATGTATTATTAAAACAAAAGAAAAATTGACTGAAGATAACACAAGTGTACCTTAAAGATTAAGCTTGTGAGGTCTGCCTCACCTTAAAGAAACCAGCAACTTGAATCTCCTAGGTTAGAATGAGGTAAATGAGTAACAAATACCCCTCTAGAAAGCGAGGATACATTAATGGGAAAGCCCAAACACCCAGCCTATGAAGCAGTGCTAAGATCAAAAGAAAAGTTCACAGAACACCCCTATCAATTTCAGGTAAACGGGAGAGTCGACTGGACTCAGAAAATACTGGTGGTACTAGCTGATTGGATGGGATAATAAAGATTTGCATATTATGCATATTCTGCGGTGGGCTGGTGCTCTGCCCAGGGTTTGTTTCCTGCCTTGCACCCTGTGTTGGCTGGGATTGGTTCCAGCAGACCCCCGTGACCCTGTAGTTGGGATATAGCGGGTTGGATAATGGATGGATGGATACTAAGCATATAAGGAGTCAAACAAAATTCTGCATTAGTTGAAGTAATAGAAATACAATATAAAAGCAAATGAACTGTTGAATTGACTGCTCACTCCATGGACTGAGACATTTATACATGATGTGTGTAAATAAAGAAACATTCTGCATTCTCATCTGGGCTCTATGGCTGGCTTCTTTGAAGACAGAGGAAAGTTTTTGCCAGAAAAACATCAACCATGCAGTACTATATGAGACAAATAATTATACAGTACTGTTTAAAGAAGGCCAAATCAAAGTAATTCACTGACATTTGTTCTCAGATACCAGCTCTTTGTCCTCCTTCTCTGCCTCCAATACTTACCTGTTTATTAAAGCGAGGTCCACCAAAAGGCAACTTTGTGCATGGAGGAGTAAGACAGGATCTTTTTTTCAGATGGGTTCATTTATCTGTAAAAAGTGATTTAAACATCTGACACATCCATTGTTTTCATGGTAATATATTCACATTTCTGTTTAACATGATTGAGCACTCTGTCTTTTTTTATAAGTTTACTTATTAAAAGACCTCCGAAAACATTAGAAATATGGCTAATGTCTTAAATTAACAACAACAACAAAAAAGAAAACCTACATTTATATTCTGTTGAAAGTTAAATCAATTGATTTTTACGCTTTTCTGCTGTTGTGCGTGTCTTTCATTTTATCAATTTCATTTTAAGTACTTTTAAAAATTAAGACAATTAAAGTTCACAGAAGAAGGATCTTTGCATTTTATAGTCCATTTCAGTTGGACTTAATAACTTGCCTTATTTCTAAGCAAAGACTTTCCTAAAAGTCTTGTAATACTTGCCCTAATATATGAGTGAAATTACAGCAATACCAATAGCTGGATGAAAGTTAATTCCAATATGAAGGAGTCAGAGAGAAGTGGCAGCTAAAATATAAAGGACTCTATCCAAGAAACGTTCCAGGTTACAACCAGTCTTACTAGTGTGACATGTGTGTCTTTGGGAACAGCTTAAGTGCTTATGTGATTATAATTCTCTTCTGAGATGTGAGGTGGTGCTATGCAATAACATTCTCTCTTCTCCTTTCCCCTCTGCAGAAAGCAAGATTGACACATCTCCACCTGTGATGTCACTTCCGGGGTTAGCCCACCTAGACCCGCCTCTTCCTCCCAGAATGGCTCAAAACAGGAAACAATGCCATCCTGGACAGTGTGAATAATAAAATTACAATAACTCTGTCACTATCTGATCTGTGTTGCCTGCCTGATCCATACATGTATGCGCAAAACCTTTACTGTTATGACGCTACCTGATCTGCATTTCTCATTTTACGACATGAGTCCCCATCCACTTTGTCTCACGCAATGCACTCTCTGCTTACTAAAAATTACTTTTATGATACTGCCTGATTTGTACTGTGCCTGTGTATTAGTTTATGACACACACAAAAAAAACAGTTACCCTCGATTTGCATTTGATTTGGCATTGTGTTTGTCTGTATTAATGAATAGAATTCGTTAAAAAAAATTTGAGTAAAAAAAAGAACGAAGAAGAACGTATTGAATTTCTCTCCATCAAAAAGAACATTTTTCTCTTCTTGAAAAAAAAGAAAATGTTTGAATTTTACAACAACTTGAAAGAATATCTTTTACAGGAAGAATTTAACAACAATGTAACGATCAGAGAACAAAGTGAAATAGACGCGTCCATGAAGTTTATGATTAAAGGTATGGCAGCTAGGTAGTTTCTTTATTATTATTATTATTATTAATGTTTACCGTTTGCTTTCAGTTTTTGCAAATAGATACTGTAATGTAATTTAGATATATCTAGGATGACTGGACGTTCTCATGCATTGTGTCACATTTAACAACTAGAATATAACCAAATTTACCATTTTAAACAGGCAGGCCATTTCAATGAACGTGTAGGAATGTTTTTGAAATATGTAAAACATTTAATAAAATGTATGTTATTTAAAAAAAAAATTTAAAAAACTGCCAAGGTGGACTTTCCTGTTATTTGCTGACCCATACTTGACCGCTTGATTAATAAGTTTTGTCTCTTATTGGGACTATGAAAGTCTGCGCTGCCTAGATTTATCCCAAATTTTTACAGTTCTTTTAAACAGAGAAGTTAATTAGCATTGAGTGAAGAACAAAAGACAGCAGTCCTAATGGAGTGTCATACTAATCCTGGAGCCGGCAACCATAACGGTGTGTGAGGCACCAGAGACAGAGCTATTGTCTAAGTAACAATGAATAAAGTAAGGTCTGATGACCATGAAGACAGAAAAATGGGCATTCTACCTAAGATAAATTATCTCAATCAGTCCTCAGGGTTTTCAGGCTTCACGTGGAAGAATTAGATGATGATGATGGTCATGTGGACATTTGGCCTTCAATCCATCAATGCAGGGATTGCAGGATACCTTGATCAGGTGGCCACCACAGAAAACTGGAAAAAGAACAGCAGAGAAAGTAGGGGTTAGTATGGATTGTGGAGCCACGATAAAAATGATAATTAAATGCATACACAGAATATCAGGGTTACACTAAAATGAAGCTATGAGAAAGCCATGTTAAAATAATGAGTTTTTAGCAGTATTTTAAAGTGCTTAAATTTAAGATGAACTGCAAGGGTAACATTTGAAAATTATATGCTCATATTTAAAATAATCTCAAATGTATAAAAACTGTGGAATTTTAACAATAATACCTAATACACATGACAGTGTTGCATATGGATCAGCAATACAAATCAGAACAAGAAAAAGTTACTGCCAATACAGGAAATAAAAATAATTAAATCTGAAATTTGAAATCTTTGGATTATTTTTTGATTTCTGTATGATTCTTTTTTGTTATTGGATTTTTTTCTCATTATAATCAACAAATTTTGCCTGTTTTCATTAGTAGCTAAAGAGATTCTTTCAGTAATGTACTAGTAAAATAGCAGTCAAGGAAGGTGTGAAGTGCATCAGAATTAGTAAAAGGGAATTCAAAAATATAGAAGGTGAAATAGCAGATAATCTGAATTTGGATTTTTCAGAGGTATGAGGAAGTAGATAACCTCTCAACAGTAAATGGGACTATTAAGGAGGTATTGGGTGATTTAGAAGTTGCAGAGGGAGAAGTGCTGCTTAGATTAAACAGGGTAAAATCAAACAAATCACCAGGACCAGAAAATATTTATTCTCAAATTCTTAAGGAGGTTATCGAGTACATATATAAACCCTTAACACATATTTTAGGAATTAACTGTGCACTGGGGAAATTACAAAGGACTGGAAAAAGGCAAATATTATCCCATTATATAAAATGGTTACCAGGTAGATCCAAGCAACTACAGTCAAGAACAGGAGTCTTACTGAACAGTTGGCATGGGTTCAGAAGAGGGAGGTCATGTTTTACCAACATGATGGAATTCTATGAGAAAGCAAGAAAAGGAAATGATCAGAGTGAAGCATATGATGTTATTTATCTTGACTTTCAGAAAGCATTTGATAACAGGCACTTTGACAGCCTACGGGCTTGGGCAGATTTGTGGCAGATGAAATTTAATGTAAGTAAATGTAAAGTATTAGGAAGTAGAATTGTTAGAATTGAATACACAATGGGAGGCCTGAAAATCCTTATGAAAAGGATTTAGGAGTTGTAGTGGACTAGACTATCGACTGCAGAACAATGTTCAGAAACCATTAAGAAGGCTAACATAATGTTAGGTTATATAGCACGGTGTGTCGAGTACAAGCCCAAGGAGGTTATGCTCCAGGTTTATAACGCACTGGTGAGGCCACATCTGGAGTACTGTGTAGAGTTTTGGTCTCCAGGCTACAAAAAGAACATAGCAGTGCTAGAAAAAGTCTAGAGAACAGTGACTAGGATGATTCCAGGGCTACAGGGGATGAATTATGAGGAAAGATTAAAAGAGCTGAGCCTTTCCAGTTTAAGCAAAAGAAGATTAAGAAGTGATATGATTGACATGTTTAAAATTATGAAGGGAATTAGTCCAGTGGAAAGAGAATGTTATTTTAAAATGAGTTCATCAAGAATACAAGGACCCAGTTGGAAAACTGTTAAAGGTAAATTTTATACAAACATTAGCATATTGTAATCTTTTTAGTTAGCCAATAAAAGGTGTCATTTTGCTTGGCTTTTCTCTACATTCATAATGGCTAACACGGTACAACACCCTAGTAGTACAAACATTAGGAAAATTTTCTTTACACAGAGAACTACACACATCTGGAATAATTTACCAAGTATTGTGGTAGACAGTAAGACTTTAGGGACTTTCAAAACTTGACTTGATGCTATTTTAGAAGAATTAAGTGGATGGTGAGCTTTATTGGGTTGAATGGCCTGTTCTCATCTAGATTGTTTTAATATTCATATTTTCTATATAGCTCCTCCCATACAAATTAGGTTTTGCAGGGCTGTTACCTCAGACTTATATAATGCTTTGTTTTAAGCAGCTTCCTGTAGTATTGTGTCAAAACAACATAATTAGGCTCTTTCACACCTTCTGATCTGATGTACTATTATACCCAAAGACAAGGTTCTATTAAAACAGACATCTCTTGGCTTATGATCTGCCTCTATAACAGTGTTTTTTAAGTACATTCATTGGAGCCCACAGTGGCTGAAGGTTTTTGCTTTAAGCAAATTCTGATTTTAATGAGACACCTTCCTTAATTAAAATATTCATTATTTCCCTGTTTCATTTTTTGGAGTCAACTTAGAAATTGCAAAATTGGGCTTCCTTAATTTTCATTGGAATGTTACAAGCGTTAATGTATGTTATATGGTAATATTTTAGTGTTTTTTAATCTTAACATCACCATTATGATCATTTTCATTCCACCTTTTCAGGTATTCTAGCTATTTAAGCCGTCATTAACTAACAAGCATAGTAGCATGTATGTCACTAAAGGAGCTGTGGCCTTTCAGTTTTGTATGCAGTTTTCCCTCTACTCTACCTTGCTCATTGTTAACTGCAATAGTTAGAGGTACAATTTAGGAAGTAAAATCAATACACAAAATGTTAATTAAAAGGAAAATGGCAGAAGGGGGTTAAGCATTTAAAGCTATGGCAAAAGATAACACCAGTATTTTTTAATTTCTTATGAATACAAACCTCACACTACTGTAACTTACAGAATTCAGAAAGGAGAGGTAAAAACACCAGCTAATTAAACAATGAGATCAACTAGAGGTAAATCAACTGACTGAGTGTAGCACTGGTTGAGAAAAAAATGGAATTTGAGAACCACTTGAGAACCAAAACAATAAAATTTTACTGAGGCCATTGTTAAATTGGCTCAAAGCCTAAGATGCTATTCTTAGTCTACAGTATCATTAACTCATGCAACGGCCGGTTAAAGTGGCTTCATTTTTATTGGGACTTAAAGCTGTGTAACACTGTACCACCATTAGCACATAAACCGCCTTAAAAACAGCTTTTATCCGAAAGCAATCATGGCCCTGAACTCAAAATAAAACTGCTCTATATTATTCTTCCAATGTGCAATATATACCTTAGGTCAACAAGTGCAATTTGTGTATTTATTACTATTCGGTTTATTATATTCTGTCTTTTTGTCATTTTAACCCTTATTCCTCACACTGAGTTGATTGCACCTTCAATTTCGTTGTTCCTTTGTAAAAGTGACAATGACAATAAAGATCTATCTATCTAACTTTTCTGAGTATATATTTCAGATAACAAAGGATCAAGGACCAGGAAATGCATTGCTCTTTTGTCATCCTAGTGTTAGTTGAACTGCAGGAAAATGTATGTTACATATGAATAAACAAGATTTCTTAAATTAACTAAATTAAACTTTTCAAATGTAAAAGTACTATTCCATAAGAAGAAAAAAATATAACAGTAATACAGAAATGCTGCTGTCCCATTAAATATAGATGATGCATGATGATAAAGTTTCAAAAACGTATGCGATTTTCAGCAACAGAAATGAAACATCAGTCCATTTCAAGGGGATAAAAAACATACATTTATAATTAACTTTACTTCTTGCAATAGTTCACATGATAATATAATTTTAAAATTCTGTTTATGACTCCATCTGCCTCATAGAAAATCAGACATCAAAGACCAGCCCTAATATAAACAGCCTTCTTGATTATATGAACAATGTACAATTTTTAAGAGCAACATAAATGCATGCAGATAAGAATGCAATATCATTATAACAGTGATCAGGAAATAAAAGTTAACAATCATGTGGATAAAATATGAATAGAAACAAGAAATAATTAAATTTTCTCTGCAAATGCAAGTAATAATCCCTATTCACAAAGGTAATTACTTCATTTTTTGCTGTAATAAGAATATGAAGTACAGTAAAGAAGTCAGGCTTTTCAATTGTTTTTGACCCAGATAGAGACTAGGAGGTATTGAATTAGTACTGTCTTGAGTTCAGAAAGAAAAATAAACCTCATTTTAAGTTTCTTTTTATAGATGAGAAGTCGTTTGATGCATACACTGAATCTGCCATGTCCTGCGGTGGGTTGGCACCCTGCCCAGGATTGGTTCCTGCCTTGTGCCCTGTGTTGGCTGGGATTGGCTCCAGCAGACCCCCGTGACCCTGTGTTCGGATTCAGTGGGTTGGAAAATGGATGGATGGATGGATGAATCTACCATAGGTGTTTTTATTTCACTAGTTTGTGTCTGAGAACACAAGTCACATAGCCAAATTATATTATGAACTGCAGAGGATTTTCTCCAGCTAGGTCCAAACCCAAAAGAATAAATAGATACCAGTCAAACTGCATAACAAATGGAAATTTATTGTATTTGGATAGGGTAGCACCAGCAAAGGATGAACATAAGTGGAGAAGCACTTAGTATTGCAGAAAATTGAATAAAAGTGCACTTGTTTTGTTATACTTGTACCTTTTATGAAAGTGCTTATTTGATATTTGGACTTCAGGCTTCACACATTATATGCTTCATGTCTACATTTTGTCAATTATTACTAAAACATGAAAAACATTTCTGTTTTAACGATGTGTTTACATAGATTGTTGTAGACACGGAACACACATGAAATGCATGTGTTCCAAATAACAATATAGTATTTACTGTAGCCTATACAACTCTAAGCAACTGACACGCAGGTAAACAGACTTGAGCTGAGAAAACTTTGTGCAGCGTTGGGGGGATGTGATAGTAGGCTGCTTGCTGCTTAGCGACACATTTACAAGACAAAAGATTCTGACAGAGAGGTGTGAAGGGATTTAAGGTGGGATGGATTTACGTGTTTTTTCGTAGGCTTTGGTAATTCTAGTGTTATGTTGGCTGAGACCGTCACTCTCACTGATTAATTATTAATTATCAGTCAGTTCTGCGCTCTGCATGCCGGTGGAGAGCACACTGACTAATGACCATATATTGCATGAAATCAACAGCACTGGGGTGGCGGAAGGCATTTGTTTGGAAGAAGCTGCACCAGTCTTTCTAGCTGTGAATGAGTCTCAGGTTACCGATATGACTAAAGAAGTAAATGCATCTCATAACAGACTCCTGAATTACAGTACATTGAAGGGGGCTGTGGAGGGTCAGATATGTGAGAGATCTGAGACTGATGGTGGGGTGACAGAAGAGCACAGCTGTAAAGTGGTTAGTGAGGGAGTGAGTGTGAATAACGAATCAGTTAAAGTTTCTACTCGAAAAAGGAAGGAAAAATCAAGGGATTGAGGGTTGGCAAGGAAAATCCTTGTGTGGATTGAGTCTTCTAAGGAATATAGCAATTTTTTAAAAAACCAAAATGATATTACAAATGAGTTAAATGTTAATGAAGAAGGGGATAGTGACAATGACGCCTCTCAATATCTGCTCAGAGGCAGTTCCTTCTGCTGTTATGCACCTAAAATCTGGAATAGCTTGCCAATAGGAATTCGCTAGGCTAATGCAATGGAGCACTTTAAAAAACTGCTTAAAACTCATTACTTTAACATGGCTTTATCATAACTTCAATTTAGTTTAATCCTGATGCTCTGTATATTCAATTAATTATCATAACTATTCATGGTGGCTCTAAAATCCATACTAACCCCTGCTCTCTCTTCTGTTTCCTGTTTTCTGTGGTGGCGACCTGCGCCACCACCACCTAATCAAAGCACCATGATGTTCCTACATTGATGGATTAAAAGCCAGAAGTCTACATGACCATCATTATCACGTCCTTCCATGAGAACCCTAAATACAAAGAGGACTGTTCATTTATGTTAGGTAGAATGCCCAGAGGGGGCTGGACGGTCTCATGGCCTGGAACCCCTGCAGATTTTATTTTTTTTCTCCAGCCGTCTGGAGTTTTTTTGTTTTTTCTGTCCTCCCTGACCATTGGACCTTATTTTTATTCTACGCTAATTAGTGTTCTCTTATTTTAATTCTTACTTTGTCTTTTTTTTCTCTTTTCTTCATCATGTAAAGCACTTTGAGCTACATTATTTGTATGAAAATGTGCTATATAAATAAATGTTGTTGTTGTTGTTAAGAATTTTTTGAAGTTTATTAACGGCAAGAGAGGCATAAGAGTGGAAGATCATTTTTCAAATCTGTAGTTTTTTCTACCATCTGCACAAAGAGTTATGTGTGAAGCAGTTGTGATACTGTAGGTATGGAACAAAAACAGGCTACTAGATTAAAAAATGTCATCAGCAAAGTGTGCAAGTCACTTAACCCAAAATCATGGATCATTTCTTTAGTTGGCTCATTTGTTTGGTGTGGTTTATTTTACAGTGGACTCCTGTTGGCATCTTTTCCATGCAGTCCTTTCACATTGGGAGTTTGAATGTTAATAGCTGTAGTAGATGAACAAAGAGGACCATGGTTTTTAAATTTTTAGAATAGAAACCTTTGCATATTAGCCTGCTTCAGGAGACCCATTTCGATCTAAAGAATCAACCAGACTGGTTACAAGAATGGGGTGGGGGTCAGACTTTTCTTGGCCATAGTTCCATTCCAGTGCTGGAATGGCCATATTATTTTCTAAATCTGTGCAATTACAGGTCACTAAAATTAGTAAAGTGGTGGATAGACACTTGTTAGTGGTTCTGGTCAAATATGGGGATACAGATCTGCTGTTTGTTAATGTCTATGCCCCTACAAATGGAAGGGAAAGGATTTGTTTCTTTGAATCTTTACGAAGAGTGGTGGATTTTTTTGTTAATGGTAAGGTTGTGCTGGTTGGAGGGGACTTTAATTTTGCGAACAATTTGTGTTAGATTGTAATGGCACTGGATCTCATCCTGACTCTGTCCCAATGTGGAAAGCTCTGTTAAAACAGGCAGATCTTGTGGATGTTTGGCGTAATAAGTTCCCTTCAGCAGTACACTTGGGCGAAGGAGTGGAGTGGATATACTTCTATGGCTCAACTATTGTAGATCAGTTTTATTGTCCCAGTCATAATCTAAACACTATCAGCTTACATCTTTCCTATTGGTTTTGCTGATCATTTTATGAAGGGATTGAAGGTTGTCATCCCCAAAAAACTCTCTTTAAATTCTTTCTGACACTTCAATGTTTCATTGCTAGAATTTGCTCATTGTGTTAAATGTTTTCAATTTTTTTAAGCAGTGGACTGATTCCAAATCTAAAAATGATTCCCTTAAGCAGTGGAGAGAGACATTTCTAAAGATCAGATAAAGGCTTTTGGCCAACAGTATACACAGGACGTCACTAGAAGGAGCTTAATAAACATGAAGTCCTTGGAAGAAGACTCCAGGATTCTTTGCAGAATGGATTTGACGAAGATATTTTTTTCTATTTTAACATCCAAAAAGCATTCCCTTGCTGATTTTTTGGATTTATGTACACAAAGTGCCCTAGTGAGGCCACAGTTTCAGAAAATAAATCACTTTGATAAACCTACAACATTTTTGTTTAGTTTGGAGAAGAAAGAAGCTCAAAGCAAATTGGCAGACAATTGTGCACTACTGAAGACATTAGAGACTTTGTTGTTTCTTTTCATACAAATCTTTTTAAGGCCAATTTTATTGATAATTTGGCAATGGTTGAGTTTCTTGACGGACTTCCTAGGTTTCCAAATGATTTTAAGCTACAACTAGAATCTGAGATAACATTTCAGGAAATTTCAAGCTCCCTTTGTGATTTACACACAAGAAAGGCTACAGGGATCGATGGCCTTCCTGCTGAGTTCCACAGACACATCTGGTCAGAGCTGATGTACACAGGGTGTTTTTAGAAAGCTTGAAAGATGGTGAATTGCCTTTAAGCTGCAGAAGAGCAGTGATCACTCTGTTTCCAAAAAAAGGACGTCTATGCCAAATAAAGAACTGGTGTCCCATGAGTCTACTCTGTACAGCTTATAAGATTTTTTCCAGGGCTTTGGCAAACTGTCTGACAACTCAAGCTTACTGTACACCTAATAGGTCACTATTAGGCTAATTCATGACAGCATCTTCTTCATGAGTGATGTGATTTCAGCACCAAGAATGTATGGTATCAGTTTAGGAATTTTTCGATAAGGAAAAGGCATTTGACAGAGTAGATCACAGATATTTGTTTAATACTTTGAACTGGTTTGGGTTTGGAGATAATTTAATCAAAATGATCACAGCTGTGTAGTAAAGTTTTTAATAATTTAAAGATTATTGGCACTTTCAGTGCCCCTGGTCAATAGGGAGATTCGACAAGTGTGCGCCTTATCAGGAATACTGTATTCTTTGTCAATCAAGCCATTCCTTTATCATATAATTCAGAAATTGCAGGGTATAGATGTCCCTCCTTGTCCAAAGGTCACTGCTAAGTCAGTCAGTCAGTCAGTCATTGTCCAACCCGCTATATCCTAACACAGGGTCACAGGGGTCCGCTGGAGCCAATCCCAGCCAGCACAGGGCGCAATGCAGGAACAAATCCTGGGCAGGGCGCCAGCCCACCACAGGGCACGCACACACCCACATACCAAGCACACACTAGGGACAATTTAGGATCGCCAATGCACCTAACCTGCATGTCTTGAACCGTGGGAGGAAACCGGTGCACCCAAAGGAAACCCACGCAGACACGGGGAGAACATACAAACTCCATGCAGGGAGGATCCAGGAAGTCACTGCTAAGTGTTTGTGTATATTTGTTAGTTAGTGTTAGTTTCATGCCAAAAATCTTTTGAAAGCATTTGTTCAGCTAAAATTGATTGGTGTAAAATCAATGCGTTGGCATAAACCTATGTGTGGAGATCCACCTTCAGGGATGTTACATATGATGCAAAAACTGTTGGTTGATTTTTTTTTTTTGGATGGTTTGCATTGGCTGCAACAGAGTGTGCTGTTTCTACCAGTGGAACAAGGAGGTCAGGGATTCATTGATATGCTAAACCAGACAGACTACCATGAGAAAATTTTATCTCTGCTCAGTGACAAAAATACTTATGAGCCCTTAAAGCGAGATCCAGGTAGTGGTTACAAGAAAAAGGTGATAGATTGTCTTAAGCAGTTAGTTCAGGACAATGCTATTGACCGGACCACATACCACAGATTATACCCAGGGGAATCTACACCAAGTCTGTATGGTCTACCAAAAATACACAAACAGGGTGCTCCTTTAAGACCCATTGTCTGCATGATCAATTCAGTCACGTATAACATCTCCAAGTTCCTGGCCGCTGTTCTTAACCCGGTGGTAGGCAGCTCAAAACACCACATTCAGAACACATTGGATTTCGTGGAGAAAGTGAGAGAGGTCATTATGGAGGCAGAAGAAACCTTGGTCTCATTTGATGTTACATCTCTATTCACTTTTGTCCCAGTGACTGAAGCAGTGGAGGTAGTACGTAAGAGATTACAGAATGACCCCACTCTCAGTAAAAGAACCTCTCTCAACGCAGACCAATTGTGCCTGCTTTTGGAACTGTGTCTTCAATCAACATATTTCATATACAAAAGCCAGTACTACAGGCAGAAGCACGGGTGTGCCATGGGTTCCCCGGTTTCACCTATAGTAGCCAATCTATATATGGAAGAAGTGGAAACACCACCGAGCCATTGGTTCAGATATGTGGATGACACCTGGGTGAAAATCAGATCTCAGGAGGTACCACAGTTCACAGACCACATCAACGGGGTGGACAAACACATCAAGTTCACCAGAGAGGATATGAAAAATAACAAGCTAGCCTTCTTAGACTGTGAAATTTCCATCGTCAACGGGGGACATTTAAAAGTGGATGTGTACCGTAAACCCACACATACGGACCAGTATCTAAGGTTTGACTCTCACCATCCACTGGAGCACAAACTAGGTGTCATTAGGACTCTACAACACAGAGCTAACACCATTCCCACAGACTCAGAGGCCAGGGAAGCAGAAGAACACCACGTCAAAAAGGCCCTGAGTAAATGTGGATATCCCAGCTGGTCCTTTGTCAAAGCAGGGAGGACACCTAAAGAACGCTCCAAGCGATTCATGAGAGAGGAAGGACATCCACTGCCTAAGCGAAAACCCTTAGTGATCCCGTATGTGTCAGGAGTATCGGAACAGCTGAGGCGCATTTTCTCGAAACACCAGGTCTCAGTGGGTTTCAAAACCCCAAAACACGCTACGCCAAAGATTGGTCCATCCCAAGGATCGGGTCCCACGGCACAAACAGAGTAACATAGTTTACGCAGTTAAGTGCCAGGAGGAGTGCCGTGACTTGTACATCGGGGAAACCAAGCAGCCACTGGCTAAGCGCATGTCACAACACAGAAGAGCTTCCACGTCAGGCCAGGACTCCACAGTCTATTTACATCTACAGGATAGTGGTCACTCCTTTAAAGATGAAGAGGTGCACATCCTGGACAGGGAGGAGCGCTGGTTTGAGAGAGGAATCAAGGAGGCCATTTACGTGAAAAAGGAACGACCATCTCTGAACAGAGGAGGGGGCCTAAGGGTACATCTGTCGCCATCTTACAATGCTGTGATTGCAGCCATTCCTCAACCCTCTATGAATGGTTCACACGTCTACTAATCAGTGGACAATT